>NC_141599.1:4177500-4487500 GCF_047967505.1 Dipteris shenzhenensis
TGAAATATAAGCATCATATACTGTTAAGTACAAGAATTCAATCATAATTGAGTTCTAGGAAAACATATTCAACTACATCTCTATCATGGGTCTCATGGCAACTTCTCATTTACACCCCAGCTGATTGAAGCATTCAACAATCTCAAAAGTTGTTCTTCGTTCAGCGAGATTTAGTGTCATCATAGAACTACTCATGGCCTTTAGGTGGGTTGTTAATGCTATTTTGCAATCTGGAACTATCGGTGCAACTCTTGAAACTCCAATGCATCCTTTGCAAAACACGCTAATTGTTTGGAAATCCAACCAAGAGCATAAATATCCAAAGCATGAGAGTATGGAGAAGACATAATGGGTCCAAAAGCTCTAGGACAAGCCCCTTGTAAGCCTAAAAAGATTTTTTTTTTTCGATGTGAGCTTTGAAACCATTCTCTGGTTCTAGCAGTACTTTTGCCCAAATCAAGGGACCTCTTTCTCATTGAAGAGAAGAGCACGACTCCATTCAATATCCCTATCTGAACCTGTCCTTTGGGAGCCCATTCCAGAATACCATTGCGAAGATGCAAGTCACAATGGATCTAACCATGTTCATGCAATGTTAAAGTCCCAATGCCAAAGCATGGGCCACATCAATAATAGCATTGGTAAAAATTTTAATTCTTTCGAGTATATCATCACTTGGATCACATTCTTTGGTCCTCTTACGCTTCCGTCCTTCAAAGTGCTTGTCCATGTACTTTGCAAATCTCCCAATAGATACGGGAAGCTGCTTCAAGAAATCATCTAATGTACCACTATTAAAATATGGTGTTATAGCCCAATTGGGAGTCTTTCTAGTCTCAGCCAATGCACACACCAACACTGGGTGCTTAACTGCAACTACCAACTCTCGTATTCTTTCTCACGTAATGCTTTCATCACTCCCATGAGAAGGCTTAGTCACAAAGTGAAAATTCTCATGCAATCATGAAACGCCTTTTATCCTGACCTTAAACGTAGTTCTAGAAGACCCACTGGTAATTTTTTTGAGATTTTTCTACTTTTTTATATAAATTCGTTCCACTAAACCTGCAAAGATATGTAACCTCATGCACATTACGTGTTTCCATGATAGGCGCAACTTATGTCTCTTCAAGAAACTGATGTGTAGTAACAAGGAATCTTTAGGCAAAAAATCTCTGAGCTTTATTTGTCAATTCACCTATTTTAGCATCATTGCTAGCCATTGCACGTATTCTAGTCCTTGTGTTCAGTCAAAGTGTATGCCAATATACTATCTGGACCTTGTCTACTTGTTGGGTAAAAGGTGATAGATGTTTTTCATAAGCATCTAAAAGCCCTCCAATATATGCATCAAATATATCCGATCCCTATTTCTCTCAATTTGAAGCAATCATAAGATCTGATCATTGCATATCCTTCAACCTCTATGGTAATGTCTAACTTGCACTAGAATATAACGAGGTCACTTTGTGTAATCCTCTCAATTTCCTTTCGAGATAAGGCACTTATGAACACTAACATAGATTCTCTGATGACCGTATTGAGCAGTGCTTTGTCCTGGCCTTTCAAATTGCTCTCATGCTTGGACTCTTTTTTCTTCTGACCAACTATCACACTTGTATGAACCATCTTAATAGATACTCTTTTACAATAATTTACACATTTTTCAATCAACGTGCGATTAATGAAGACATGCTCCTATCATGATTGTAACAAGGAAGACATGATTCATTTCAAAAAAAGCATGATTCAAAAAATCCCATTGTTACATTCTAAATACACGTTCACAACAAATTTAAAGAGACTATTACAATGGCATCTACATTGCCATTTTGAATTCTTGAAAAAAATATGCATCGAATGGAAGGACCAACCACATCATTATGGAAGTCTCGAACTGCATTGAGGACATATATGTTGTCACTTTAAATTCTTTATAATAATAAGTTTAGAGATGCAATCACGACACTTTTTGTACCCCACTAACTCTGAAGATCTGATAGAGCAATTGCCTCATGATTACATTCTGAAGACACACTCACATCATATTTTGAGAGACTACCACAACGATGCTTTCTTGCCCCACCCAACCACATTGGTTGGAAAGAGTAGCCACACCATTATGGAAGCCTCATAGTACACTATGGACATATACAATGCCATTTTAAATTCTTTAAAATAATAAGTTTTTAGATGCAATCATGATGCTTTTTCTACCCCATCGAATTCGAAGATCCGATAGAGCAATGGTGCCATGATTACATTTTAAAGATACACTCAGTACAAATTTGAAGAGACTACCACAATGATGCGTTTCAACCCCACCGAACCATGTTGGCTAGAAAGAGCAACCACACCATAATGGGAGCTTTGGAGTACACTAAGGGAAGATTTATTGTCATTTTAGTTTGTTGATAAAAAGATGTACAGAGATGCAATCACAACACTTTTCATACCCCACCGAATCCGAAGATCTGGTAGAGCAAAGGCACCATGATTATAATCTAAAGACATCACAAATTTGAAGAGACTACCACAACGACACTTTCCTTACTCCGCTTAACCACGTTGGTCAAAAAAGAACAGCCACACCATTATGAAAGCCTCGAAATACACTAAGGAAAGATTTATTGCTATTTTAAATTGTTAATTAAAAAATAAATAGAGATGCAATCATGACGATTTTCATACCCCATCGAGTCCAAAGATCTGATAGAGCAATGATGCCATGATTACATTCTAAAGACATGCTCACCATCAAATTTCAAGAGACTATCACAACGATGCTTTTCTGTCCCACCCAATCACGTTGGTTGAAAAGAGCAGTCACACCATTATAGAAGCCTCGGACTACTCTAAGGAAAGATTTGATGTCATTTTAAATTGTTGAATAAAAAATTTATAAAGATGCAATGACGGCACTTTTTGTATCCCATTGAATCTGAAGAACCAATAGAGCAATGGCGTCATGATTATATTCTAAAGACACGCTACAGCATATCTTGAGAAACTACCACAATGATGCTTTCTTGCCCCACCCAACCACGTCGGATGGAAAGAGCAGCCACACCATTATGGAAAGCCTCGAACTACCTTGAGGACATTATAAGTTGATTGAAATGAATTTTGGTGTAGCCTAGATTTTAGCATATAAATTCTCACACAATGTAAGGTTCATTACATTGGCTTTGTTGATGTTCAATACATAGCATAAATGTATGGCTTGAGTGTAAAACTTTGTGGGTGTATTTGAGCATGTGCGCGCACACGAGAGAGAGAGAGAGAATCACGCTACAAAAGAGAAAATTTTACACTTATAGAAATATAAGCATTCTACGACCTACATACAAGCTTCTATATGCTTCTTTATGCTTCTATATGTTTTTTACTACTTTTATATGTTTCTATATGCTTCTATATATTTATGTCTAGTATAAAATGAAGCATAGGCACATGAAGCATAAAGAAATGTAGAAGCATAAAAAATAGAAACATAGGCATAGAAATATAGATAGATAGACATAGAAGCACCCAATTAATACAATATGAAACCCAAGAAGTTTTGCTTGGAACATTGGAATGGATAAAAGCGTACTCACGATTCACGAAGTGAGCCTAAGGTGCAAGAGTCGACCACACGCACTACTCACGAGATTGGAAGCTATTAGCTCACTGTCTTGAGAAGCACACGCTGCCCGTCACCGCTGCCCGTGCTGTCCTGCTTCTCCTGCCCAGACGAAATGCTCACTCTGAGTCACTCAGCGTCACTGCTGAGCTGCCGGTAGCCCCGTCGTGACTCGTACCTGTAGACGGGAGTCACGGAACATTACTAATCCACTTATGGCGGCCGTGTCGTACGTCCCGCAGACGAACACAAAAGTCGGGACGGAACCATAGCTGCAGCTTGGCCGCCTTGGCGCCGTTCCACTGGTTCCAGCCGCTAGACCAGTAGAGTAGTCTCACGGACTTTCACCGTCTCAGCACTGAGTCAGCCGGAGTGTCGAAGTACAAGGTAGGGCTACGGGCATGCGAAAACGGCAGGGAGAAGCAGTACGAGGCAAAAACGAGATGCGAAAACGGCAGGGAGAAAGTACAAGGATTTGCCACGTACAAGCTAAAGCAGAGCGGTAGCGAGACTCCCTTTAACCCCTCCCGCAACCTTCCCCTCCCTTGCCAAGATCCCTAGATCTAACTAGATTGCTTGGCCAGCTGGGCTCTTGATGAATACTTCTCTCTTTTGCTATCTTGTTGAGGTTCACATGAGTCACGTTGTCAGAAATGATGCAGAAGATTGATGTTCAAATGCATGCAACCTTTTGTAGAGATTTCGTTATCATCCAGTCCTGCTTGCACTTGATGTTGTTCATGTCGACAGTAAAACGTAGTTTTTCTTTTTTTCAGAGGAAGACAAATTCCTATTCTTTGCAGTGTAAGCAAATCTATTGTCATTCCACTTCGAGCGAACAACGGGGAGATGTATTTCAAAAATGTATAAATAATAAATCAAAACCAAATTGAGACAGAAGCATGCAACTGTGACAGGAATAATCCAAACCCAAAGCTGCATTGCATGTACGACAAAAGTTCCAGCACCATTTGCAACTTCATTGGATCCCTTTTTTCGAAGGCACAAATGTTTATTTTTTGGGTCAAATTATGTTCCTATGCTTTAGGAAATAGTACTTCCGCGCTCTAGCCGGATGGCCCTCGAGCGTGTTGTAACCTAATGGACCTACTGTGTTGTGGCTCCTTATGTAGTACTGCTCTAAAGTTCGTGCTTTGTCTACAGTGTCTGTTGTTTCCAAAACTTTGATTTTGAAATTTTCTTTGAAGGGCTTGTAACGTTGCAAGTCCTCTTTCATTTTTGTTGGTGGTTTTTTATTATGCTGTTTGATCCTCCGTGGTAGGTCCGTCGTGCTCCCTATGTATTTTCTGTTGTTGGGCTTGCACGTGATGCAGTAGACAACGAGGCTCACACGATTCCCTTGCGCGGGCGCTTCAGTGGAGGCTCCTCTTTCATCTGGAGGCTCGTGTCTTTCAATGTCGTACCTACGTAAACATTGACAATTACGTTAGTCATCGAGGTTTTCGGTCTTTTTTTTTTTCGTTTGACGTCCATAATAGAATGCATTTATTTACTTGCCCTGGTTTTTCTCTGTTGGCGTTAAAGGATCGTTTCCAATACCGAAGCGCTCCTCGTATAAGTCCCTGTCGAAAATATACGTAAGCTTCTCCATTGTCGTTACCGGGTGCATCGTGTCATGCGTCCCTCCAAATTGTCCCATGAATTGTTCGAGTATAGCCGTTCCTTGATCGCGCATCGTGTCCCTCAGCAACTCCAAGGATACGTTGTACCTGTAATGCAGCAGCTCGCACGCATATGGTGTGATCCCTTTCGTCTTCGTGTCTAGTAGCTTCTGCCCCTCCAAACTTTCCATCATCCTATCGGTCTCATCGAACTCAATGTCAAGCTCGACAAGGATCTCTTTGAGGAGTCCTACAAGAGAAGTGCAATCCATGATGAGTTTGTTGTTCTTGCAACTCATTAATTCTTTTTCTCAATTGTTGCGGTTTTTTTTAATTTTCGGAAGCATTACGTACCATTTGCGAATCTCAAGCCTCCCGGCTCTCTTTTAACTGGCAAACGCCTATTGCAGTTGTCAATGAAGTCGCGTAGTTCGGCATACGTGTTGAAGCCGTTGATGTAAGCTCTCGGACGTTCTCCTGCATTGTTTGCTAGCCAGAATTGCTTTGTGGTTAGGAAGAACCTCCTCTTTGCTGGTGGATGTTTTGTTGCCTTCGCGTTGCTTTTGTATAGCTCAAATAGCTGCTTGCAGGCACGACTTATTACACCATCTTTTCAAATGAGCTGTCTTTTTAAATCTTCAAGAAAAAAAGATTGTTTCATGTTGGTGGAATTTACCTTGTCTGCGTCCATGTCTTATGCTGCAATGTCCCGATCTTTCTGATTCTTTGCACCTGTTCTCGACAATAGACAAGATATTAAAACCATTTTCCTTGCATGCATGTTTGACGTAACATATTCATGACTTGTCTCTGCCTTTTTCAATCTCTGGTAGTGAATACCTTTATGCACGTGGTTGTGTTGTCGGCTGTGAGAACTCTCGTGGAATTGGTCTGAATATGTCTAGATGTGGGCAATGTAGTATGCGCAGCCTCGTTCTCTCAGTCACTCTGGACAACATCACGTATGCTAGGCCAGGGGCAAACACTCCTCGAAATATGAGCAGCGCTTTGTTGGATATGGTTGCGCCTTGGGATTTGTGTCCCATGATAGCATATGCTAGAGTTAGTGGAAATGTGGACTTGTGGAACCATTTTCCATTTATTGCCTTTCGCTGATGCTTCGAGCGGTGTAATGTGAGCACGGCCACTGTTGTGTCCACGACGACGATGATACCGTTGATTTCTCCCCTGCTAGTTGCATTGATGCTCTTGATTTTGCACATTGCTCCATTTGCGGTACCTATTGCGAGGTCGATGTTTTCCGTTATCATTGCCTTCGCCCCCACGCAAATTTTTCCTATCTCGTTGAAGCTTTTGTCCTCCAACCATTCTTTGAGAGCTGGTTCGCTCGTGGCGTTACTGTGTATTTGAACATGCACAATCATCTCGGGAGTGTTGAATTTCTCCATAAGCTCATCGTTGAAGGTAGCGACATCAACTCTGTGCATGCAAATGATGGTTGTTTCGGCATCGATGAAGTGGCATGCACCTTCCTTATCGACAATGCACTGCCCCAAACAGTCGGAAATCTCGTCAGTTGTGGGCATCCTGAGTCTTATGGTATGCAAGAATGCCAGGAACGGCATGTCTCGTGCATGTGGCACCTAGAATTGCATGTGGTACATTTTCGCTTGAGCCCAATGTGCGGAGGACGATGTGGCACGGCTCGCAGAGATCCTCACGGTGTTTACAGACTGGCGGTTATTGCGCCAGGTCACCAAAAATTATGAGCATTTTGTGTCTGAATGGCTCATGCAATGTGCCATTAGTGACATTGATGATTTGTCTTACCATGAGATCAAAAGTCATCCTTGTTAGCATGGACATCTCGTCAATGATGATCGCGTTGGCTTCCTTGATTGCGAGGTGTCGCTCATCCGTCTCATGGATGTTCAGTGGGTACTGACTGCTGCGCACAGGGATCTTGAATTGGTAGTGTACAGTGGTTGCAATCCCGCTCAGCCGCGTCGCAGCCGCCCCTGTTGATGCACAGAGCATTGCCGTTTGTTTTGCGCTACTAGATGCGAAACATAGTACCGTATCAAGAAGCTTTTGTTGCTACCTGGTGTTCCACAGACAACGTGCAGCCCCGAGCTTGTTGAAGCTAGGCTTTCGAAGACTCTTTGTTGTTCTACTGTCAATGCGGCATTGGCGATGGTGCGAAACTCGGCCATTTTTTCCAACATCCTCGCGCGTGTTGGCCCTACGACGGTTTGCTGGTCGATGTTAGGCGCTTCCATCGGGCAGTCTCGGATGATCGCAACCTTTTGCAATATCATATTGATCAACTGGTCTGTGTGGTCAGTCGCTAGCAAGTTCCTTTGCGTGTATTCGGTCACATACATTTCGAGGTCCTCGTTGCTCAATATGAGGCTGCGCATTTGGCATTCGACAAAGTAGGATCCAGCTGTGTTGGTAGGTGATATGAGCTCCATTTCATTCCTGAAGCTAAGTTTTCACAAGAGAACGTTGTAGAAGTACCCCTCTGGTTGATGTCCGGGGTGGTAGTCAGTGAATCTGACTACTCGCTCACATTTTGCGATCCTGTTGCCTAAGAGGTCAAGACCGACCGTTCCACGTTGCGTTTCCTTGGGCTTTCGGATCACATATTGCCTATGGTAATCGTAGAACGTGCTATCCTCGATGACGCTCGGTCTCCCGCAGTATATGTCGATCGGGTGCAGGGTGACGTTGTTGTTTCGCGAGATGATGCGTTGTCTTAGAGATGGTGGCGAGAAGTTGACATAGTGAACGGTCTCGCTCCTTGTGATTGTTGGTATCTGCATGCAGTTTAGCGCGGCCTCTGTTGGAGAGGTTGGTTTTGATAGGAGGCTCGCGGCGATGAGTTTCAGCTTTACTTCGTCGAGATGTTGCAACCCCAAATGCAAGGCATCTTCTGAACGGATGTTCAGTTTGCCCATTGGTTCAGATTTCATCGCGTACTTGAGGAGGTAGTGAGAGATTGAAGAGTTTGTCACCCGCTGTATGTTCATGTGTGCACCCCACAACAATAACACGGAAGGGTGGTAAGGGACGACGTTTCGGTGCTCATGTCTCGGCCGGTAATACAACCAACGTTGCATCAGAGGGTCGAGGATGGGTTCATATTCTGGCTGTGTTGCGAAAGGGAAGCCATGCTTGCAACTGTGGTGTGATAGTCCGACGTAGCACGCTTTCCTGCATACGTGCAACTGCTTCCTGAGAACTAGTTCTCGCAGCCTTGTGTTTCGAGGATCCAGGGCCTCATCGTTCCTGGGGACGCAAGCCGCAATCTCATTTGCAATTCGCTGATGGTCATCATGGTGGACCCACAATATGACATGGGCGTGTAGGGAGCCCCTGTTTTGTATCTCATAACGAACGACATGGTGTTGTATTCGGCCAAGCAGACCGTCGGATGAAAGCAAATGCTTGCGCATGAACATGTGGAAGCGTGCGTGGAAAAGTGCCACGCATTCAACAGGACAGTCCTTCCAAGTGAATTGCGCATTATAATGTGTTGCGATGCTCTCGATCACATTAATTTCTTGCCACCGTGTATATGTGACCTCGTCTGCAGTGAATGTCAGAAAGAAATCTGGGAGGCCCCAAGCATCGACCATCGTTATGAGGTCCTTCAGTTGCCGTCGATGCCACGATGGGGACCCCGGCATTGTTGATGGCATGCTGTAGCGAAGCACGTGTCTCATTGCGTCTTCATCGGTCATGGCAGGGTTGGCTTTCCTATATTGGTCGATGTCTCGTTGCAAGCATGTAGAGTTGCTTGAATTGGCAATCATCACTGCCTGTTTTAACTGGAACATGATCAACAAGTACGGCTTGTAGAGCATGTAGATAGAGAATAAGGTGCATATTCTCATTTTCACATAGTTGCTGAACTGTATGCAGCCATCATAGTAGCCCTGTCCGAAAGGGAATAGGAAGGGGAACACTGCTGACTCCATGGTTATGTCAACGCACGCACTGCCAGCTGCTGCTACTCCGTCGACGTGGAATGAAGCGACCCTCTCTAAAAGCATTTCTGTACCCCGTAGCTGTATGGAGGCAAACTCATGCTTGTCCCTTGCATCAAAGGCGCGACGGTTCGCGGGTTCCACCATGTTTTGCAAAAGCAGGAGCTCAGGCTGAGATTTCGCTATTGACATTAACTCGAAGGGAGCTGTCTCATCGTGTAGTTCCAAGATACCTGCAATGGTTTGAGGACTCAAGATGCACATACCCATCTTGATGTCCGCACGCTCTGCTAAAGAATTGTACTTGCGCAATATTGAATTATTCTCGATGTTGTATGCGAGCACACCTGACAGCTCGTTCGTCACGATTTCTTGAGCCGAGCTTAGTGGGACGTTTCGCCAAGATATCAAAGGATTGTCTAGAAGTGACCTTCGATCGAGTGTGCCACGAGCAATCGCATTTGCAGTCGTGGTAACTGAAATGGATATATCTATGATGCTTAGCAGTTGCGTGTGGAGGTGGTTTGTTTTAAGCAACTGCCGAGAGTACTGTGGCATCAACCGCACAATGTATCTGCTCTGCTGGGCATCTCATGTGCAACTTTGGCATTTCCAGTAAGTCACTTGCATGCCCATATTCTCGCAGGCATCCAAAAGTATCATGTTTCCGAGTGCGGCGCTGTGGCTCGAGATGCCTATGCCTTGCGAAGAAATGATCCTTTGGTTTGCAGGCAGTAGCGTGGTTATGCCACAGACACCGCAGATTTGAAGGCTAGAGAAAATAGCCGCGCAATTACTAACCCATTGCTTGTATCTATCTAGGATGGTCAACCACGATGACGTAGCTGGCCTCAAGGACATCTTTCTTGATGTTATATCAAGTTGAATAGCTCGACCTCTGGCTGCTCTGAGCGTTGACGAATGGTCATGTTCGAAGGAGTTTCCGGTGGTCATTTCTACATCGTGACATGAATTGATGTCTTATGTTCGGGTTTAAACACCTACAGGGATTAATAATAAAAACCATCCGAAACTTTGCTACAGTTTCACTCATGTGGTTTTGTCTAAACGCAACAGGAAAAACAAAATGGACTGAACCTCTATCTTTAGAAGGTGAAAGAATTGATAAAATAACTTGAATCAAGCAAATACATTTTGTTGTGTGTACCTTTAGGAGAAGACACTCGTTTGGAGGCTGCAAACATCTCGAAAACAGAAGTGTTGCAGACATGATTAGTATGTTGGTCGAACCAAGCAAATGTAATGTTCCCTTGCGGAAACAGAATGTGTGAAGAAGTGTGCGTGCTCAAGATGAGGTGTAAAAAAAAAAAAAACCATGCGTAATGTATGGTGGAAAGCCGGCACATGTCTCTCCAAAAATTATATATCATAGGGGAACGTGCCATCCCCCCGTTTCGAATAGTCACCTCCAGTGTTGGAGGTGTAGTGCATTAATGCGGACCAGAGCAACTGACAGTGTAGAAACATTTCAAAATTGAAATGACCGTACATTCTACTTACATGGAGTATCCTTTGTGACGTCCACAGCTCGATGAGAAGTCGCCTATTTCTTTGTTGGAATGTTGGAATCTGAAAAACAATCATGATTAGTCAATATGCATTCCTCATGTTCTGCATGTTTGGATATGTTGGTTAGCATATGTGCAATTTCCTAAAGATGATAAATTCAAGCACAAAAGCTGTACACAATCCAACGATCAAAGATGTTCAAACCATCAAGGTAATCATCTTCACACATCTTCGAGCAGTTGTAGTTACAATTTTTGCCTTTGCAAGATTCCAAAAAATTATGACTATGGAAATATAAAAGTGCGTATAAATAACATCTTATTATATCTAAAATGATTCACTATGTCCATGATCTTATGAGTTGGCAATAGTTATCATTGACACTTTTGCAAACTTTGATCAGATCACAACAATTATTGATGTTTGCATCCCATCCACCTCCAAACTATTTTATTGTGTAGTCTACCAATGGTAGCAACTCAAAGTGTCCATGTTACGTAAGCCACAAGGAGTGTTGCTAAGTCATGGATAATCTCAAAATGCTAACATGAAGTGATAGTGTCAATTGCCTCATAGTAGCAGACAACAAAATCGAACTCGTTGCTGGGGAAGAGAATCAATATATCGCATATGTCGCTTATCCTTTGGATCTATTTGAAGAGGGTTCCGTCACCAAAATGTTCACTTCCATTGTAGGTAACGTATTTGGATTTAAAGCCCCACGAGCTCTACGTTTGGAGGATCTGAGAATTCCTCCTGCTTATTTCAAGACTTTGATTGGGCCGCCTCACGGTATCCAAGTCGAAAGGGATAAACTGAACAAATATGGTCGTCCCTTGCTGGGATGTATAATCAAGCCAAAATTGGGCTTATCTGCTAAAAACTATGGCAGGGCTGTTTACGAATGTCTCCGTGGCGGACTTGATTTTACGAAGGATGATGAGAACGTAAATTCTCAACCATTCATGCGTTGGAGGGACCGGTTCCTGTTTGTGGCAGAAGCTCTTTTCAAGGCTTAGGCCGAAACGCGCGAAATAAAAGGACATTATCTAAATGCCACTGCGGGTACGTGTGAGGAAATGATGAAAAGAGCAATCTTTGCTAGAGAATCGGGAGTACCCATCGTCATGCATGATTATTTGACGGGAGGCTTCACTGCAAATACTAGCTTGGCCTTTTATTGTCGAGATAATGGGCTACTGCTTCATATCCACCGCGCGATGCATGCTGTTATCGATAGACAGAGAAATCACGGTATCCATTTTCATGTCCTAGCCAAAGCATTGCGTATGTCCGGTGGGGATCATATCCACGCCGGGACCGTAGTGGGTAAACTGGAGGGAGAACGAGAAGTCACACTGGGTTTCGTCGATTTGCTACAATGGCCAATGGCAACAGTTTAAACAGACCGATCTATAGCCATAAGCTTCGTTGAACCTCTCAAAGACACAGAAAGCATAACAAAGGAGATTCATGGGCAGTGGCTCGATACAAGCTTCAGTATAAGCAGGAGCAAACCTGATGGTGATGGCACGTGAACATTCGAAAGCCAATACGTGAGGGTCTCTTCACAAACCAATAGCCTTCATAAAGCAATCTACGTTGTTTTTGGCTTACGTTCGTTCGTTTCACCTATATTTAAAGGTTTTGCCTTGGCTTTTTACGCAGCTTTTCAAAAGCTTTCAAAGCTTTTGGGCTTTCAGAATTTAAAAAATCTAAGGGTGTATATTGTGCCATGTGGAAGCACAGGATTTCAGAATTTGAGAAAACGCAGACCGATCTATAGCCATAAGCCATAAGCTTCGTTGAACCTCTCAAAGACACAGAAAGCATAACGAAGGAGATTCATGGGCAGTGGCTCGATACAAGCTTCAGTATAAGCAGGAGCAAACCTGATGGTGACGGCACGTGAACTTTCCAAAGCCAATACGTGAGGGTCTCTTCACAAACCAATAGCCTTCATAAAGCAATCTACGTCGTTTTTGGCTTACGTAAACCAATAGCCTTCATAAAGCAATCTACGTCGTTTTTGGCTTACGTTCGTCCGTTTCACCTATATTTAAAGGTTGTGCCTTGGCTTTTTACGTAGCTTTTCAAAAGCTTTCAAAGCTTTTGGGCTTTCAGAATTTAAAAAATCTAAGGGTGTATATTGTGCTATGTGGAAGCACAGGATTTCAGAATTTGAAAAAACGTCCTAGTGCTGGCCAAGTAACCAAGACTTGAGAAGGCTCACAATTAGTCAAACTTTTGCAGGATAGGCCTTAAAAAAGCTTCGACCTATTTTTACTTGGCCAGCACTAGGCGAAACGGACGAACGAAATCCTTGCTCACGTTGATCACTTCGATAGAAGGTGAAAGCATTGAAATAGTGTTCTGCTCGTTGTCAACCAGCTGTATTCGGGCTTAATTTGCTAAGTGTTCTGCTCGTTGTCAACCAGCTGTATTCAGTTCCACATGGCACAATATACACCCTTAGATTTTTTAAATTCTGAAAGCCCAAAAGCTTTGAAAGCTTTTGAAAAGCTGCGTAAAAAGCCAACTGCGTAAAAAGCCAAGGCAAAACCTTTAAATATAGGCGAAACGGATGAACGAAATCCTTGCTCACGTTGATCACTTCGACAGAAGGTGAAAGCATTGAAATAGTGTTCTGCTCGTTGTCAACCAGCTGTATTCGGGCTTAATTTGCTAAGTGTTCTGCTCGTTGTCAACCAGCTGTATTCAGTTCATCGTATCGATTGATCGCTATTGAAAAGCCCATCTCGGTTTGTATACCTTCGATACATACTCGACTATTCATTGCTCTCTTTCTTAAGAACAACGGTTTTTTAGCTCGTCTTCGCTTTTTGTTGTGCCTTGTTGTTGTTGCTGCTGTTGCTCTTCTGCTCCTTCTGCTGCAATCAATCACCCCTCCTCGTGCCTCTTTCGCATTCATCTCAGTTTGCTGCCATCACAGTTTGTTGTGGAACCAGTCGCAGTTTGTTGCTCAACAGCCCTCCTGAAGCCTATAAGGCCTCCCTCCCTAGCCATGCTTCCTCGCAATCTCCCTCTCCCTACACACAAATCAAGCCTATTTGCTTCCCCCTTCCCTCTACCTCTGTAGCTTGTGCTTCTCCCTCAGATTCGGATTCGGCCATGGAATTCTGCACCACCCATCTTCCCCTCTGACCTTGACAAGCCCGCAGTAGGAGAGGATCGTCAAACAGAGCTGCCAAGCAATCACAAGAAGAGAGAGATGTGCCAAGGGTAAGAGTGTGTCGATTTTTGCAAGCTCATGAATGGGCATGAGAACCATGAGAACCATGAGAACTAGGATGTGAGGTTCTCTTCCATAGGATGTCCTTTGAGCCTTGAAGGCCTCTAATACATTTAGGGACATTTTAAATAGGAACTAAAATGCCAAATTTTAACTATGCACAAGCATGTCATGCTTTGTCAATCCAATGGAGGCATCACCTTTTTCTCTCTTGCATGATTGAAACATATTCTAGAACCCTATATACATGAATTCGAGTATCTCAAGGGTTTAAGTCTATTTAAAGGCATTGTGATGGTCATTGTCTACCTATAGATGCCATCTAGGAAAATTGGACCCTCTTTGGCTTCTATACCCTCATGGATGTTCTTGTACCCTCATGGATGTATCTTTGGCTCTACCCTCATGGATATTCTTACATGTGTATGCCATCTTAGTCATAGATCAACACTCTTTTCCCAACAACTTTATAGCTTTATGGATCTCAAGCTCCCTCATTAGAACCCACCCATGCTACTACTAATTTGCATGCTATAGATCTCCTATAGTTGTATCTACCCTCATGGATGTTTTTGTATGTGTATGCCATCTTGCTCATAGATCTACACTCTTACCCCAACAAGTTTATAGATTTATGGATCTCAAGTTCCCTCATTTGAACCCACCCTCAATATCCATATTGTTGGATGTACAACATTGGGACTCCATGTAGCCTTCCATTACTCAAATCTTTAAGATCGAAGTGCATAGGCTGCGTGTTGTGATTCAATACTCAATTTCAAGTTTTCATGAAACAAGTGCAAGTGTGCAAATCAAAGTGTAGTAGAAAGATAGTGTGTACATATAAATGCTAAAAGAGGAGTGGAACAAATGACAAGGTCACTTAGAGAAAGATTGGTTCCATAAGGCAGGGACAAACCAACTAGATATAAAAAATCATGGCTGCACTCGACACACTTGCAAATCTTCCTCTAGAATATCCTCGGACTGCCACAATAGGACTCAAAATCCTAATATACTATTGTGAAATGGACTTACGTGGAAGGTACTACCCACCTCCTTTACAATAATAAATGGCTTTGACATTCGCATGCTTACTGTCATGCCTTCTTCATTTGGCTCTTAACATCCCACCACCTCTTCCTTGGATTTTGTGCTCCTTGCCATGCTGCACCTTAACTACCCTTGAAAGGGGCTCTATAAGGTGATGTTAATGGCATCCTTATAGTGTTAAGGATCAAGGTTTGTTTGTGGAAATGAGATTTGGGCTTCAACTTCCATTTGGTATTTGGTGGGGTTTCTCTTTCAAATATATTAGCCTTGGCTACTGAGAGCCTTTGCACCTTGCCCAAGTATCTTGTTAAAGTTCAAGAATTTGGATCTGGTCACTTGCTATCTAATGGAAGTCCCTCTACATTATTTTGATCTAGAGGGTATATTGTTGGCTAGAGGCATATTCCCAAACCGTGGTGTCCCTATTGATTTGTTTGTTGATGGCACATCTCCCACTATTGGTCTATGGTTAGAGGGGTAGGCTAAAAAGATTATGATGAATAGGATAGAATGGGGATAGTCCCATTTAAATAAGAAATTTGCAATGTTGGAATAGTGTCTTACATTCAAATTGCTTCTAGGCAATTAGTTTCGTTATTTTATAGAAACAGAGGCATTCGCATAAAGCATTTACGTAAAGCATTAAGCATAAAGCATAATTCATATACTAGCATAAATAGGCATCTATAGACATAGGCATAATACAGAAGCAAAAAATTATATAGATGAGAGTTGCTTCAAGATATAGATCCTTCGGCTCTTCAGTTACAAGAAAGAGCATTTACATAAAGCATAAGTCACATACTAGCATAGATAGGCATACATATCAAGAGTAAGATCATTTGATGAGTTCATGTTAGTGGTTTTTGTGAAACACAAAAGGTGGGATCATTTGATAAGTTCATGATAGTGGTTTGTGTGCAAACCAAAGAGTTAGATCATTTGATGGATTCATGTTAGTGGTTTGTGTACAATGTAAAGGGCGGGATCATTGGATAAGTTCATGTTAGTGGCTTGTGTGCAAACCCACCAAAATTTGGGATCATTTGATACGTTCATGTATGGGTTCATTTGATAAGTTCCTTGCATACACCAAACAAAAGGTGTCTGTGATGGTATGCCTTCCACACACGAAAATAGACCCTTGCATAGTCCCTTGGATCATGTAAGTGTGATGATATGCCTTCCACACACCACATAGTGGGATCATTTACTAAGTTCATGTACCCTAGCTTCCTTGCATGCATCCACCATTGTGGGATCATTTGATAAGTTCATGCAGGACTAACCTTAAGGTCACTGATCCAAACACCCTGATGTCCCTTGCATATACCCACCAAAATTTGGGATCATCTGATAAGTTCATCCAATACTTACCTTCATGTCACCGATCCATACACCTAGCCTTCCCATGCTTCCCATGCAAAGACGCACCAAAATGTGGGATCATTTGATAAGTTAATGTATCCCTTCCTTGCTTGCATCCACCCTAGTGAGATCATTTGATAATTTCATGCAAGACTTACCTTAGGGTCAATGATCCGTACACCCAGATTTCCCATGCATACACCCACCAAAATGGGGGATCGTTTGATAAGTTCATGTATCCAGCTTCCTTGCATGCATCTACCATAGTGGGATCATTTGATAAGTTCATGTAGGACTTACCTTAAGGTCAATGATCCATACACCTAGATTTTCCATGCACAACAAGACAAAGCAACTATAGACACGCTTGATAGATGCGCAAAATAGTGGACACGTCTATAGGTGAAACTAGAATAGTGAAAATATAGGCGTGCCTATGAGTGTGTCTATTCGTGTGTCTATTAGTGCATCTAATAGCACATTTATACCATGATTTAGACACAGATTTAGATTCCTTTATAAATGCAAAACAAAGAATACAGAAAGTGATATTTTGGTGTAGGCTGATAAATGTGCATCACTGCTTTCCAAACATTGCCCATGATTACCAAAGCACATAATTTTAATAAAAATATCAATGCTTTTTGGCAAACCCACATATACAAAAATTAAGTGAGGTGAGGAGAATGAGACAATATGTAAAATAGTTTTGCCAATATCAATGATGGGCTACGGTTCTCAATCTCATCCTCAATGAGATCAACCCTTGCCAAACTATCTACTTCCAAATCCAAACCTATGTTGGGATCTACAAATATATTCAGCCCACTACTACTTGTGCTACTCATGTGCTCATCAAAATCAGCATCACCAATGGTAGGCTCATGCTCACGTGTAATGGCCTCAATATATGTATCTCCTATCTATGATCATCCTCCTCTCTCATATCATGGTCATCATCACCTCCATGGCCATGATCATCCTCCATACGCTCCATATTAGTAAATGTACTATACATCACTTTGGAACATGGCGTAATAGGTATGACATGCCACCACCTATTATTATCCACCATTGGTTGATAGACAACCTAATTCAAACACAAATACAATCTTGTTATTTTCCTTACATAGAAGGTATCAAATATTTAAAAATGAGTATTTTTATATGTGTGTACACTACCTGTTCACATTGTTGCGGTATTACTAGTGTGTCCTTGTTTTCCAAAACTTTGTGGAGTCAATAGTTACAAAGCCACTTGCATGGCATTTGATTATTGCATTAGGGCCTCTTTCCACCACGTCCTTAAACCACTTAACATCCAAAACATACACAAAGAAGCATTGAAAGTCAAGCTTAATTATATCTTGGATTATGCCACAATAATCATCCATGGCTCCATTGGCTCCCTCAAAGCTAGCAATGACACCGCAATCTTGTGTGTTTCTATTATCATCAATCTGTTGTGTCTGAAAATGCTTGCCCTCACACCATATAGCATTGAACATAGTATACTACACTAAGACAAAATCAATTAAATAAGCAATCTAAATTGTTGAAAGCTCCTAACTTATGCATAACATTCTATATACCGACCTTGCTCATGCATCCTCTAGCATACTCCCATTCTTCCATTGGGATATGCATCCCCTCATCTCTCTCTGCTCTCTCCATTTCGTCAAGTAGACAATCCACATAAATATCCTTTGGAAGTGCTTTTAGATGCTGAGGGTATGGCACATGAGATCCATGGTGTGTATGAAAGAGGGCCCTTTCTCCTTGTCTTCTTACCTTTGCATCCTTGTGTCTTGTCACCCATCTTTTCATCACATCACTATTAAGCGTGCAATAGAGGCTGATATTATTAAGCAACTCTATGTCTATTACTTTGCTCCATCCTTTCCCTAGAGGCACAATAGAGGTTATCCTTAGGTGATCTTCATCATCTCTCCATAGTCGTGGGAGAGAGCGATCCACATCAATAAGAAACTAAGAAATATATACAAGTGACTCTTGTACCAACCAACCCTCTTCAAGGTCTGCTTAAGGAAGAACAACCATCGTGCATGTATAGTGCGGCATATAGCAATATCATCCACCAAATGCACTATGAGGTGTAGTTGGTTTGTGAGAATAGAATGTGGAAAGGTCTCCTCCACTAAACAAACCACCTCCACTGACATAGCTCGAGCATTCTCAACAGGGATGTTTTTATCGAAGCTATGCTTATATATTAATATAAAATCTTGGCGAAAGTTTTCAAGCTCAATTTTTAAAGTTTCACAATATTGGTAGAATGTAGTACATTTTTGTATATTTTCTCTTGAAATTTGAAGGAGAAAATATAAAGCCTCACAAAACTTTAATTTTCTTTTGCATAAAGTTTTAAATCTTGGCGAATGTTTTAAATATTTATTTTTATTAGGGCATACAAACTTTTGATGCCAATATAAAATTTTAGCTTCTTAATGAAACTAACTTGAAAAAATCATCCATGATTCTCAAGCGTGGTGGGATCTATTTCCTTTGAGCTCACATACCTAGAAAAGAAAAAGTACACCATATTAGCAATATGAAACCTTGCATGGAGCATTGATACGCTTCACATTTTGTATCCTGTATAGTACCTCACAAGCTTGCCCATCCTGTAAATACAATCCTTCATGTCCTTCGATGCATTACAAGAAATGCTAGTAGGTAGTATGAACTGAACACAAGGAATGGTTGATTAACTGCTTCTAATTCACTCACGAATTTGGAAGGAAAAAGATATTATGCACATAAAATGCTTACTTGGAGCATCTTGTGCCAATCATGAGATTTCAAGCCATATAATTGCTCTACATCTCTTTTCTTGCTCTGTGTGAAGGCCCCCTTCAAACACCTCATGCATCCAGTGGGAGTACGAATTCTAGTGATAGCTCACTTCACCACCACCATCTCTAGCTTTGATAACCTCCACAGTGCACGGGGTAAAAAGAAAAGCCCATTTGGCCTCTCTTGTGGCCAAGCTTCACGCATCCTCCCTGTGGTGCGTAGGCACCCTCCCACTCCTGGGGACTTATATACATACATGACGGGTACTCTAAACACCCCCCAAGAGTTGGCAGTATGGACTCCAAACCACCCCAACCCAACAC
The DNA here is from genome assembly GCF_047967505.1 of Dipteris shenzhenensis. Lineage (NCBI taxonomy): Eukaryota > Viridiplantae > Streptophyta > Polypodiopsida > Gleicheniales > Dipteridaceae > Dipteris > Dipteris shenzhenensis. Next base: position 4,197,045 of record NC_141599.1, read on the forward strand.
CACGTGAGATTACTCCTGTGAAGTCGAGATAGCCCAATAGGCTACAGAGCTATGCCCCTTCTACCTAATCATCAGGAGTCCTTTCTCCCCTGTGGTCTAGTGTCCCTTCTCCCCGATCATCAGCACTCCCACCTCCCCTATGGCAGTTTGGAGCCCCTTCTCCTCCCCTATGGTCAAGAGGCCCTTTTGCCTCGCAGAGCCACCAGTGTACTCCCGTGTAGTCGAGAGGCTTCTCGAGACACTAACGGCCAGCATACTAGCTTGACATGACAGGGCAACAGGCGTAGTAGTAGTAGTAGCAGATGCATGGCACATTGCTTTGGGGGGGTAATGGTTGGGGCGGGGATGATTCAGATGGTGCAAATGTGCCATAGGGTGATGGTATGATCTTCTATGACATCACTTAGACATGAGGCATCTTGATGGATGCACGAGGGAAGGACATCATGGCCTTCATGCACTCTCTAGTTGCTAACAAAACTGCAGAGATTGCTTTATTCACTACAAAGAGCAGCCAAAAATGTTGGCTAATGAGACCATCACTACTGTACGCTCTAGGTATCCCAATCCCCCCAATGTTCATTTCACAGATAAATGGGCAAAGTCAAAGATTTTTATGATACTTGCCAATAAAAGATCTTCGCTTAAGAGGCAGCTACTAGCCGAGATTACCAGGAGAGAGGGAGGTCAAAGAGGCCAACCCCACACCGCTCACAAGCATGAGTGAAAGAAAGAAATGAAGGCAACAAAGGTAAACCCCAATCTGCAGCACGTGGAGGCACAAAGGATCCAAATGGAGCAATATGGAAATGTGCATTTTGGAGCAGGGGGTGTTGAATCATGGGAGGCCCAATTTGTAAGTGTCGATCTCAAATTATATTGTGTTTATGTGGTCTATTAAGAGGTTGTTTCTTTGTACTAACTCCTCTGCAAATTGTGTCATCTTGCAACTTGATATCATGGGCAGGTACTCTACTCCTGTCAAGATAGCCTACCACTGCCACCATTACAAAGAAGATACATGGAGGCATTTCTATGATGACGGGTTGATTACTGAGGAGCAGGATATCTGGGCTACTGGAGTGCCCCCTAGGTATTTAAAAGTACTTAAATAATGTCAATATTGTAAATAAATATTTGATTTTTCATACATTGATACATGTTGTCTCTCATTTATAGGGCCTTGGGGCTGATTAGGAAGAAGATGAGGAAGAAGGCGACGAAGAAGGGAGTGAGGATGCAAAGAACTTTTTTAGTCGTAGAAGTAGTGCTAGCTACTCTTTTTTGTACTTGAAGCCATTGGCTTGGCTTGGTGCCTCTCTTGTATATACACTACTCTTATTTTTTTTACTTGAAGGCACATGACGTGGCTTGGCTTCATGCTATATGTACATACAAGCATTTTTTGGGCTATGAATTAATATACAGTCCTTTTATTTTTTTGGCTTTCAATTTCCTTATGCAACATTCTATCAATGAATGCCTTGTGAACTAAACGGTTTGGAGTTGTAATGTTTTACTCGGAATTGTAATCGTCAACTATAGACGTGCTTGGAATCGTACTAATTAAAATGCCAACTGTGCTAATTAAAATGCGGTTGGCTGAAAGAATTAAATTGCACAATGTGGAAATGGGATTCTTGTAACCACATAGGATACACAACATACAAAGCATTCTGTTCAACCACACAAAATTTTTCTTTTATTTAAATTTTTTTTTGCAAAGCGTCTATAAGCGCATCTATGAATGCATCTTTCTATTTTTTTTAAATTTCTAGAGAGCATCTAAAAGCGCATCTATAAGCACATCTGTCTATTATATACATGCACCTATAGATGCGAGTCTATAGATGTGCTAATAGATGCACAAATAACGTGTCCATAAGTTTTTTTTAAAGTTAAGGAAACACGTCTATGGGTGCTTTGTGTTGTGATAGACCCACCAACATGTGGAATCATTTGATAAATTCATATAACCAGCTTCCTTGCATGCATCCACCATAGTGGGATCATTTGTTAAGTTCATGCACGACTTACCTTAGGGCTAACGATCCATACACCTAGATTTCCTGTGCATAGACCCACCAAAATGTGGAATCATTTGATAAGTTCATGAATCCCAGCTTCCTTGCATGCATCCACAAGAGTGGGATCATTTGATAAGTTTACGCATCCCCAAAACATGACAAAGTATCTTGAATTGGCATTACAAGTTTTGATGTAGTGCCACAACATACCAAGCAAGAGCATCCCATTGTGCACTTGCCCAAGCTTCTACAGCCTTGTGAGAATGAGCAATAGGTTTAACTAATCGATGTGATACATCCTCATCATATGGTTTGTCAAAGAAATCTTCATGTTATGGCACATCCCTAGCTACTGCAAGTAGCATATTGTCCAAAATGCAACATGCCACTATACTCCTTGTCACTGACCAACTTGGGCTTTGGGTTTTGAAACTTCTTATTGAGGTACTGCCAATCGACCAAATGCATGCTCCACAACAATGCAGGTGGAGGATAGATAGAAGTTAAACTTGATTGCAGGTCCATGCTAGGGATCTCATATAGACTGATGAACCATGGTCTAAGTGCATATACACCATCTCCAAGGATGTACTCTCGAATACGAAAAGCACCATCAACAAAAATGAAACTTTGTAGGGATATGGAAACTAATCAAGACCTATGCAAAGTTTATTACCAAATAAGATGATTGGGGGATGATTGGAGGTATCATTATTGATGATTGCTACATCTTTTTTGTTTACATAATAGGATGCACATGAAAATTTGGGATATTCTGCCTTCCTAGCCACACATTCAGACACATTTAGTGCTTGGTAAAAATTGGAACTTTGCAAGTACATGCCAAATTGCTGCATCATTTTATTTACTACCCCCTCATGGAGCCAAGTGTCAAAGCTTCCTTCCACATATATGTATAATAAAGGTAGAGGTTAATCAATCAAAAGGTTTTAAACTGAACTGATTCACTATTCCCTCTAGAAATGCAATGATTGCATCGAATTGTAACAAGTAGTTTGGAATTCTTAGATCATCCTTTGGCCTGTTACTGAAAGACTGAGGGCATATACTTTGAAAAATAAACTTATATTATAAAATTCTAGTAGTATTTGATAAAAGAATTTAATTAATTCTCAGGGATTAGCTTTTATCTCTAATATAGAAAGCAAACACGATTGCAATAAAGTATATAATTTCTATGATAGACATCCAATGAGAAAAACTAATCCCTAAGCACAACAATAAGGTACACATCATAGTACAATAATTAGCAAATGTTAAACTTGACTAAGAACCCATGAACTTTGACTTGTGATGCAAAGGAAGGCCATGCTTTTATGATTTATAAAATAATTCCACTAGATCATATAGTACAGTAACTAGTTTCTTTGGTCTTTGAAAAATAATGTGTGCACTCCAAGAATGGTAAATGACCATATCGGGATGGCATGGGGATACTTTTCCTTTGGTAGTTTGAACCTAAACAATGCATCTAAGAATGCATTTCTATTGTCAATAGATTTATCTTGTGCCAATTGCATGTGTTAACATTTATTGTTACTATTAGATCACCTAAATCATGTTTTTTGTCCTTATTGGACATTTTCAATATTTGTTTCTCTTGATTCATACATACTTTCTTCAGCCATCATCTTTTTATGAAAACTATGTGTGTCTAGTAGAGGTACTTTACCATTGTTAGATATTCTACCATTCTTGTACTACAAAAGTAGAATGTATATGAGTAGAATACAAAGATGTAGAGGGAAAATGGGAGTGGAGCAACTTATGTTAGTTTAGATGGCTTCCTTTGGGATTGATAATATATCAAGCAATGTACAAGTCTGTTTGGATTTATTTTCAAATGTATTTGGATGAAGGGCATCAAAAAGTAATGATGCACTAAGATCACAACATAATACTACAAAATGTATAATGTGTATGAGCTAAATACGAGAATATAAGGGAACAACACAATGGGAGGGAAGAAAATTAGATGAAAGACCTTTATACGGTCACTAGGTCACTCAACCTAGTGGTTTACTTTGGGGTTATTTACAAATGTACATGGATGTTCAGGGTACCAAAATATGCCATGTAGGTGATGATGTAAGGACACCCTATTGACATCACAGCATAATAGTTTTGCATACCTAACTAAAAAGATGTGCACTATAGGAATCAACATGTATCTCATCCGTAATTGATTTAATCAACTTTATATATTTATTAATAAACAATATTTATCTTATGTTAGAGAGAATTTATTATTTTATCATTGGGAGCATGAGATAGTTTATTTTTACACCAAAACATTACATTTAGCATCACACATTTTGTATTTCATGGCTCAAGAAATTATTTACCCTCTATTGGTAAAAATTTCCCTTGAGATATTTTTTTACATTAGAAAACATGAGAGGATTGTGACTTATCAACTTAACATTGCGCATGTACTAATTATTTGGAACATTAAATTGGAATTACATAGCATATTATAAGTATCTACGTGTTTGACAATTTAGATTAACATTATTGTATTTTTCACTTACAAAATGGATTTTTGGAAGAAAAATAAGCGCATGTACTTCTCAGTGTCACTTTTATTTGGACTGCATATAGAAGAATTATAATTTTTTAAAATTAAAGAAAAATATAATTAGCCTACAATAGATATCTTACTAAAATTACAGTGATACACACTTGTTAACTATATGCTCTTCTTTTATGTAAAAATATTTTTTTATATGGAATAATCAACATTCTTGCTTACACAAAAAACTCCTCCTATGTAGGTAATTGCAATCACCATCTAAAATTATACATTCTTTCTGATTTCCAACATAGCAAACATAGAATCCACTTAATTCTCCATATAAAAATACATATTTCCTAGAAGAGACCATATTTCCTATATAGGAAACGAAAAATTCATTTGATTCTCCATATAGGATGTCACATTTCCTAGATTACATTGAGTGATCTATATAGGAAATATAATTTGCTATGAAAACAAGATGTCATTTCCTAGGTAGAAAACATAGAATCCACTTGATTCTCCATATTACATGTCATATTTCCTAGATAGCATTGGCTGTCTATATAAGAAAAAGAATTTTCTAGATTAAGATGAGAAAAACCCTCTTTCTATCTAGGAAAGATGCTCAAATTTCCTAGTTCAACACCAAATTCCTATATAGGGATTGGTGAGTAGTTCCTTGTGATTAAGCTTGGTGCACAAACTTTGGATTCCCACTTGGTTTATTAAGGTATTTTACTGCTCACCATTTCATGCTAGTGCAATTGACCCAATTGATTGTGCATCAAGTACATGCATGGTGAGGTAATCAAACCATGCCTCTATTATCGTTTGTAACCAATGGGTTATGGGAGAGTGTTACGCCTGCCAACTAGGTTCCTTGGATGATATTAGATGCATAATACTAACATGTTATGGGGGAGCATTATGCTTACCAACCAGTTTCATTGGATAATATCATATGCATAATTCTAGCCTCAAACCTTTAGGATATGTATGATCTCAATGGTAGCCATTCACATTTATTAAGATATGTATACTCCAAAGTATTAGCCAAATCAATTAAAAAATAGCTCCCTTTGTATAGAAAGTGATGGTGAAATTTGTCAAGCAAATATCCAATACTCATGTGGCTTCATGCTTCTTTTTTGACTAAAGGCCCTTTACCCATTTGGATTGTCAAAATCAATGAAACATGGCTCCCTTGGTATAGCAAGTGTGAAAAGAGAGTTTTATTATTTAGCTAGTCAAGAAAAGGAAAAATACAGTTCTCATGTTACCTTCCCACAAGCTCAACAACATTAAATATGAGTGTCTTGCATGTTCATTTTTTGAATGGAGGCTGTTTTCCTAGTCTAGTTGGTCAAATCAACGAAACATTCATTGCTTGATATAAAAATAGAAAAAAAAGTCCGTTTATGGTATTGAAGCCATATCAAAGTGGGGAAAAATGTTGATATGGCCTTAATAAAAGGGGTTCCAAGGTTCAAAAGGGGTTCTAAGGTCCAAGGGAAGTTCCAAGGTTTAGAAGGGGTTTTAGGGTTAGAAGGAGAATCCAAGGTTTCGAGTAGAGTACATGGTGGAGAGCTCATCTCCCTTGCATGTAGATCATGGAGGTCAAGGATCGATGAACTAGTCTAAGAGAGTAAGAGTTTAGGAGAGCATAGGAGGGGGAGATGACCATCATACCCAATTTGAAGTATAAGCCCTTTTCTCTTTGGTTATTTAATTATAAACATATCCCTAGTAATAAGGTCTACCACTTAATTCAAATCTTTATTAGTTTCATAGTCATTTAATATCATGAGCATGTAGAAATCTCAACTATGATAGTCTGAAGTCATCATAATTGATAAGGCTAATATGAATTAAACTCCTTCTTAATGCCCATATCAATTATCCATGCCTCTTGTTATCTAAGCTCATGGGCATGTATTTTGGTGATTATATAAGCAAGGGTTATACCCTCTATCAGTCTGTCTCTCCCCACCCTTGTTGCTTATTAAGGCAATGGGAAGTGTGTGTGTGTGTGTGTGTGTGTGTGTCTGTGCATGCGTGCGTGCACACGTGTGCGTGTGCATGTGTGTGTTTCGATTAAAAAGTCCCATCAATAATTGAGCCATACAATTAATTCCATCAAGTGGATACAAAGTAAAAAAAGGGAAACATATAAGATAAAAATGTTAGAGACATCTAAGTTGAAAAAATGCAACAACTAGAGTTTGTAAAAAATTTGACCAAAATTAAGAATTTTTAATAATATTCAATTCGACAAACATAGTATTGAAAAAAGATGTCGAATCCGCAGGCAGTCCAAGTTTCGAGGTCGGGGTCCACCGCTTACCTGCCACCATCCAAACAAAATAGGTGTTGGAACATCATAGTTACGTTTGGGTAGATAGGTAGAGCCTATTTTCCCTTGCTTGTTATTGCTTTACCTAGGAATATAGATAACCATATAAATTCTTAGATAATCAAAAAATGTTTGAGTCACAAGTGGAGTAAGGAGTGAATGAGTGCATGGGTTGAGAAGGGATTAGAGGAGGTATGGGACAATTAGTGGGCTTGGTGTATGGGGTGGTTAAAAAGATAGTGTAAAGGGGAGATTTCATAGGGGGTACATAAAAGAATAATTCATGGTTGGGGAAGTATACAAGTGTGTGTGTGTGTAAAAGAAATAAGTTTTTTTGTGTGTGAGATACAGTTATTAATCAAAATTATTTGTGTGTGTGTGTGTGTGGGGGGGACCCCCAACCCAAAGGGTAATACCATGTGGTGGGGATAAGCCCACCATGTGGAACTTACTCCCCACCTACTGATAATAAGTGAATAAAAGTGGATTTGTATGATAAGTGTCAAAATGAAAAAATGATGCCAATAGTAAATGCATAAACCACTTTTGCAAAATAGATATAAAAGTTAGTAAAAAATAAGGAGGATCACAAAATGACTAGGGATTATCCATGCTAAGAATTATCCAATGGATGTGAATTAACTGTATGGCACTTGCCCACCTAGTTGGGAAATCAAAGTGTGTGTTTAGATTAAAAAGTCCCAACAATAATTGAGCCATACAATTAATTCCATCAATTGGATAAAAAGAAAAAAAAGGAAAACATATAAGAAAAAAATATTTGAGACATCTAAGATGCAACAACTAGAGTTTGTAAAAATTTCGACCAAAATTAAGAATTTTTAATAATATTGAGTTTGAAAAACATAATATTGAAGAAAGATGTCGAATCCTCAGGTAGTCGAGGTTTCAAGGTCAGAATCCACTCATTTGCCACCATCCAAATAATCTAGGTGTTAGAATATCATAGTTTAGTTTGGTTAGACAAGTAATTCATGTTTTCCCCGACTTATTGCTTTACCTAGGAATATAGACAACCATATGGATTCTTAGATAATTAAAAAAAAATTCAGTCACAAGTGAGTGCATGGGTTCATAAGGGATTAGAGCAGGTATGGGACGATTAGTGGGCTTGGTGTATGGGGTGGTTAAAAAGAGAGTGTAAAGGGGAGATTTCACGAGTGGACCACGGTACATAAAAGAATAATTCATAGTTGGGGAAGTATACATCTGTGTGTGTGTGTGTGTGCTTCTGCCCTATCAAAGAATCTATCCTACTATAACACTGGACCAGTTTCCAATGTCCAAGTAAAGTTTAAACCAATTGCAAACATATGCCATTGCTATTTTCAAACACCTAGTGAGAGTAGTCCATCAATAACCAACCTATTAATACTACATAAGTGAGAATAATCGATATCATACCATTCCTTTTGACAAAGTGTCAAAGTAGGAGTCAATTTTCATACTCACATTCATGTCAATACATTGCAAAAAGTGCAACAATATTGATGACTAGCCTCTAATAGAATGTCCAATCTTATTTATCATCAGTACTTGGAGATAATCCATTGTAGAGTACTCCTCGAAGTTGTCAACACCGTATCTTCCTGTCTTAGATTTTTCAATGCAAACCTGATGGAGAGGTATGCTGACTCACCTGGCACCATCACAACAAAAATGAACATTATAACAATACATTTTTTATGTAAAAGCCAGGCTTCCCTTAGGGCCTGCGCTCTTGGATTTACTTTGTATGTCTTCTTGACTCTTGGTGGAGGCTTTACAGGTACCCGAACATGATCCCACGACCTCCTATCTGCCTTGAACTTCTTGCACTGCTCTTTTTTGTGTTGATCCTCCTCCCAATCCTCCTCTCGCAGACGTCCTGAGCTTTGTCCTTCTTTAAGATGGGGCTTCCTTGGCATCTGCTTTACCCTCTTTATGGGCATAGGTACCATTTCTACGATGGGCTATATCACTAGGAGAGGGAAGATTGTGCTCTTCCTAGAAGCAGTCTGTTGGACCTCAGGAAGCCTCTCTATGTCCAAGAGGTTATTGAATACATTTTGCTCGTGTAGGGGAGTCCTCTCATGGGTAGGGGAAGGCTGAGGGAAAGGGAGGTTCTCAAATATATGTTGCTTGATTGGGGGAGTGCTCTGATGGGGAAGGGAAGGGCCGAGGGGAAGGCTGAGGGGAAGGTTGAGGGGAAGGCTAAGGGGAAGATTGAGGGGAAGGCTGAGGGAAAGTTGAGGGGAAGACTAAGGGGAAGGCTGAGGGGAAGGCTGAGGGAAAGGCTAAGGGTCAAGCTGAGGCTGAGGCTAAGGCAAAAGCTAAGGGAAAGGCTCATGCTCTTGGGGCTTGGGAGTGGGCTCACGACACTAGGGAGTGGGCTCATGGCACTTGGGAGGAGGAGAAAGCTCACAAGATTAGGGAGTGGGCTCAGAGGACTTGGGGGAGGGCTCACAAGAGTTGGGGGAGGGCTCACAAGAGTCTTGGGAGACCTCACAAGAGTTGGGGTAGGGCTCACAAGTCGAGGGAGGCACCATCAAACATGGATAGGTTCATGTGCGTAGATGCCATGGAGGTGATGGAGCTAGAGGAGGAAGGATGGAGGTGGTGTCCCATGGGTCTAGTAGTGTTCTTCACTCTTGCATTGAATAATGAGAGTTAGGGTTTTTTAAAACATTTTATATAGGCCCACCATGTTTTGACACCCTTTTAATTACGTTTAGGGTTTCATCATGCCCCCTGCCCCTGCCCTAACCCCTCCAACCCCCCCACCCTCATCGCCCTCCCCCTCGTGACAAAATATGAAGAGGGGAGAGGGGAAGAGTGGAGATGAGGAGTGAGGGCACAGCTAGAGAGCACACCACAAATGACTAACTGTACACTAGAATTAGTTGAAAAAATAGAATATATACAAACCCTTTTAGGGTTAGGGTTAGGGGATCTAACCCTTTCCTTTATAGCACTCTATAAGGTTAGTGCTATGCACATATGATCACGTGATGGTGCTATGCACACATGATCACATGATGTTGAGCGTGAACTCTCAACACCTTCCCTCAAGATCAACATCATGAAGTAGGCCTTCCCTCAAGATGATGATTCTGGGGAATCGAAGAAGGACTGAGCATTACATTCCATCACACCCCTGTAATGGGAATGTCCTTCCACTGCATCAAACCAAGAGCTAGTCGGTGTTTCTCGAATAGCTCTTTACCGAGTGGTTTGGTAAAGATGTCTGCAACATTTTCTTTGCTATCACAATGCTGCAGTGTGATGTCACCAAGTAACACTCTTTCTCTGATGATTTGTCATATGAGATGATGCACCGCTGTCGATGTACCAAGGATCCTGTTCCACTTGGTCGACTTGATAGCTGAAATCCTCTTTGGGATTGAAATCAGTGTCTAGGTGCATTGTATCAGTCTGATGCAATTCCTCACTTGCAAGAAACATATTTCCATGTTCATTTGCAAAATGACTGTGACTAGAATGTCCACCACGATGATTTCCTCTTCCTCGGGAATTCCCTCGATTACTGCTGGATTGACCGCTTTGGTCATACTGCTTCTTGCGGCAATCTCTTTCATAGTGTCCAAACTTGTGACAATAGTTGCATTGAATGTTTGACACATTGGTGGATGCATTTCCTCATCCTTGGAATCTTCCTCGGTTGGAATGATTTCCTCTTTGCTAATTTTGATGTTGCTGAGGATGCTGCTGATGCTGATGCTGATTCTGACTTTGATTTTGACCACTTTTCTGATATGATCTACCTCTGTTTCTGCCTTTGCCTCTGCTTCTGTCTGAAGCGGTGAATGCCTGATCATTAGAATGACCTTTACGTGCTTGAATGGCCTGAGTCCTGAGTTCTTCACCAAGTAGAACTGACTGAAGTTCTTCAAGTGTTGGAATTTGCCGTTGTGAATGGCAATACTCTGGACCAGATTCTCATATCCTTCTCCTAGTCCATTCAGGATTACTTGAACCATTTCTGCAGGATTCATAGTCTCTCCTGCTGCTGCAAGTTGATTGTTGTAGTCTTTGATGCGGAGTACATAAGCATGACCGGTTTCATTGCTATTGCGGAAACTCTGGTTGATCTGGTTTCTCAAGGTGAGAATCCTGGATGTGTTCTTGGACTCGTAGAGAGCTGCGAACATATCCCATGCTTCTTTTGATGTCTTGACTGTGTTGAGCTGTCCTAGCATGACATCTTGCACATTCTGCTTGATCAGGTGATAGGCATACTTGTCTTTCTTATCCCATTCTGCTTGAGCTCGGGCAATGGCAGGATCTGCTACTAGTGCGGAAACTGTTTGTGTAGATGTAGATCCCGATGTAGATCCCGTTGCTGGTGCTGTGACAACAGATGGAGTAGAGCTACTGGTGGCTGGATCGGCCAATGGTCTAGGTATGGATCCATCAACATACTCCCATTTGTCCTGAAGCACAAGAATGGTCTCCATTCGGTATTTCCATGTACCGTAATTGGAGTTGTCTAACTTAGCAGATGCCTCCAGATTGAGGTTGCTAGTCGACATGGTGCAAGCAATGTACTCAAAAAGTGTCCTGGAAAACTCTGTATGAATCAACTGCAAATACACTGAAGATGCCAAGTGAAATCTCTGTACCGTCGGTGAAGATAGAACTGCAGTAAATAAGATCTGACCTGTGTTACAAGGCTTGTGGCAATGATGCCGGGAATAGCCAAGAGGCTTTACAAGGCTGAAAAATGATGTGCACGATGCCGTGAGATAGCCAAATAGGCTTTACAATGGTGGCATGTGTGTGTGAAATCAAGTGCTATCTGCCCACTGAATCAATCTGCAATGCCTCTGAACTCTGAAGTCTGCTCACTGAACTGATGAACGTAAGATTTCAGGTAATGTAATGATGTGAAATCGGATGTGAGCGTATGGACTGACTCCGAGTAGGTACTAGTCGGGAATTTCGGGCATGGCTTAGATTGGCAACTTGGGGAATTCAAAGCGTCCCCTCTATGGCGATCTAGTCTACTCTGATCTAGATCTAAACCAACCGTCGATCGATGAAAGAGCAGCAAATAATTCCTTTTCTTTTGTTCTTTTTAAGTGCTGGGTCAGATGCGTCGATGTAGAGGCAAATGTGCGTGAAGGAAGTGGTTTTGTCGGCGAGGCTCAAATGTAAGTGTAACTTGCACCGAAATGTGCACGTGATGTAACGAGCGCGTAGAGCACAAAAAATCGAGCGACTTTCCTTTTTGGAGCACCCTCAAATTCTTCCTGGATCAAGAGATATGACTTGATCTAGGTGGAGGGGCAAAAGGAGTGCAAATGGTGCTCAATGATGATGTGTCACTGTGAGTCACATGCAGTGATGATGGGGCACTGTGCTTAGCAAGAGGTGTGCCAGTGAAGCTCTATGCTGAGGTGGCAGTGCTGAGGTGTCACTGATGATGTGGCACTGATGACGTGGCAATGATGACGTGGCACAGATGACATGGCACAAGTGACGTGGCAGATGATGTGGTAGATGATGTGGCACAGATGACGTGGCAGATGACGTGGCCTGATGATGTGTCACTGATGACGTGGCAGGTGACGTGGCTGATGACGTGTCACTGATGATGTGGCAGGTGACGTGGCTGATGACGTGTCACTGATGACGTGGCAGGTGACGTGGCAGATGACGTGTCACTGATGACGTGGCAGTAGGTGAGATAACCTTATCCTAGGTTAACTAGACTCTGGTTAATGTAACCAACCCTATCCACTTCTAACCCGCTACCCAGATTACCTTGACCCAAGGTGGGTGTGGTTTGAAGAGTGCCACGTGGCCTTATCTGCCACGTGGCAGTTTCTCTCTCAGAGAAAGAGTCGACGGAGGCGACCTTGTCGAAGAGGAAGCGCGCTTTGTGGCTACGCTTCAATAAGGCTTGCCATTGCAGGTCGCGGGTGTGGAAGGAGCTTGGGCTGCGCCTCAGGAGCCGCGATTGTTCGAAGACTGGAGCACTACTGCGACCGAGTAATAGCGTGGATGGTGCTGAAGGAGAAACCAAGAATCTGAACCATAGCTCGAGCTGCTCTAGTTTCAAAGAACGGGACTACATCGGATTGTCGGAACATTGTTCTACCTCTGTACCACGGGACAAGAATATCATTGCTGCTCCTCACGACTGTGCAAAATCGTTCGATCTGGACCTTCAGGATACTGGGCTCAGGCTTGGGATTGGACCCGCTTTGGTCGCTCGGAATGGGTCTGGGTCCGCCCATGGAAATGCAGCTCAAGTTGTTGTTGTACAGGACGGCATTTCAGCTTCACGCTCAGTGGCTGAAGCAAGATCGAATTGTAATGTCGTAGGAATATCTTCGTTGAAGACCTACGGCTTTGAGCAGAATCCCCACCCAGAGCAGCAGCTGACCGATCAAAGAAAATCTTCTTCGGAGCACCTTCCTGCTAGAAAAGTAAACGGGAGCTGGAAAGACGTTGATGAATATCTCAAGGAGATCGAGAAGAGTCTGCGCAAGACTCTGGAAGAGTACAACGCCAAGGAGAAGGCCTTAGAGGCCAAGATAAGCGAGGCTCAGGCCACTCTGGAGAAGAGAGATGTGGAGGTCTCTGCCAGGGAGCAGGCTTCGCTAGCCCGCGTGCAGGCTCTCTGTTGATGAAGAGCTGCTTTGGCGGATCGATGACGAGCTAGGAAGCTATGTAGAGCCGTCATTGTAGAAGCTCTAACTCCATGCTGCAAGCAATTGCAACAAGATAGGTGCTTTTTGATAGGGACGGCCGTCGAAGGAGCTTTGTTGGAGAGGCTTAGCTTCTTTCTCTTTCTCACAGATCTCTCAAAACCTCTCTCTCAAAGACTAAGATCTAGATCTCTCTCTCTCTCATAAGAAGCTCTCAAAGAACTCACTAAGTCTCTCAACAAATCTATTGCAAAACAAAGAAGAATCTCAATGTCTATCATCAACGGAATGAAGGAATGCTCACTCAATGGAAGTTTCTCTCAAAACGGAAGTTGGACGGAAATTTCTCTCAACGGAAGTGAAGGGAAGGATCTCACAATCACTCAAGAGAACTCTCAATCTCACAATCTCTCTCACACTCTCAAGAAACTCAATGTCTCAGCGGAAGACAAGGGAGCTCTGATACCATGACAAAATATGAAGAGGGGAGAGGGGAAGAGTGGAGATGAGGAGTGAGGGCACACCTAGAGAGCACACCACAAATGACTAACTGTACACTAGAATTAGTTGAAAAAATAGAATATATACAAACCCTTTTAGGGTTAGGGTTAGGGGATCTAACCCTTTCCTTTATAGCACTCTATAAGGTTAGTGCTATGCACATATGATCACGTGATGGCGCTATGCACACATGATCACATGATGTTGAGCGTGAACTCTCAACACCTCGTTGCCCTCCCCCTACTTGCCTCGCCCACACTCGTCGCCCTCCCCCATACCCCCCATCCCCCCCTCCCCTTGCCCCACCCCACACCCCTCCCTTCTCTCCCCCCTCCTTCACCATGTCCCCACTTTCCCCAATGTCGTGTGACTATAATAATTGTGGTAAAAATAAGCAAGATATTAAAGAGAGTACACGAATTTGGTCAAAAAAAGCAATGTATTTATTTCATATTTGTATACAATTACACCATAGCTTCTGTTGGTGATTGGACCCATCTGTTCCCTTCTCTCACTCTAGCTTGCAACCAATGTGTGACTCCTCGACTCCCTATGGATGCTTTCCAAGCACTATGCCTTCTATTCTTTGATACAATTTGAACTGCTTTTGCAAGTTCTGATGCCTTTGCCCTTTCAGACTTCAAAGTCCTTCCTAGTAAACATCTAAAAAACCAGTCAAACATCCCATGCAATGCATTACTATAAGTGACACCACCACCATGTCTTGAGTGCTTGAAGTGGCTCTATAGTGCGACTTCTCCATGCGTTGTGCATTCCAAATGGACAAAGCGCCCCAATTTTGTACAAAGCATGGCCCGTGTGCATAGAGAATATGCTGCAAACATGATGAGAATCATTTTAGCAAACAAAAACTATTTATAAATCAAGTGCTAAATATTACGACGGTGCCAAGATTACCATGTAATGCATAATGTATGACTTCCCCCCATGCTTTCACCATTAATTGCATAAACTCTTTCATGGCCATCCTAAACCTTTCATAATACATCTCATCGATTTGAACCTTGCGAAGCAATTTTATCAATGCATCTACCTTTGTCCATACTTTAGCTCTCAAAAGTGCTACTTGAGGAGGGAAAGCCTTATTGGTCGTGCATTCACACAATGCTTTCCAGTGTTCCCAACCCAAACTACTTTGAGACAATGTATATTTGTCTTTGTTGAGATTGTGATTCGATAGGAATCTCCTTGCCTTCCCTCCACCCATGGACACTTTTGCAGGAAGATTCTGTGTTGCCCCAGACATTTTCTTATCCTCCTTAAGTTTGACATGTCCTCCATGGAATTCCATCTCTGATAGCAAATTCTTAGCTTCTATAATGCACCGTGTAGATACTTCTGGCAAAATTAAATTCCAAGCATAAACAAGATGCAATTACAACAACTTATCAAGTACACGTAGTTCTGCGTGTAAAGTACATATGTGTACTCTCTCAAGTCGGATGGGCAAGATGGAATTCCACTTTGGATCCTTCTTGTCACGATTGAGAGCTTGCGTCGTTTGGCTGCAAGATAGAATGCCATTCTCCCATTGTAAGCCAGCCTTTTTCTTACATTGCAAACACATGCAATAAAGGCATGTTTTCATTGCATTTGCCCCTGAACCACAACCATGCAAGCACTTGAGGGTTTTCAAATCACCAGCAAGATGCCATTCAACTCGAAATGTTCCATGGCCATCGACTATCAATGTTTTCCCTTCCTCTATTTTGGATCGTCGATGGGATTCCTATTCTATCTGAAACCCACTTCAATGTCTCATGGCACTCTTTCAGAGTCTCAAACACTACAAGCCACCATATATCTTTCTCTGCTTGCACTGAGAAATCTTGCTCTACTTCTTCGTTCCCTTGAACAAAGGCTAAGGCTTTATTCAAAATGCAGATGCTCACTCTCTCTAACTTGTGTTCTTTCACCAATCGAGCTTCATCCATTTTGATGACTAATATGAGCTTTCCATTGCAAATCGTTAGGATAAACATGATATAGGAAATGAACTAAGTAAAGTGCAATGCTATAATGGATTTGCTCTTACCATCTTCTCTTATGCCATAGAATTTGACCATTGCTTGTTGCAGTTTCTCAACATCTAAGTAGACATTGTTGAAAGCATTCATCTCAAAAGTTTGCAAGCCAAGTTTCTTTTTACTCTTCCAAGTCATTGTGCCCCTTACGCAATGGTACCCTCCAAGCATTTCTCTTGCACATTGCTTTGTTTCTCGCCGTACAAGTCTCACAAACCAAGGTGTGGGTAGGGGCACTATAGACTTCTTATACTTTCCCAAAATAGCAGACTTGAAAATTTTAAAAACAAATGTGTAAGCTTCATGACTTACACAGGAAATATCACAAGCTACAAGCATCTCCTTTGCATCCACAATATTCTTGAAGTCCTTCATCATTTCTTCAGCAACTTGCACATGTAGGCGCTTGTGTCTTGGGTCCCTTAGTATCCCAAAGACACCGCTTGACTTCAATAAACTAGGTAGAGCATATGAATAGTCAATATCATCCCCGTCCGTTCTTCCCATCACATCTTCCATGAAGTTCCTAAAGAAGAACACAAGAAAAACTTAGTCACAAACAGTGTAGCACAAAAGAGTGTAATTTCATTGGAACATTTGATAACCAACCTTGTAGCCCGGACTCTCCTCTTTCTAGCACCACTAGTGGGTGCCAATGCATCCATGTTATGTAAGTACCTTCTTTTCCTCTCCTTCAATCCCAAAGGTGTTTCTTTCATCTTTTGCACTCGTTCTTGTGCCTTCTCTTGTTCCATCTCTACGGCTCATTGAACTTTGATTGTATATAGGTATTTCCAAGCCTTTTTTGGACTCAGCTAGCTTACAGAGTGACTCTTCTAATTTATGTGGCTCCAAGTCCAATGCATTTTGCTCCAAGTCCAATGCTTTGGCTTTATCATGAAGATTCTGGTTCTTCCTTTGAAGATCCTACATACAGTTATGCATTGCAACAATGGTGCTATTTCCTAAATGTGCTAGCATCTTTGCTTGGGCTCTATGCATCTCACTTGCTTGCATAGCCATTGATTGAGCATTGTTTAACTGATTGCAATAACCAAGCAACCCCGCATGTCCATTTCCAACAAACCGAACTAGCTCATGCATTGTATGGAAAGGAGGGCTCTTTTGGTTGGCAGGATGTAAAGG
The DNA here is from genome assembly GCF_047967505.1 of Dipteris shenzhenensis. Taxonomy (NCBI): domain Eukaryota; kingdom Viridiplantae; phylum Streptophyta; class Polypodiopsida; order Gleicheniales; family Dipteridaceae; genus Dipteris; species Dipteris shenzhenensis. Next base: position 4,214,333 of record NC_141599.1, read on the forward strand.
ATATAAGGATGCTTCTACCCAAAGGTCGAGATTCTTCTTTCCTTGTTGCGAACAAAGACTGCGGATTTTGGAAGCTTCCCTCAATCCCAAACTACGTGTGCTTGCATATTCAGCCTCCAACTCTAAGTGAACTTGGTACTTGTTGGAGATGTCCTCGAATGGTGCCATGAGTAAAGGAGTGTAGAGAAGGAGAAGATGTGGCGATGTAGGCTTGAAGGAGCATCATGCACGAAGAGGGAGGGTAAGGAGAAGGAGGGATTGGGGAGGGAGGACCAGTAGTTGAAGAGGAGGAAAGGGGGGCAGACCAACAGGTGTAGAGGGTGAGGAGGAGTAGGCATGGAGGAGAAGGGAGGGAGGAGGGAGGAGGAGGAGGGAGGGGGGAGGAGGAGGAGCAGTGGAGGAGGAGGGAGGGGGAGGGGAGGAGGAGCACGAGTGGAGGAGGGAGGGAGGGGGAGGGCAGGAAGAGCAGGCGTGGAGGGAGGGAGGGAGGGGGAGGAGGAGGAAGGGGGAGGAGAGGGGGAGGGGGAGGAGGGGGGAAGGGGAGGAGGGAGGGAGGGAGGGGGAGGAAGAGGGAGGGGGAGGAGGGAGTGAGGAGGGGGAGTGAGGAGGGGGAGGGAGGGAGGAGAGAGAAGGAGGGAGGGAATTCAAAATTCGAATTTTGAATTTTGAATTTTTTGGTTCCCACCTAGGAGTAAGAGTTGTGTAAGAGGTGTACAATAAGAAACACTTGCTTTCTTGGTCTGCTTGATCCCCCTTCTTACAAATTGATTGTAATAGAGCACCTAGCTACATAGGAAGAGCATTGGCAACAACAACTGCTACGGGGTGCATGGATTGAAAAGGTACTTTCTCTTGATCAGTGGCCTACGCATCAGCCAATGGATTGGTCTAAACCGCATCCATTACAGTGGATGATAGATATGGAAAAGGATCGACAGTTGAAGATATGGTTGCGGAAGAGGCAACAGGAGACGGCTAATGCAAGTTTGAGTAGAGCTGAGCAAGTTCGAGTAGAGCTGAGCCTACAAAGTAGTTGCGATCAGAGTTGAGTGAACAAGACCTGGGCTCAATTCTAGGAGCTCCAACAATAGATCCCAATATTATATACAACTTTCCCAAGGAAATGACTTAGGAAGGATGTTGCTTTTGCCTCTAGTCATTCAACAATAGCTACAGATTGGTTCCTGAGCACCTTGCGATGGTTGCAGTGGTACACTTCAACCACCTCATCCTCTTGCTACTCTGTGATCTTCAACTTTGAATAAGTGACTCCACATCCATGCATTTCTCTATCGCTACTGCCTAAATTTGCTATCAATTCATGGTTCCTTGAGTATCTAGAAATAATGCCTTCTATGCTTTAAAACTTCTTCCTAAAATTCTTCAAGTAAGCTTGAAGCCTTCACTCTACCATTGTTGATGCTGCCTTTTACATGGGGGAATCCCTCTAAAGTGGTGTTGTTTCTGACAAAATATGCATGCCTCAGGATCTATGGAGAGCTTTAAGGTGGATGGAAACTATGTGAAAACATGATGAAGAGAATGCTCATGACATGTATCTCAAGTCAATTAGGTTCCACGATAGATTAGCTTGGACTCATAAACAGAATCTTGAGTGAATGTGCATTTCTCTATTTTTTCTCAACAATACATGATAGGCCCCTTATATAGAGAGTTCCCTTTGAATAGTCAAGACTTGTGGGATCCTCTTATCCACATCTCTCCTTGTGGATATCCTTGATCCACATCTCCACATCATGTAGTCCATATCCTAGGGTGGCTACTTTAATTATTTCCTATACCATACCTTAGCCTTTTATCTATGTGCTCATGGCACCATATCTCAACACCTCCCCTTTGTGCCATGATCCATTGGCTACTGCAAGGTGGTCAGATGTGAGTTACAAAATCAAATCCTCCCCTGGGTGCTTATGTGGCTACTCTCAGATGGTCACGTTTGATTTACAAACATATGGGCTGAAGGTGGCAAGGCTTTTGCTTCTCAATGCTTGATGTCGATGGCATTTTCTTATTTGCTTGATGTAGCTTGATGCATGATGCTTTTTTCTTCCATGTGCCTTAATGCTTTATGTGTGGATGCCATGTTTTGTGCTATGGTCATCTCATACACTTGTGCTTTTGGCATGCTAATGAATGCGATGTGTGCATTCATGCTTTGCTTTTCCATTTGTTGCAAATGTCTTACCAATTGATTTCTTTCAATATTGGTAGTGTCTAATTTCTAACAATGATTTTGATTGGACAGACGCATAGATCTCAAAAAGATGATCATTTTCCTTTTTGGAGCATGTGCAAATTCTTCTCGGATTGGAAGTTACAGCTTGTCGAAATTTTTGTGAAGAAGAGGGCCTTTGATGATGTGGCATAGGGATTCACAAGCTGAATTCCAAACTGTGCTTGGCAGGGTCTATGTCCTTAGGTGGCACTTGGTGATATGGTAGATAATTAATCCTAAACCTAAACATAACCATGGCTTAGTGTGGGTTGCTTGACCAATGACCAGGCCTGACTTAACCATGAACCAACCTTGACCCCACTTTGGCTAACCAAGGTTAACTAAACTAACAGGGTGAAGCCCTATCCTGCCACATGTTAACTTTGGGAAAACCTTAGACTTTAAAGAAGAACTTTGAGGCGATGATGGTGATGCAGAGGAGGTGCTGGCAAATTCAGGCTTCATTGATGGAGAGCCATCCATTGGAGGGCTTTGTAGCATAGCTGGTGGAGCAGACCATGAAGGCTTTGTGGCAGTGTAGAAGGCTTTGTGGGAGTGGCTTGTTTGTGAAGGGCCCATGACCCCCCGATGCAGGAGCTATGGCTATCCAAAAAAGGAGCTGGATGCGCTTGAGCTTTAGAGCCCGTGGAGCGGTTGTCTTGTTGGTGAAGTTTTAACTGAAGCTAGAGTCACTGGAATGTAGTCCATATAGTGCTTGCCACAAAGGTTGATAAATCTTGCTCAGTACCGGATGTTATCAAAATATCGTTGGCCTCACTAGCTATTGAAGCAGGTCTAGGGCCGTGTGTTCAAGGCTACTAAGGTGCTAGAACCCAGGTCATTGATTGCAACTGAGATGGGTAGCGTGGAGATAGAAAGTATGCTTGGTTGTAGGAGGGCATCGCTGGAGCTCATTGTGGGTAGCTGAAGTGAGTCATTGAGAGAAGATCGATCGATGAGGCTACTACTACATTGATGGCGGCTGTTAGCTTCATTGCTATAGGCTTAAAGGTAGACTATATGGAGGATTTAGAAGCGGCTGGCATTGATGGGAGTTTTAAAGCATGATAGTCTGTCGGGGCTGCTAGAGAGTTGGCATGTAGCCTCTTTGGCATAGGAGCTTGGATGAGAGACTACCTGTAGCAGAAGGTGTTACGAAGTCGAGAGGTCTAGGTGCAACCGGCCTAAAAATATTGAGGTCATTGTTGTAGTAAAGCAATTGAGTTTTGCAACTGAGGGCTATAGATGTCGAGGAGTCTGTTGTTGAAGCAAGAAGCGGGACTTTCGATACTAAAGCTTTGGAGCTATGCACTATTGTTGTTGTAGTCTGAGAGGAAGTCAACTAGAACCATAAGGGACTAGAGTTCCACAGAGATGAAATCGTCAAAGAACCTCTCAAATAAAACCTTACCTAGATTTTACATCCATCTGAAACATGGGCCAACTTTCCTATGCTGCTAAAGCCAAAACACTGTGATGTGGTTACTTGAGCTATGGGAGCAAAAGTATCCTAATAATCAAAACCATGTACCTGTGCAAATCCTTTTGCCACGAGCTGAGCCTTGTACTTATTTAATGTGCTGTCGGACTTGTACTTGGCCTTGTACACCTACTTGGTGCCGATTATCTTGCGTTTTGGTGGTCGATCCACAAGGTCCCAAATGTTGTTCTTCATTATGGATCAATACTCTGATTGCATAGCCTCCATCCACCTATCATCACCCTATGCCTCTTCAAGACACTTGGATTCTTTAGCATGGATCACCTTTGTCATCAAAGCATAGTTGACCAAGTGTTCCTGTGCCCTTCTTTGCTCCTCTAATCTCTTGGATTGGTGGTGTTCGGATGGTTCCTCCTCCATGGTTGGAGGTTCTTTACCATCCAAAAGCCGCTTTACTCACTCCAGGAATGGCCATTGTCGTTGTGGTTCTGTAGGCTCTTCTTCCTCTTCTTTCTCTTGAATCCTCCCAAGCACCATGGGGGGAGTTCGGTCTATTGTTGGTGGTTGTATTGGATGGATATCCTAGTCCTGGTTGTCTGGGAAGGAAGCATCCTCCTCCAATTGATGTGGCTGTTCTGAGAAGACCACATCGTGACTTACTATTACCTTCTTGGTAACAAGATTATAGAGATAGTAACCCTTCGCCTCATCACTGTAGCCCAAGAAAATACACTTCTGGCTCTTCGGTTCCCATTTGGTCCTATTAGCATTAGCGACAGGCACAAAACAGTCACATCCAAAAACTCTGAAATGTTCAGCTGAAGGTTTCTTATCAGAAAAGGCCTGCAGTGGAGTCATCCCCTATTCACAGCCTTTGTGTAGCTACGATTTAGAATGTAAACTGCTGTGTTACATACTTCAGCCTAGAAAGACTTTGGCAAATCTTTCCCTTTCATTATACTCATGCCCATTTCACAAATGACGTGCATCTTGCACTCTGCTACTCCATTTTGCTGTGATGTTTGTGGCGGGGGTTTTTGCCTCTTGATCCCATGACTTTTGTAGTAATTTTTGAATTCACTTGATGTGAACTCTCCACCTCTATCTGATCTCAACTTCTTCACCTTCCTCCCCATTTCTTTCTCGACCATTACATGCCATTCTTTGAACTTACTAAAAGCCTCATCTTTAGTCTTCAGGAAGTATATCCATATCCTTCTACTGTAGTCATCGATTAGCGTCATGAAGTAGTAGGAACCACCCAAAGCTTTTGTCTCCATCTTTCCGCAGAGGTTCGTGTGAACGAGCTCTAGAGGAGCCTTTGCCCTACTGGCCTCTTTAGGAAAGGGCTGCCGATGCTACTTGCCCATCATGCAAGCTTCACATACATCGGGTAGATCTGCAATTTCTGGTAGGTCTGCAATCATTTCACTTTTATGCATCTCCTTTAAAGAACTAAGGTCTAGATGACCAAACCTCTCATGCCATAGCTTAGTGTTGCTCACATCGGCTCGAGCACTGAAAGCTGAGAGTATGGCGCTGCCTTCCAGTCATGCACTCCTATGTGAGAAGCTTCGATGGCATGCTGGAAACAATAGAGGATGGAGGCTGGATGCTAAGGAATCAGTGTTGCTCTAGCCAGTGATGATGATGGGCTTCATGGGCTTGCTCTTATATAGCCACCAGTCATAGTCGGTTAGACCCAATTGGGTGACTGACCCAGTTTGCCCAAAATGGCTGACTGGGGGTCGGTCTCAAAATAGGCCACTGACCATACGATAGAACCGTTACACAAAATACAGCAATAGACCTACGGCGATCGTTCAGCCCAAAGCCATCTGGGATCATCTGGGGCTCCAAATGAGCCCCGCAACCTGAGAGTGGGATGCCCCGAAAAATGCTCCGTCTACCCTCAGTGCTGTCAATCATGGGATGCCTTCCCACACTTGCATGTAGCCTAGTTGATAGTGTGCCAACTCTATCTAAAGCTGTCTAGCCATCAGGCCACACATGGCCCCTATCTGGTGTCCAATCCAGGACCTACCAGATAACCGAGCTACTCAAATGCCTTCTCCTCATATGGGGGCTTACAAGTAGAGTTAGTTGGTCCCCCGCGTAGTTACACAAGAGTGGAGCATTGATATCTAACAGAAAGAGGGCATGCATGATGGAAATCATGGGATTGCATGCATGATGGAAAGAGGGCATGCATGATGGAAATCATAGGATTTGCATGCATGATGGAAAGAGGGCATGCATGATGGAAATCTTCTTATCTTCTTTACTTTAGTTCATCATGTGGCCAAGAAGCTCTTCAGGAGCCTCGCCTGATCTTCAGGATGCCATATTACAGTAGTTATATAACCTTTTGGGACACCCCCTCACTGCTCAAGAGTTATACACATACATGACGAGTACTCAAAACACCCCCTAGGAGTCGGTAGTACAAACTCCAAACCACCCCAACCCCATACCAAATGAGATTACTCCTATGGATTTGAGATAGCCTAGCAGGCTACAAGGCTGCATCCCTTCTGCCCAATCATCAAGAGTCCCTTCTCCCCTGCGGTCTAGTGTCCCTTCTCCCTGATCATCAGCACTCCCTTCTCCCCTGCGGTAGTCAGGAGTCCCTTCTCCCCCCCTGTGGTCAGGAGGCCCTTCTGCCTTGTAGAGCTGCCAGCATACTCCCATGCAGTTGAGAGTCCCTTCTCCAATGATGAGTGGGCAACGTACTAGCTCGTCACAATAGGTCACAATAGGGTAGTAGATGTAGTAGCAGGGAAAGCTTGGGGGGATGCATGGCACAATGCTTTGGGGGGGCTAATGGTGGGGGTGGGGATGATTCAGATGATGCAAACATGCTAGAGGGTGATGGTACGATATTCTATGACATCACTTAGAGAGAAGGCATCTTGATGGATGCATGGGGGAAGGACATCATGGCCTTCATGCCCTCTGTAGTTGCTAACAACTATAGAGATTCCTTTATTCCACACAAAGAGCATCCAAAAATGTTGGCTTATGAGACCATCAATGCTATATGCTCTAGGTATCCCAATCCCCCCAATGTTGAGTTCACAGATAAATGGGCAAAGTCAAAGATTGTTATTATACTTGCCAATAAAATATCTTCACTTAAGAGGCATGCACTAGCCGAGATTGCGAGGATAGAGGGAGGTCAACCACCAAGGGGCCAACCCCACATTGCTCATAAGCATGAGTGGAAGAAACAATGAAGGTAGCAAAGGTGGAACCCAGTTTGCAGCACGTGGAGGCACGAAGGATCCAAATGGAGCAATATGGAAACGTGCATTTTGAAGAAGGGTGTTGGCTCTTCCCACGGCTTCCACAAGAAGAGCAAGGTATTCTCAGTATGTAGGGTTCCGAGGCTTTTTGTCAGCTACAGATATATTGGGGTTGTTGATTGTAGTATACGTGTAACTTAGGACCTCGAGTCATATTTTGGTGAGAGACATAGGCTTAAGTGTGGTAAGCAAACATAGTGCATGCATGTGTAAAAGGAACGTGCATCATCATGGTTGAGGTAATGAAGGCTTTTGCCTTCATTGGGGGTTGCAAGGTTTAGGGGGAGTTTAAGGTTTAGAAGGAGGTTCCAACATTCAGAAGGAGGTTCTAGAGTTTAGAATAGGTTCCAGAGTTTAGAAGAGATTCCAGAGTTTAGAAGAGGTTCAAGGGTTAGAAGGAGGATCCAAGGTTCAGGGTAGAGTACATGGTAGAGAACTCGTCTCCATCATAGATCATGGAGGTTAAGGCTTGAGGAACTAAGGGTTTAGGGGGAGCATAGGAGTGGGAGAGGAAGAAGGTGTAAGAGCATGGGGGAAAGAAGAGAGAGGAGGGAGGAGGAGGAGGGAGGAGGAGAAGGGAGGAGGAGGAGGAGGAGGAGGAGGAGGAGGAGGGAGGAGGAGAGGTAGAGGATGGGTTGCAAGGTTGGAGGAGAGGGGAGGAGGAGTTGCAAGGTTAGGACATGCTTCTGGATGTGGAGTGCAAGGAAGCATGGACACTTGAGACAATTGCTTGGAATACCAAAGTAGAACTCAACACAATGCCCCAAAGAGCATGGGCTTCATTCCATTATGGGGTATTTATACAAGTTGGAGAGCTTCTCTCTCTATATATAGGAATTGTAAGATATTCTCTCTCTACATGTAGAACTTGCATATAGAAATTGCATGTAGGAGTTGCAAGTTGCATGTTGCATGTAGATAGAACTCACATGTAGAACTTGCATGTAGGAGTCGCAAGTAGAAGTTGCAAGTAGAACATGCATGTAGGAATTGCATGTAGGACTTGCATGTAGGAGTTGCATCTAGAACTCGCATGTAGGAATTGCAAGTAGAACTTGCATGTTGAGGATTCATAAGGAATCACAAGTAGAACTTGCATGTTGAGGATTCCTAGCCTTATGCAAGGCAAACCTCCTGGCTGCCTTTGCACTCTTACCTCCTTCACCACTGAGCGGTCATTTAGGGGCAAGCATAAGCGGAGCTTTGCCATGCTATTCTACACACACATTCTGTACTACCTAAGTCCATGTTGGCATAGAGACAACATACTCCTGAATCCATTTTATTACCCATCCTCGAGTTATGGCTTATTTGTAAGCACATACCTAGGTTGCCATGCATGCAGTCTAGTGGCTTTGGAACTTGTGTCATGCTAGTCGATTCTATTGTAAAGCCTTGGCACATTTTTGCTCAGTTTCCAGGTAGCTTGTATCCACCATTTGTTCGAACATAGATATGTGGCGTGCTTCTAAGAAGATGACTCTTTGATAGAGTCAGCTTGTAATCTGAGCATCGACCCACTCATTGGGATTGAAATTGAGTGGAGGCAAATAGCTATCGAGGTAATGTGGGACCTCCAGAATGTATTCCAATGTTTTGCAGAAGATAGCACTTAGGCAAAGGAAGCGATCAATGTTGCCGTGCATTATTTGCTCATGTTGCTGAAGTGTTCAGATCATTGTTCCTTGGATATTCCATTCTACACTAGAGTATGGTTTGATCAAATCAATGGTGTGGTGGTGTTCATCCAAAGTGTTTATGTTGGCTTTCCATTTTTTACATCGTGGAACTACATAGAACTTGGGATGGGTTCTGAGACATGGAGGTGCACATAGGTACTCTTTCAAGAAGATTACATCAAGATATTGGGATGGCACCAATCAAGTTGTGGATCCAAATTTCTTATCCAAGCTTCACTAATTTGATGCTGACAAAGGTTGGTAGGGAAGTTGTCCAGGGTCCATCCACCTTGAGTTTTCATATCAAGATATTTGCTCCAAAATTCCTTGATGGGGTTACTGGGAAGTGGTATCTCATCAAAATCATATCCATCATTGAAACTTGGCATGGGAGTATGAATTGGATTATCTGGATCTTGATATTCAAAAGCAAATACTGTATCATTTTCTGCTAATGGTAGCACAAGTAGTGTCAGAGGTGATGACGGCGGGGCAGGGAGAGAATCTCGGGACATGGGGGAGAAATATGGAAGAGTGTTAGTTGTGGAAGGGGGAGCAGAGGGGAGGGGGGAAGAACTGGGCAAATGGTTTGAGCAGCTTGGTAATCCTCAAGGGTAGGATTAGCAAGGGAAGGGAAGAAGCTAGGTGTGAGGGGTTCATAATTTTGTGATTGTTAGGTTAGTTGAAAATGGTGAGAGGCATAAGCAAAGAGACAATGGAGGGAATAGATGTTAGGATGGAGCTCAGGGAAGGTTAAGAGTGTGGTAGCAACAAGGGTAAGTGAGGTTATGAGGTTGGCAGTGAGAGTGGTTAGATATGGGAAGTTGGATATGAGATAGGCCCTATCATCTTTTGACACTTATTTTTGCTGGTGCGATGGGATCATCACCTACGGTGGGATGTCGGTTATGTCATGCCTTGTAAATAATAGCGATGGCCTTTGTAGCAATGCCAACAAACTAGCAATAACCATGAGGGGAGGACTACCCATGAGGCATACATATGCAATGAAAGCATCCATCCTGAGTGCTATAAACCCGGCATGTGTAGACAGACAGAATATATTTTTCTCAAAGTCTTGGCAAATTATGCACAGAGTTTTGGTCCCTATGGAACGTTTCCATTTGATTGTTGGGTAAGCGGATATGATCCTGATTTGGAGTTGCTTCCATTGGATAAGCACTCGTGCCTTGAGATGATCTTCCACTTGTAGAGCAGCTACAATCTTTTGGTACACCACCGTTGTACATTGTAGTGGGGCTTCATTGATGTTGTCTTCCATTTCCTCATTGTTGTGCACTAGCAATTGGAGTTCAAGCTTGGAGATGATTATCTTTTGGGAGTGCATCTCATCCATTTTTCTTTGTATTTATGGTAGATGGATGTATATGCCTCCTTAAGTTTCTCATTTGCAAGGTGACCTTTGCCTATTAAGGAATGTCTTTAGTGGTATTGGGTCATTGGTCCAAGACTTGCGCTTGTGAAGTGCTGGCCTTTTTGGCGATAGCAAGTTGGCCCTTTAAGATTCTGCATTCCCTTGTAAGCTTGTCAATGAGAAAGGAACGTACTGTCAAAGATTGTTTCATGTCTTCAAGCTTGTCTTTGCAATCCTGGAGCTCTTCCTATTTGTCAATTAGAGTGAGTCGAGCTTGTGCCACTACCTCCGCTTGCTGAGCATGTGCGGAGGTCAAGGAGTTATAGTAGGTCTGTAGGACTGATGCTGCTTGTACACTGCTGTTGTCAGTTGTGTTTGGCTTTAGCGGAGGTTGGAGGTCACATCCCTCATTGCCTTCTCTTGAGCTTGGAGAGCTTGGTTCATGCACACTTCTTCTACTCCTCATCTATTTGCACACAATCATTCATGCAATCATCTATGTGTCTAAGCGAAAGCGTGTGAGTGCAGGTGACCTAGTAGCTAGGTAGGGACACTTCTTTAGCGGAGGTTGGAGGTCACATCCCTCATTGCCTTCTCTTGAGCTTGGAGAGCTTGGTTCATGCACACTTCTTCTACTCCTCATCTATTTGCACACAATCATTCATGCAATCATCTATGTGTCTAAGCGAAAGCGTGTGAGTGCAGGTGACCTAGTAGCTAGGTAGGGACTAACTATATGCTTTTTTTTGTTTGCTGGGATTTCATAGGGCAGCTAGAACTCAAGCATCACTTCTAAGCCCTAGGTTAAAATTGATTGATGCTACCTATATGTGGGAAGACATACATATGCAAGTCAGTGCTCGTGATACAATCTAATCCTAACTAAGGAAGACTTGGGTTTCCCAAATCTTTGTTTTTGTCGGGGATGGCTTGCGCGTTGAAGTAGTAGCACTTCAGTCGACTCCCATTTATTATTGTGTTGAATTGTACTCCATCCAATGTTTCTAACAGCACAGCTCTGATGGGATTCATCTTTCTTACTCGGTAGGGTCTTGACCTAGATACAATAGTTTCCCCTTGTGTACTTTGGCATTGTATAACAAGACCAAGTCACCTTCCCTGATGTCTTTAGCTTTAAGATTTCTGTCAAACCATGCCTTTCTTTTGCGTTTTTCTATTATCATGGCATGGTAGTTGACTAGTCTCATCTCTGTATGCTTCTTTAACTGATAGAGTCTTTCTTTCAAGGATTCATGATCTCCCATGCATTCTTGTACTACTATGCACACGCTTGGTATTACAAATTCTAGTGGGACCACAGCTTCAAGGACGTACACCAATTGAAAATGTGTGTTCCCTATACTAACCTTGAGTGTGGTTTGCTATGCCCATAAGGTTGCATTTAGTTTTTCTGCCCAATCAAAATGTTGTGGTTCTACTACCTTGCTGAGGATAATGCAGAATATTTTGTTGGTGGATTCGGCCTGTCCATTCCCTTGGGGGTAGTAGGGTGTGCCTTTTCTATGGATTACCATAAAGCTAGACAAGAGTTCTTGGATTACTTCATTGACAAAATGTGTGCCTCTATTTGACACAATTTCAATGGGGCATTCGAATCTGGTGATCACGTTCTCATATAAGAATCTTGTTGTGCTTCTAGCATCTTCCTTTTTTACTACTTTAGCTTCAACCCATTTTGTAAAATAATCAGTGGCCAAAATGATGTAGCGTGCCTGTGTTTCCTTTGTTGTTGGATGGATGGGACCCACATACTCAATCCCCCATTTTTCAAATGGTTTTTGTGCAATAATTGTTGTTAGGGGATTGAAGTATTTGTGTTGTGGTTTAGTAGTTTGTTGGCATACATCACAGCCTTTTACATATTCATAGGCATCAGCCCAAAGTGTTGTCCCCACTAGTAGCCTATGAGGAGGACTTTCATGTTATGGCTTCCCCTTGGAAGTGTCCTCCTGCAATGCTTCATGGACTTCACTTAGGATTGGCATAATCTCATGAGGCATTACACATCTTAATACCTGGTCCTTGCCCATCTTGTACAGTTATTCTGCAATGAGTCGATATGGTGCAGCCTTTAAAATTAGTTTTTTGGCATCCACTACTTTTATTTCAGGAGGTGGTCTTCTTGCCATTAAGTACCCAATGATATCTCCACACCACTCTGGAACAGCACCTATTTGAAAAAGTGTGGCATCTGGCAAGTCATCTTCTACTCCAGTGGCTTCTTCTCCCGCGACTTGACATGAGACGTGTGATCGGCAATGTAGTGTTGGACACCTTTGCGAACCACTATTTTGAAGTTGAATTCTTGAATTAAGAGGAGCCATCTAGTTATTCTTCCTATTGTACACGGATGGTTCACAAGATAAAGCAATGCTTGATGGTCAGTGTAGAAGGCAAAATCATTTGCTAGTAGATAGTGCCAAAATTTCTTAACACTATACACCATTGCTAGGGCTTCTCTTTCTGTGGTGGTAAAGTTGATCTCTACATCATTGAGTTGTCGACTAGTGAAGTCAAATGGGTAGTCTTTCTTATGTTTAGCGGGTTGACAAAGCACACTCCCAATTGCATACTTGGATCCATTAGTATGAACAAGAAAAAAAATATCCTAATTGGGAGATATAAGGATGGGTGTTGTGATTAGGCGCCACTTTAAAAGCTCATAGGCTTGGACACATTCTTTTGTCCATAAGAATTTCACTAATAATTTGTAAAGTGGTCTGGCTATCATGGCATACCGCAAGATAGATCTTCTATAATAGCTGGCATGTCTCATAAAGTCCTGTACACCTTTGGAATTTGTAGGAGGAGGTAATTTCGTGATGATTTTGACTTTGTCCATGTCAATTGCAATCCCATGTTGAGAAACGCTATGCCCTAAAACAACTCCGTGGGTGGCCATGAACTGGGATTTTGTTGGATGTAGGGAGATGCCATACTCCCTACCTTTGATTAGTACTACCTCAAGACATTGGAAGTGGTCTTTTTTGTTCAAGTGGATGCACAAATCATCCAAGAACACCTGTAAAAACTTGTTCAGAAATGACTTGAAGCTGTGAACATGACTCGCTGGAATGTGGCCGAGGCATTACAAAGGCTGAATGGCATGACTCTATATGCAAAAATACCCCATTCTATAGCAAATGTTATTTTTGATCGGTCTTTAGGAGCAATTTGCACTTGGTTATAGCCACTGAAGCCATCCAAGAAGCTATATATTTTGGAACCTACCACCTTGTCCAACACTGTTTCTATTAAGGGTGGGGGATAGTGATCCCTAATTGTGGTGGCATTCACATTCTTTAAGTTTATGCTTATTCTGAGCTTCTTGTTGCATTTAGGCACAATGACGATGGGTGAAACCCAATCAGTGTGCTCTATCTCATAGATGAATCTGACATCTAAGAGTTTTTCCAACTTGTCAATAAACCATGGTGCCATACTTATGATTTGTGTGATAAGGTCCACATACCTTAGGGTGGGCACCTTCCCTTATAGGTATCATGTGTACTGCCACGTCTGGTGAAATTTCTTTCATATCCTTATATGACCATGCTAGGTAATCACGGTATTCCATTAGGAGTGCTTTGAGTTTGGTTTCATCTTCCTATCGAAGATGTTTCCCAATGAAAACCAGTTTTTCTTCGTCCCCTTCAAGGGCAAGGTTTATTGTGGGAGTTTTTGCTGGTCCCTCAAAGATTGGAGTTTCTCCAATGCTATCAGTTTATTGAACTTCAGATTCTCTTAGTGGTCTTGGCATTGCTATCGGGACACTACCACTTGTGTAATTCTTGAAGTACTCTAGCACTTCTTGAAGATTGGCCTTTGATGGTGTTGAACTAACCTGACATGTGCCATGTGTACTAGGTGGCATAGTTGTGGGGGTTAAAGACCATTGTACCTTAACCCTAGCTATGTACAATACTCAAACACATATATATATGGATGAAATAGAATATTAGGGTGTTCTGTAGTGACTCAAACTTGTGTCTCTCAAGCTTCCTCTCACCTCTCAGCTTCCATTGTGTCCTCTCAACTGGTATCAGAGCTTGCAGTAGAGCCTGGCAGTAGCGTGAGTAGCTCGGTGCAGCCTCTAGCCCAAAGAGAGAGTGATGCATCCCAAAGATCCTTATTCAACAAGAGGATCTGTAGATTTTAGAGCTACTATAGCAGTTGGAGAGAAAGGGGCAAAATCCTCTTGGGCATTTGTTTTGCTGGGTTGCAAAGTTAAAGGCACACGATGTATGCAAATCTTCTTAGACACACATATGTAGTGGTACAAATATTTGGAGTTAGAGATAGAATTTTGACTTGAAGTCTTCAAGGAAATTGTAGATCAGATTGAGAGCTACATTTCACTTCAAATATCTCTATCATCCAAGTTTTCAGTGAAAAGTTACAGCTCCTGCAAAAAGTGACGAAATTCATTTCGTGCAAGGATTTCGTGTGTTGGATCTCCATATCCAAGCTACCATTTGTAGTTTTGACACTCCCAGTGGATCCAGAGTGGTCCAAAACTTCTACTTGAGAAGATACTTCTACTTCCGTGAACTTTTAAAGCTGTGGTGAATCTTTGTCTACTCCAGCATCTTCATTTTGCCATTTCCTGTGTGAGTGGGATCTCAACATCCGGGCCTCCATTTGTAGAGTTGTCTATCCCGTTGGATCTGGGATAATTAAAACATATGTCCACAAAGCTGCTTGCTATTCCGTGAAGAATCAAGGAAGTTGTGATTCTCTGTGTTTTTCCATCGTCTCTTTGAAGGAAATTTCTCAAAGTTTCCAAGACCTTCTCATTGATTGCCATGTGGCATTTTGGCTAATGTTAAGTTTCCTAAGGATCATTTTTGCAAGTAAATGCAAGGGTTGACTGGCTCTTATTCCATCTTTGGATGAGATTTTGGAGTGGTGATAGAAGAGAGAGATTTGCAGATTGTCTTGCTGAGTTCGATTATGCAGTGACGCCCATGTTTTGAGACATCCCAGGTTCTACTTTCACCAACAGCCATTGCCATAAGGCCGTGATTTCTTTAATATACCTTATGCAGATCACTTTGGTTGCAGTCTAAGCCATTTGTTGATGGTTGCCAATGTTTGTATCCAGTTATTGACATTGCTTTATGAATGGCATTGCTTTGTGAATCGCCCGCTATGGCATACTATTGCAGGGGAGCCGATTTGCTTGATATTGTTGTTGAATATGTTTCATCCAATGCTCTAGGCACAATTGGTTTTATAGCTCCTGTCCCCACATTCACCCTAACTATGGTGTCGCAATTCTAGATTGTCAGTCTATCAGCTCCCTAGTCATGGAGGACTGATGCTTCCCGTAACCAAGGACGTCCCAATAAGATTTGAAAGGATTTTTTGGGAAGATCCAAGATTGTGAATTGAAGGGAAAAGTGGACTCCTGAAACCTTTGTGGACATGCCATTCACTATTCCCAAGGGTTTAGCCTGTG
Organism: Dipteris shenzhenensis; assembly: GCF_047967505.1. Classification (NCBI taxonomy): domain Eukaryota; kingdom Viridiplantae; phylum Streptophyta; class Polypodiopsida; order Gleicheniales; family Dipteridaceae; genus Dipteris; species Dipteris shenzhenensis. The sequence goes on from NC_141599.1 coordinate 4,229,851, forward strand.
AATCATTGGCAAGGCGTATGTTGAAATTAGCCTTTTGCATTGGTGGGAGACCCCATTCATCATACAGCTCCTTTGATAGGACATTTACACTTGCTCCACCATCCACTATGGCTTGGACTTCATTATATGCCTTGTGGATCAAAGGCACAGTAATGTTGCATATGTCATCTCTCTCACACATCCGCACAGGGATATCTTCGATGTCGTCCATAGGTGGAGGGGGATTTGTGAGTTCAATCTAGCCTTTGAAACTCTCCCAGATATTAGGACAATTCTGTAGGAGGATTTTGATGGGAATTGACACAAGGCAAGTTAGGATGCAAGAGAGTGCGGCTCCTTCAAGTTGACGTGGTGGTACATTATGTCATGGAGGCTGTTGTTGGAATCGAGGATCAAGTACAGTATCAATACTCTATGTGTCCAAGTCATGGATTGGATCTGGCGCTTGCTTCTCAGCCTCAAATTGAGCTTGTTCCTTTTGTACCCATTGTTGAAGTGCCTGAAAACAAGCCTTCTCCACCTCTGCATTTGGGTATGGAGCTTCTTTTATTTGAGGCTCCGGAGTTGATGTGGATGAGCTCAACTACTCATTACTTGGTAGATGTGGAGTCACTTGTACCTTCTTTTTAAGAAGTTGTTTTGGTTGGATTGGAATGTTAGGGTCCTTGGTGGCCTCTTTCTACTGGCATGTAATTACATTCATAGGTTGTGATATTATGCTTGCCGACCCCAGACTTGATGGTCCACCCCAATGATGCTAATTGGGATGTCAGGCTTAACCTATGTTTGTTGTGGGATCTTATTTTTCATGGGACAATCCATACAGGCATGTCATATGCCACAATCTCTGCAGAGTGATTGGAAAGTAGCGGGGCTACCACAATCAGGGCACTCTGCGATTCAATGATTTTCTCCACACCCGTAGCACTTGGCGCTTGATAAGTATTGGGTCGAACTTGATTTGCATAGACTGGTATTAGACCCTCTGTGCAATCTGTATGGTACACTGGGTACTCTGCTTCATATTCGAATGGCGAGTCTACTTCCTCTGCTTGCAGTTGATGTATTGGAACTGCTTGAGGAGCTGGATTTGGTGTTCTTGGAATGGTCATGGATTCAAATTCCTAAGTAGTTGCAGGACTTATGTCCAAACAGGAATAGGATTCAGCCTTAGAGCTGGGGGCACTTGTGCAAGTGCCGGTTGCCTATACACTGGCATGGGTGCTGGTTGGTATTGTTGAGGTCGAGGCCGGGTTGTTGCACATGTTGAAGTTTCTCTACTTGCAGTTGATGTATTGGAACTGCCTAAGGAGCTAGATTTGGTGCTCTTGGATATGGTCATGGATTTGGATTCCTAAGTAGTTGCAAGACTTGTGTCTGAACAAGACAAGATTTAGCCTAGGAGCTAGGGGCGCTTGTGCAAGTGCCGGTTGCCAGTACACTGGCATGGGTGCTGGTTGGTATTGTTGAGGTTGAGGCGGGTTGTTGTGCATGTTGAAGATGCAACTGTTTTCATCATGGCCACTGATGACACAGATATGGCATCATAACCTTGGCGGTGGATTTGCTTGTGCAATGATCCTGGCTCTTAGGACCGGGCACTCATTTGCTGTATGATTGGCCATGTAGTGTGGACACCAGACATTTTCTCACCATGGATAAGTCTGAGGTGGCGGCTGAGACAAGTGAAGTTTTTGTTTTAGCGATCTGAGTAAGCCTAAGACGTTGTGTAGAGCACTGTTCCATTTTTACAAAACGTGAGTCGGTAAAGGAGTTAATATAACATAACTCTTTAATCAGATAGAATAATACACTTCCTAACTCCGCAATGCTCAAAAGTACTTTGTATGATATTATCCAATGCTCACGTCTGTTAGTTCGAATTGTCTGTAGTATCTACAAAACTACAGTGGAACTTCAATATCCTGTGTTTCATTAAAATTATCAGGGTTCAAATTCTGCAAGATAAATCATTGGCCACCTGAAGATCTGGGAACTTCTCCCAGCCATAAGGTAGCTGCCGATTAGATGCGAGCTCTTCCAACTGATATGACTGAGATGTCGACGGACTTGTACGCTCTACCATATTTACTTCGTTTTTCAATTTCTTTGCTTCCTCACTCCATGGCCAGCTCATGGATACCATGAGAGGCCGAGCGGAAATGAGTAGCAGATGCACTTGTTCAACCTCTTTGCAAGGTGATACCGATCGAGTCTTTCAAGGTGGTTGCTGATAGTAGCTGGTATTCAGCCTAGGGAAGGGGATCCACGAAGAATACACTATGCTTCTAATTCAGAGTAGAACTGTTACATGCGACTGCACATTCGTGATATACCAGCGAGTGATCTGAAGGAGTGGAAATAGTCTAAACAAATTTCGTGGATAAACGATTTGTGGCAGGAATAGGGCAATCCATAAGGATGCAATGAGGTGTGTACACATGGAGCTGGGGTCAGCGCTAGCCATCTTGAATGCAAAGGGAGGCTGAGAGTGGAAGAATGCGAAGGAGATGGGAATCGAAGTGACGAGGGCACAAGGTAAGCAAGGTGGGAGGAGAAAAAATGGCGCAGTCGGAAGAAAATGGTTGGGATGGTGCAATGATTGGAGACGAAGGCATGAAGGGGGTGGTGTGACATGTGATAAGCGAAGTTCTTCGGTTGGTTGTTGAACTACCTACCTTCAATTATCTCTGGCAATAAATCCTCAATTGCATTCATTGTCATTGACACTCTTAGAAAAAAACCATCCTTTAGTGTATTTTGAACAGGCAAAAATGGAAAAAAACCCTCTTAAGTGATGAGAGGAAGCTTATTTAAAAGGATAAAATTTTATGGCAATCTTACTTAAAGGGTATTTAAAAGATATATCTTGAAAATCAAGGATAGATTAATAAGGTATCTTTGGAATACCCTCTTAAGTGATGAGAAGAAGGTTATTTAAAAGGATAAAATTTTATGGCAATCTTACTTAAGGGGTATTTAAAAGATATATCTTGAAAATCAAGGATAGATTAATAAGGTATCTTTGGAATACCGGTTAATTAATGTTGCCTAAGGACTTTAAAAACTAAAGGTTATATTATTATTTTCATATGTTATTGATATAATCTTAAACAAATTGGTCCATGAAACATGTGGCTTGCATGAGAACCCTTGATCAAATGGATAATCATCACCCTTGATCACTCATTAGATCTGTGGTTCTACTCTCTAGTAGTTTAGGTCTCTTTTCTAACTTCGAGTTCTCGTTTCCAAAATCCAATGTCAAGTTTTGCCACATTCCCCTTTCTCAAACTCTACTCATGCTGTCACATGTTTGCTCAATGTTGTATGCCTACTAGTTGCAAATTGCTATCAGCTTTGCTTATGAGCACTCAGACTTCAGTTGTGATTCATGAGCCTGTCACATCAATATTCAAAGGAAGCCCTAAGTTTCCAACTTTGAAGGTAGCCAAAGTTTGCATAATGCAAATTCAAGAAGCATTTGTTGAGAGGAAGAGAAAGAGGAGAGAGATGGACACAAGAGTTGCTCCCAAGGAAGTGATTCTATTCATAGATCATAGGCATATATATAGTTGAGGACTAGGCTGAGTTAGGGTGAGCTATATATAGCTCTAATAGCATTAACAATCATGAACTCGTTAGCTCAAATGAACTTCGAAGTTCGAAGGACTCAGGACTCCACGTACTTTCACTTCGAGGCTTAACTTTCATGCGCATCATTGTGAGTCATGACTCGAGAGTCCAAACTCGTCATTCGAGTGTCAAGAGTTTTTCAATTGCACTATGCTCCAAATTCCATTCAATCCCCAATCCTCCAGGCTCCCACGATTGCTTGAAACTACTGGTTGCAGCCTGCTGGCCTCCCTCCTCGCTTTAGATTTGATAGAATTGTAGATAGTCTTCCTCCTGGCAATACGAATTATGTTGTTGGTCACTCATGCAATCGTTTGAGGCTCAAGCTACTATAGCCTACTAGAGCCTAGAATCTCACCTTCAACCTGCTAGTTGCCTGGCTAGACCAAGGGATATAATGGAGAAGGGAGGTAGATTGTGCTACGTGCATGTCACCATAGTCCAAAATCCATTGCTCCAGCCCTAGTTCTTCTCCTGCAATTAGATGGTTGTTGTCCAACCATCAACGTAGAGTACATGGACTAGGACCTCTTACCTTGTAGCTAGGAGAATTGAGGGAGAGCAAGAGGCAAAGTTGTGGAGAGGAAGAAAGGGCATGAGAAATTCATCTAGCACGGAGAAAGAGATGAAGAAGAGGGGGTTCAAATACTAGTGATTGACACCCTAAGATCTCCCGAGTCCCTCCACCTTGGCTATGTACCACAATTTTGTGAATTCTCATACTCTAAGGTGCCATTTCCTGTAGTGTAAATGCCCCATTTCTCTTCGATTATGCTCATTGTGAATTGCAAATCCAGATGTGGTCTGTGAATCATGATCTGCAGAGTCCAAACAAAATAATATCGCTAGGATGTAGTGTCAAAGGCTTCCATGTTCGTTGAGATGATCAGGGTTTTTAGGATGGAGCATCGATTGCTAATGGCCAGCCCTTCATTGGAAATAGTAGAAGCTTCGATATGTCATGTCCACCCTTTGGCCTGATTCAAGAAGTCTTGAACTGTCAATTGCAGCATCTGACATTGTAGAAGCTTTTTAATTAAAATGAATTGTGATTGTGACCTCTTTAACCTAGCTGAGAATATATTTATCATTGACAGCACCAAAGTTCAAATGACCTTCCAAGCAATTTGTGAGTTGAGCCTACCTTGATTTTATTTTCTTTCTCATAGTGGCACATCATTAGGTATCTTAAACAGATGCCTTTACACAATGCAGAGTCGTTTGAACTTTACAAGCCTATTTGATTTCTTAAAGTAGAAGATATGCATGCCAATTTGTAATTTAAAGTTCAAGATAGGTGGTTCTAGCTTGTTTTGTAATTCATTATGCCTTTGTTTCAAGGAGTTTAGCCCTGAGCGTGATATAAACATTGACCACTCTCTTTTGAGCTAATTTAGAGTAGACTCAAGATATCCAGGGTACATAATATCTTTCTAGCTGCTTTAGAGTAGATTCAAGATAGCCATGGTACATAGTCTTAGATATATTGGCCATCAGAACAGTAAGCAATTTTACTCACAAATGGTTTTGTGACAATTGTCAACAAGCCACACTCACTTCCAATTGGGCAAGCATTTTTCATAGCTCCTCTATGTAGAGGGTATTGCATCCAATGCTGATGTTTATAAGGATGCATAGGCTGATATAGAAGCACACAATGCTAGTGTGGAGAAAGAAGCATAGGCTGATTTAAAAGCATACCGTACTGATGAGAATGATTCACTGGCCGATGTTGAGAATGATCATGATGTACAAGGCAAGGTAGGGCAAAGTTGGTTGTTATTGTAGAGGCTTGAATGGTATGTACCCATCATGAAGAACCATTAAGGGTTATGCCACAAACAATACATGTCCCTCAGGGTACCAAACCCAAACTATTGGTCTTAAACATGAATGGAGCATTGCTAAAAAGATACAAGATTTATAGGGGGAAATGCTACCCCAACATTGTGCATCCTCAAAATTTAAAAATGCTACAAGATAAGTCAAGGGATCAGGTGGTCTGGGGCAAAAGGATGTTGAATGCTTCATTTTGGCATGTTCAAATATGTTTTGCTTAATTCTTGGAAGCAGTTGCACCTACTGCAATGTGCAAGATACAATGCAATGGGTGTTTCCTAGCCTGTACAAGAGAAGGAATTTTTGTTTGGTAGAGTTGAATCAAGAAGAATGGATAGAGGCACCATTTCAATTTGAGAATATACCTGGGGTTCCTAGAAGTTACATTTTCTTGAGAATCTTGATGACATTTGGAGGTTCTATATTTATTTCGACCCTACCAACACATTGCTTATTGATGACATCCTATGCAAGTGCATCCTGATGTATGCAATTGTCCTTTTAACCCCGAGTACAATCAGCATGATCCCTTATTCCTCACGACTACGTTGATATATTGATTGATTATGTGGAAGTATATGCATCTGACTAACGACACTTTTGTAAAATGAACAAGTTAAGAAAACCAAAGGATCAGGTGTCCTCCATGCCCATAGAGCAATATTACTGCCATTTTTAGAGTGAGAGGCACTCTCATCATTGGTCTTGTACATATGTTATGGTTCACATGATGTAAGCAATTGTATTATGAATGAGCTAGAGCTTTTGTGGGACCAATGCACCTACCAAATTTAATCTTTTGTAACTAAATCTATCTTCAACTGCATTTTCTTCACTTGATACCTCATCAATTGGAGAAATAATGTCTGATGCCCAGGCTTCAATATAGGACTTATTCTCACATGATCTTCACACATTGTGCATGCATGCATGGCAATAATAGGACAATTTCCTTTTCTTGAATCGTGTCGCATCATGCTTGCAAAATCTACAAATGCTATGCAATCCTCAAAACCCTCTACTCTTGCACAACCCCATGTCTTGATTCTATCCACCTCACCTAGCTTGATCTCCCAAAATACTCTTTTGGATGCAATTTCCTTGAATTTGTAGCTAGTAGATGTAGTACTACTCATTTAATTTGTTAAAAATTGCACTATATTAGCTACCTAGTCTTGAGATGCTCATGTGTAAGGGACCTTTTAACTATTGCACTTGCACCACCAAGCTCTCCTTTGCCATGGCCTAATCCAAAGAAGTTCCAACTCATCATGTCCAATGGTCAGTTTGAAGAATCTGGCAACAAAGTAAAAGGGGTTTGCCACCTTAAACCAAGATGTTGCTCTCTCTAACCAGACCCAATTCCTTTTGAATTGTATCCCTTGTCTTTTAGTCCATTGTAGTGAAGCAAAAAGAAATGTTGCACAAAAAGAGTGTCGTGTTTTATCATCAGAAATGAAACTCCTTAATAATCTGATGATCCACAAAGTTGCAGCAATAAGTAATATGAATAAGGACTATACACTGATTGGAATGCCAATGCATGGATTGAATTTCATTTTGCTCTTTGAACGAGCAATTCTCTATAAAGTCTATAGCAAACACAATGACATCTAAAGGGAAGTTCTTCAAACACTCCCTAAATTATTCCACTTGCCATTTGAACATGAAATTGTGTCTAATGAACTTGGTTGTGTGAGGGTTGTGTGTTCCTTTAACATTGATAACATGCCATTGACTGGCATCTCCTTGACTGTCAAAACTTTGTGCTTTGTTCTTTTTCCTTACTGGTTCATCCCAATGTCGACATCCTCAAACTCTTGGACCATCACCTTATTTGGATCATGTGCTAGTTCATGTGGGCAAATTGCATGTGTTTTTACACCACACCTTTTACACTTTCCCATGAGGCAAGCATATTCATAAAATCTTGAGTCTTTGTGTCTTGCACAAACACAAGACTCCCACAATTGTGTGACCCCACTAAAGGCATGCTCCTATGCACCACATTTTCCTTTTGCTCCTATTGATGAAAGGCATAGACTGCAAAGACCAGAACATGAAACTCCATGTAAACCAAACACAGCCATGCAAACATGGTTAATAGTTTCCTTCACGTTTATCATTTGTATGTGATATACACAGCACCATGTGCTTCTATAACTAAGCTTGCATACAAAGCAAGGTTTCACCTTTTCAAAGGAATATTGCTAGCCAATATAAATTTTTTGATGTGCAACTCTGAATGGCATAAAGAAGTCTATCTACATGGACAAGAAAAGAGCAAAAAATTAGATTATGATCTCACATCTTGCTTATGCACAACATTGTCATGTGTGTTTGTGCTATCCAAACTTAACAAATTGCATGCATGTGCTATGTATTACAAAGTTTTATTATGTAGTGCATGAATATGCTAACTCACACACTGTGTAATAGAACTATGCATGCAATATAGCTCACCATTTGTGATGTTCAAACAACTATATAGCAGACACTAGACAGTTTCTGTATACATATATGTGGCATAACATGTATTCTATATAGCACATTGACTATGCTATATACCTCACAAAATATGCTATCACATAGATGTAGAGCTATATGATACTATATGGCTCACGGTTTGTGCTACTCAAACCACAAAATCAGCTATACAATAAAAAATTCTAAGTAAATGTAGATGTGGCACACCATGTATGCTATATACCACACTATTTGTGCTATTTGCCCACTAAATATGCTATGTAGCACACAATTTCAGTGCACAAATAGATGTGGAACTATAGATGCCATATAGCTCAATATTTGTGGTATTCAAACCATGGAATTAGCTGAATGGAAAAAAAAATCATGTTTAAACATGGGACATCATTGCATAGCACACTATTTGTGCTATTTAGCCCATTGAATATCCTATGTAGCACACATTATTACTATACACATAAATGTGGAAGCATATATATAGCAAAAATTTCAAGTATACATAGATGTGGCACACCATATATGCTATATAGTACATTGTTCAATGTACTCTTTAACCCGTTGAAGATGCTATGTAGCACAAAATTTGATTGCACACATAGATGTGGAACTATGCATGCTATATGGCTCATTTCTTGTGCTACTCAAACCATAGAATTGACTATATAACAAAAAAAATTAAGTAACTGTAGACATGTCACACTATGTATGCTATATACCACACTTCTTGTGCTATTTGCTTGAGCTGAATAAACTATGTAGCAAATAGTTTTAGTGCACACATAGATGTGGAACTATGTTGGTGCTATTAAAACCACAAAATCCACTATAGAGTAGAAAATTTCAAGTTAACATAGATGTGGGACACCATGTGTGCTATATAACACATTGTTTCTACTATTCAACACACTGAATATGCTATGTAGCACATAGTTTCATAGATATGGAACTATGTATGCTCTTAGCTCACTCTTTGTGCTACTCAAACCATGAAATTCAACTACATAGCAAAACTTTCATGGTTTCTTTTAATTCTTCCAAGTCATTGAGCCCCTCACACAATGGTACCCTCTAAGCATTTCTCTTGCATGTTGGTCTCTTTCTTGCTTAGCAAGCTTCATAGACCAAGGTGTGGGTAGTGGAACCGTAGACGTCTTATACTTTCCCAGAAGAGCAAACTTGAAAATTTTAAAAATAGATGTGCGAGATATTGAGAAATTTAGATGGTGAAGATAATTTGGATTGATTGTACCAAATGGTTGATAGTGGCCATGGGGGGCCAATATCGTAAAGTTAATAAACATGAAGCTGTAGGATGATTTATTTGTTCATTTTGATGAGGGCACATTAAACTTTGAAGCTACGTTGAGCAATCCCTATGATTGTAGACAAGAGATATCTCTAGATGTATTATTATTGGCTCTTTGCTTTATGAGATATATAATATAAATACTTTAGATGGGAAGCAAGAGCCACCATCTGGAGAGGGCAAATCGTGACCCATGTTGCATCACTCCCATTTTTTCTCTTTCCCTTGATTGTTTTGGCATGAGTTTTTGATTCTTTAATTCATGATTTTTCATGATCAAGGCTCTAGGAACATCGTTAAATTTTCATTTTGGTAAAGGATGTGATTGCCAATGGTAATACTCCCTCTTTGTAAAATATTATCTTCTTGAGTGATGGTTGGGCCTCAAGAGGAATATTAAGCTAAGAATCTTGTGCACAACTATGTGAATTGCAAAATGCTAGCAAGGTTGGGGGATGAGCATTTGGAGAGAAAGTATAATGTCCTATTTTCTTCCACATAATCTAAACAAAAATTGCCTCCACCCCAAAAAATAGATGCGCAAGAGGAAAGGAGAAATACCATGAGACATTTGAGGAGGATCATGATGATGATGAAGTTGATGTTGAAAATAAAATCTTACTCACCTTCCAAATCTCAAGTTGAAAGAAAATGTTGATGATGAAATTGATAACTACCATGATGATGCTTTAATTATATGTGGTTTTATTAGAGTAATGACAATGATGGGGATAGTGATAATGTGGTACTTTCTTTTGGAACAATGATCATTTTTTGCATATGTTATGCATGAGCATATGAGCATATGCTCATGCATAAGCATAAGCTTATGAGAGAGATACATAGACAAATGAATATGCTTCTGAAAAGAAGAGAAAAGAGGATGAAAGAGAGGAAATAAGAGAGGGGAAAATCAGAGAAAGAAGAGAAAGAAAGAGGGGAAAAGAGAAGGAAAAAAGAAAGGGGAAAAGAAGAAAAGAGAGGAAAAAAGAGAAAGCATATGCTTATGCTTATGCATGAGCATATTCATGAGCATGTGCTCATGCATAAGCATAGGCAAATGCATATGCTTATGAAAAAAGGAGAAAAGATGATGAAAGAGAGGAAATAAGAGTGCAGTAGGACATGCCATTGATTCACGTAGCTTTGTCTTATTTCTATGTCTCTATCTGTTGCACATGTAATGTCATTGATATGGGTAGTTGCATGCATTAAATTCATACATTTTGTCCCTCTTCAAAAGTTTGGTATAAGAAAATTTGAGTATGATCCCATATCAATTGATGTTTACTAGAGCTAGAATATATGGGTGTTGAGAGTTGTGATGCCATGAGCACAAGAATAGAGGCAAGGTATGAGTAAAGGTATGTAGGCAAGAGCATGTTGCCACATAGAAAGGAATCGTTAACTCACATGTCAGCAAGCAATGAATATATGTATCCATTCCTATAAAAGGGAGGTCATTTTCATGCAATAATATAGTGCAAGATCTCAAGTCCCTTTATGAGTACAAGTCTCAATCATGTAACCTGATTGAACTTGAATCTAGGCCTACTTAATTTAGCTCCTCTTTAATCTACAATTAGTATGCATCCATATTAAATTAGTTTAGATACAACTAAGGTACTCAAGTTTTGATATGGTGTCAGATCCCCCACTCTCCTCATGAGCCTCATATTTTTTCCAAGCTTAGCTTTAGTTTATCAGCAATTCATACTTTTGCTCTTATTCCCTCTTCCTATCTTGTCTTATAGAGGTGAAGAGAGCTTTCTTTTGATTTAAAAAGCTCTTGATTTGTTTCCTATAGTGTGAGGTACTACACTTTGCATTTGAGTGTGAGAGATATGTGTGTGTGTGATTCGAAGTGAGAATGAGAGAAAAACATAGACGGAATGCATCATTCCTTTGTTTCTTAAGGAGATCTAAGAAGCCTCTATTTTGGATGCCTTTGAAAGTGAGACCTATGCTGTTACCAAAAAAGTCTACTTCCACCTTCTTATAGAATAAATCATAATAATTGCTATGTTTTGGATGCAACTACTACTCAGTTGTTCCTTTTGCACCAATTCCATTGCCTTCACCTATACACCCCTTACTTCCAAAGCCAATACCTAGCATACATAGCCTATCATAATCTGGCTTCAAGATCTTGTATTCATTTAGTTTTGAATATCTACTCACATAATTTAAAGAACAGGATGCCTCATCGACACATAAAACTCCCCCTTCCCAACATCCATTGAACATAGCATGGCAATTACAACACACTCAAGACAAAAACTCAGTCAAGCAAAGTGCAACCACAAGATAGCCAACTATGATGCTCAAGCACCTACAACCTAGATGCACATAGTAGTCAGCAGATAGAAAAAGTGATGGAAAAGTAGCTCAATGCAAAAGGAAAAGACCCAAATGACTTCAATGACACAAATTTTAGACTACAACAACAAGACAAAAGCGTAACAAGCAAAATAGCCATGCAGAGTGGAAGAGCTACAAAGCAACTAACCACTATAGTTAGAAAAAAAAAAACAAAAAGATGCCAATAACACCACAACACATAGATTAGTGAGGATTTAGCTTTGATGGATGATGGCCACTCTCTTTCCACACAAGTTTGCAAGAGATAAGACATGCAACAAAAGGCCATATCACCATGTGTAACAAAAAAAGAGATGCTCATCAGTAAGTATATCTTTGCCACATCACCATAGCCCTATTTTGAGTGACATGCTAGCATCTACTATGTCATCATAGACAAATCACAATGACACGTGGACACCCAATCATCCCGAATGCCATCTGGAATGCCTACCACATAAGTGCACACAATTACCTCTTGCTAAGTACAGTTTGTGGGTCAAGGCACAACTGAGTGTGGCAAAGTCATGGCATTGCTTTTGGGATGCACTGTGACATGCACTAATGGGGGGATTACAAAGTTGATAGTTGTTCACAATGACAAGGAATAGCCTAGTGTTTGTCTAATTTATTCACAACATGACCGTTATCATATGGGAGGACCTTGATTTTCACCATGACTAAAATTTACTAGTCACCTCTTACCACTGTAGACTCCTTGACTACACCATTATTACTAGCATCATTAAATTAATTGTGTGGTGGTGGCATGCCACATGGAATTGGAGGATATTGTTGATCCACTACAATCATTTGTAATGGTTCTTAATGTGAAATATGTGGCATTGCATGTGCATCTTTGAAGCCATGAGCAAAATTTTTGGTGGAGGACATCGATTCAAAATTAGTCATGCCCAATACTATGGTGGTTGGAATACACTCAAAATGGCCCAAGTTAACTACTACAATGGCCACTTCAACCATTGCAATATAGAGGCCATAGTTATCTCTTGCAACAATTATGCTCATTGGTAATATAGAACAACTAGCACTATTGGCACCCTTGGTGGAGGAAGGTTGGCATATGTCAAACGTTTCGATGGCTAGAATTACAATCTAGGATTGATCATAGCATAGTGGCTCACAATTTAACCACCACAATGGTTGAGACCAACCATGTTACCACCACGATGGTTGAAACTAGCCACATCCAATACTTCATGACTGAAACCAACTAAGTCAACCACCATGATGGCAATGGCAACCATTGCAAGTCACATTGACTTCTAAGGGAAGTGTTGGGGTTGTGAGTTTGATCCCACGTATGCACCCTTTGGTGTGATGGCAACACAAACTAGTCCTACAAGGTTTAGAAAAATCTATCTCTCTTTCTATCTTCCTCTCTGTTTTCAATTGCTCATGGGCACTATTTGACTTGATAGGAATGCAAATGTTTCTATTAGGCTGAAAAAAATCTCTCTTTCCATCTCCCTCTTCCTCTCTCTCTTTCTCTCAATGTCCCTTCAATGCACCATCTCTATATATAATAAATACTCTACTTAGGAGAGATAAGGCCTACAAGCCACCCCCACAAAAGCACAGGGATCAAAATCAATAGTCTTTTCAATTAGTCTATTCGTGTCTAGCACTGGCGAAATTGTGTATTCATTTCAGTACAGCCAAGGGGCCACCAATTTGTGCTGCATAAAGGGGTAACTCAAAGAAACTCCCACACAAACAAAATGACTACCTCATTGGCACGGGCATGAGGCCTAAACAATTTGTCAACAAAAAAATCCCTTTGAGATTGACTCAAAAATTATGCAGACCTCCCTTTGTAAGGGAGAAGGGCCACACCATACAAGGTCAATAATGACCTTAGACAAACATTAATGGTGGCAAATATGGGAATCATTGGGTCTAGATGAAAGGCATAGTTGGCCTAAAACACAAGAGCATGTGTATTCGCTGAAACAGAGAGAAGAGGTCGTGAGAATAGACGATGGTTGGAGCAAAAAAATTGCAGGGGATGGTGAAATAGATGATGGATGAGACAAAAGGTGAAACAAAGTATGTACAGACGGCCGACAGGTTTGATGGAGGGTGGAAGGGAGGAACAATTTGTTATAAGACCATGAGTTCAACTAGGTTGGATGTACTCACTTTATCCCTATCCCAACTCCCTTCGATGACATAGAGGAAGTTTACAGGGCTCTGAATGTAAGGTGGAACATGCATGATAGTCAAATCTGCTGGAAGCACAAGTTTTACTCACATTATCAACATTGAACGTCTTGGTGGATCATGAAGATGAGGTGCAGATAAGGCCAATGAAGCAAAGATGATGAGAATTGAAGTTGAGGATGGAGATAAGCTTGAAGACAAACGTTGCCCAAAAACACATTTAGAGTCTCACTCAAATATCGAGTTCCCATTGCAATAGTAATCTAGCCTTTATTTTGCATTCCATAGTTTTTAAGAATCGATTCAATAAATGAAAATTATGCTTGGTCACCAAAGCCCAATCAATTGCAAAGATAGAAAGATGCATGTGGATTACACGGTCCTCCTAGCACTAGAATTATTTTAGAGCTTGCTAGTGGATGACTCATCTCCTCTACCATGGTGGTTGTCCTCCTAGACCATGTCCTCCATTGTGGTGGTTTAGATGGTCCTCACTACACCATCATTATAGAGCTAATTAAGTCTATGCATATTAGCACAGTGGCCATAATGAAAGCCTGGTGGCAATAATTGTCCACATTTTTCTAGCTCCCAAATTAAGCTGTGTCCATCATGCAAGCCCTCTAGCCCATATCAACCATTGTCGCACCGGGTGGAAATTAAAGATGCACCATCATTTTGGAGCTTGACTTCCTTAGAGTATCCATGGAAGAAACAAGACCTCTTTAGAGGGATTCCCCCATGCAAAAGGTAGCATCAACAATGGTGGAGTGAAGGCTTTGAAGAATTTCAGGAAGAAGTTTTATAGTATAGAAGGCATTCTATCTAGATACTCAAGTAACCATGAATTAATAAGATGTTTAGGTAGTAGCTCATTAGAGATTATTCAAAGTTGATCTCCAAAAATATGCTAACAAACATGAAGAATGCACATGAGGGACCAAGGAAGTCCCTCTCTAAAACTTCAAAAATACATGCGAGCAAGAACATATTTAAAGTCCCCAAAATTTAAAACTTTACATTGTTTGGTATAATTGCTTACCCATCTTATGTACATATACAAGTTGTAATTTGGAATATAAAAAAGTCCCTTTGTACATGTACACACCACAATTATATTAGGTAAGTATTTTTTGAAACCTTCTTGTCCATAAATGGCTCGTAAGTGCCCCGAATTGGAAAATCCCCTACCTTTAGTGAACGTGTTATCATACTTTATATAATGAGTGACCCTCTCAGGTGTGAGGGTAAGTCAAAATTATCATCTGAGTCCATGAGCATTGTATAGTAGCGATTTGGCATGAAAAGCATTGTTGCACCAATGAGATGAGGAGATGGAAATGCACAGAGGAAAGCCAATGAAGCAAAATTGACTATGAAATACGAGTGATATCTCAAGGAGGGTGATGAAGCCAAGGTAGAGCATACACAGCACAAGGCAAAGCAAGCATATGCTAACAAGCATGAGAGTAAACCAAGGCATTTGATGCCCAAGCAAGGGAAGCTGACAATTTGGTTAAGTACAGAATCAGAGAAGATAAGCAGTAGAGGGTTGCATTAGGTGACTAAATCAAATCGTTGAAGCACACTAAAATGGACAAAGGGCAAACTTGCCTTTGACTCTCTAAGGCTTTGGATAGAACACCTTACCCCCTACATTGTAGTACATTAGCAAGAATTATAGTGGTGTGGCACCTTGTGTGAAGTTATAATGCCTATTTTAAACTACACATCTCCAATGATTTATGAGCCAAGCCATGTGAAGTCTTGGAGTATAACCTAATGGAAGACACCCGAGAAAACAAAGCACTTCATGAGTCAAGCCACGTGAATGCTTGGAGCATAGCCTGATGGAAAGACACCTAAGAAAACAAAGCACTTTGATGCTAAAAAATGGTTCAAAATGCGCATGTTACACACCCGCTATGCTAGCCCCTCTTGTTGATTGGAAGTGATGGTGGCTTGTTGTCACAAAACCACCTCTTGGAGACCTCCATAGCAAGCTTGCTCCAAGCCCTAGAATGGAGGAACCATTGGTCCATGGCTCCATAATAATTCAGGTGGGTGGATACTTGGTGGTTTGGCTTGAAGCACATTAAGATTGTGATACCTAACACATTTTGCGCCTTGAAAAAAGAAAAAAAACTCTTGCATAAGGCTTGTTTGTATCGTGTACATCAATATCTCGACAATACACTCCTAGAGTGTGCTCTCTAGGCCTTGGGTAGCTTGATTAGTTGAGATGATTTATGGCATGCTTGGGTGGATTCGGGGCAGGTACCCACTATCCAGTGCTTGCCCAACCCAAAAAGGGGTTGGGTAGTGTCTCTTTACCTTGTCGTTACAGACTGTGTGGACACTACAACAATAATGAAATGCATCTTTTACATCTCCCAGGAGATGCCCCTATGGTTTAGGGTAGATGCTTATCGATTGGTTGGCATTAGCTCGATTCTTTTTGTTAGTGGAATGTCATGGGCGATGGGTCGGGGAAGGTGCCTCATCCCATGGGCACCCTTTTTTTTTTGTGAACTTGTCGTTTGTCCACATGTGACAGTAGCTGAACGAGCCCACCCGGGAGTCACGTCTAAGTGGCCTCATTAGGTGAGGAGGATCACATGGTTAGTTTGATTCCGTGTGCTATGTATGCATGGGGGCCATTGTCTACCTTAAGGCGTGAGACGAATGTGTCTTGGAATGCGTTGGAACATTGAAGGCAATGCGATTGATATGGAAGGATTTATTCACAAAGATAATTGAAGGTCAAGGTGGTTCAACAAACAAGCCAAGAACTATTAGTTTTTAAGGAATGGTCTGCAACCTGTTACACCACAACGTCGACGCATGCCTACGTTCGCTTATCACGACTTACCACCGACAACTCTCCGCCACCAGCCGCAGCTCACGCTCCCCTTGGCATGCTTTCGTCTCCAATCATTCTACCACCCCAACAATTTTCTTCCGACTGCGCACCCTTTCGCTCCGTTTTTTCTCCTCCCCCCTTACTTTCCTTGTGCCCTTTCCCACTTCGATCCCCATCCCCTTCGCATTCTTCCCCTCTCAGCCTCCCCCTGCATTCAAGATCGCAGACCCCAGCTCCACTGAGGTACTTTTCACACGTCATTGCATCCTTGTGGATTGCCTTACATAACCAACCACCCACAAATCGCTGTTCCACGAAATTTGTTCCCTCGTTGGTATAATATATCGCGAATGTGCACTCGCAAGAACCCCACTCCTACATTGACATTCTCAAGAAGCATAGTGAACCCCCTTCCCTAGGCTGAATAATATCAGCAACCACCCTGAAAGACATGGCTATCACCTTGCAAAGAGGTTGCACTCATTTCCGCTCGGCTTCTCATGTGTCGGTGAACTGGCCATGGAGTGAGGAAGCAAAGAAATTGGGCCAACTGATGATGGGCCATGTAAACACAGAAAACGAAGTAAGCTGTATGGCAGAGCGTACAAGCCCGTTGACGGTTCAGTCATATCAGTTGGAAGAGCTCGGATCTAATCGGCAGCTACCTTGTGGCTGGGAGGAGTTTCTAGATCTTGAGGTGGCCCATGATTTATCTTGAATTTGAACCCTGATGAACGATGCTGCTTCTTTCGAACTATATTAAGTTTTCATGAAACAAAGGATATTGAAGTTCCACTGTGCTTTTGTAGACAGGAATCGTATACTACCACAATCGACTAAACGGAAGGACAATTCGGAAAGACAAATGTAAGCATTGGATAAGATCACGCAAAGTACTTTGGAGCATTTCGCATGTCGTTGACAGATGAAGACATTGCAAGTCCTAGTAGGAAGTGTATTAATCTATCTGCTAAAAAGATTATGTTGTATTAACCCCTTTCAGTTACAGACTCAGTCTTCACGATGGAACAGTGTTCTACACAACGTCTTGCCATGAATATGAGGCTTACGGTCGAAAAGCGTTTTTGCTCTGCAGGCAAATTAAACAACGAAACGCAGCTCTCCTCTACAAAAACGGAGAATGGAGTGGAGGACCTCAGCTGCGGATCATCGGCTATGAACGAATGCAACTTGGACTTGAAGCTGACCTTGGAAATAAGCGATTTCTGGAGCAAGGCTTCGCTTCAAGGTGGAACAAAGATGGACACTGGATGCACGCCCGGGCACAGAGTTAGGAATCCTCTTGCGCCAGACGCCGTCTCTTTTCACAAAACCGGAAGAGCAAAGCCGGATTTAACAGTCACAAAAGAAGCTGGCAGCGGCTTAAATTCTAGGAGTACTCCCACATCTTCACAATTTGTATCACAGGGATCGGAATCCATCACCAGCTCAGGTGATGTTTTAAGCAGGAAAACATCATCTATCCAAGCCCCGCAAAAGCTGAGCAGCAGAAGAGACGAGAAGAGCTGCCCAGGTGATCATTTGAGGAGGAAAACATCATCAAGTGAAGGTCTTGGGGACTCAAAGGACGAGATGATGGTGATCAAGGGCTGCCAAGGCTGCTTGGTGTACGTGCTACTCTACAAATCAGATGTAGCATGCCCGGTCTGCGCGAGCACAGAACTGATCGACACTCCATGGGCCTCTTCTAAGCGACTCAGAATCAAGTAACACGTTCTTGTGATCTCATTCAGACTAGTCTATTAATTTGAGAGTATGACACCTTCATTGTAACGAGGCTATCTCCCTTAATGGACTCTGAAGTCTGCTTTAACTTGATTTCACATTCATTGGGAACGCTAAAATGCCAGGTAATCCGACCCCTTCAAGAGTTCTTTTTAGTTAGCAAACTTGAGAGTTCTCTTCCACCTTAGGATTAGAAAATAGGTTTTCACCTTTAGGATTAGGATATAGGTTCTCACGTGGGAGGGCATCATATGCGTGTAATGTTCTCTTTCACTCATGCCATGAACAAATCAATTCAAAAATATATTGGCTAGGATGTGAAGAGGCAAGAAGGTGGATTGATTATGTGTCTTGCATTGAGGCATCGCACTATGCACACCTTTCATGGGATGTTGGCCTACTGCCTCAAGGATTATGGAGAGCCTCACTTTAAGAGTGTATTGAAGAACATTAGTGCATAGGACATAGAGTCTTGCATGGAGCTATATGTGTGTTACGGCGTCGACAAGATTAAAATTATGTTTGTCTGAGCAGTGCCAATCTATTTGATCATTCGTTCATGTATTGGAAGTTCAAGCTAGGGTGTGGATTGGAATGCCTCTAAGCAAATGCTTACTCAAAATGTTATGTTCTGGCCAACACCACCTGTCTCCAATGTGGGTGATTCACTACTGAGGAAAAGGTATGGATGTAAGAAGAGCGCAGTGTTTGTAGAAGTGCATGATATCTCCAAATGCTCTGACGTCCCGTGATGTTAGCATGAATTTTTTTTTCTGCTAGTCATTAACCAGCAAGCCAAGAATAGATAAGTAGACCAGGGGCGTCTATGATGTACCTAGGTATTTCGATTTTGGGGTAATGCCTTCTCCAAGGATTGTGGTTCCAGCGCTTCGAGCAAGTGTTCAATAGTTAGGGATGCCTATTGATGTTCTAGATTCAAACATTCTCTTGGCGAATGAAAGTCCTATGACTGCTTGGCCACGTGAGAGCATGGGCTCCATCCAAAAAAATAGACATGGCAAGGAGCCTACCATGACTCCTATTGGAAGTGAAGCTTGAGCAATGCTCGTTCGCAAATTCCTGACTATGAGGTGTTGATCAACAAATCGAAGATGGGAATCTACATCGCTTGAATGCAATAAAGCAACTCGATGCTAGATACATGTTCCATGAATGCCTGTAAATATTATAAAACATAAATAAAGCATCACCATCTTTTTTGTACATATTTTTTCCATTCTTGGTTCAATGCAGATTCCTCCGTTTTCTTTTTAATTGGAAATCTGTTAATTGGTCAGTTAAATGAATGAGTTCCATTAACATGGGCCCCCATAGCAAGAAACGAATGCATTAACGAAGTTCATCACAGTGATTAAAATGTTAGTTCGATGATTAGAATGTTAATTAAGTTAATATATGGTGTTATAGCTTAGGTTAATTAAGGCCTTGTAACACAAGACAAACTAATTAATGCAAATAGGCACTTGAAGTGCAAATAGACAAGATAGAAATGCACAAATCCATAAATTCAAATGACCATTTGGAAGTGCAAGTGACACAACGCACCTCCTCTCTCCACTGCACAAAATACAAACATGCAAGCTTCTGCCAAAACCTTTTCAAATCCTCCAATAGTCAAACATCCACATCAATGCCTCCTACTCCAATAGTCACACTCAATTCGAATACCTTGCTATCTATGTTTTTCTTGCTCGTAGACTGTCACCCTTCTGCACCTCTTCTTCATCATGCACCGCCACTAATAGACAAGTCTTCCGCAGCTATCCCACTGCATTCAAAACGATATGAAACAAACAAGCTTCCTTTCTCACCTAAAGCTCACGTTTGCAGCATCCCATCATCTACAACAATGCCTGATTCCTTCGTGTGATCACCATACTATTCCGCATCAACTTCACCCTACCTACATTGTGTTCCCACTAGCTCCATCATGCCAATCACCTTGCCATGAATCATGAAGTAGTGTTGGATCATGGAGCAAAGCCTACATGATGGTCTTGCCCTTCTCCCTACACAATGGCACATTTAACCATAGATTTCTCCAAAATCCCCCCTCAGGATTTTGCCATGTGTCCACACATGGCCATCCACTCATCTTGGCCCCTCTCCTCCCCCCAGCCCCTCTCGCTCCCCTCCCCCTCCCCACCCCCACACACCAACAAATTAATTAATTAAAATTCTCGCTGGTAGAGCCTATTCACTTTAGGATAAAGGTTCTCCTTTGGGAGTGAATAATATCCATGTAATATATATCATCATCGTATCCAATTCTATACAAGAAACTACCAAATTTGAATATTCATATATTAAACAAACTACAATTCAAGGAGTATTTCATGCTAACCATGTTGTCCTTGTGCATGCCTACCATGAGGTTAGTGATGAAGAAAAGATGATGCCTGGCAATGGTAATTCCAAGCTTCTCTTTGTTCGAGCTTTGTTCTATGTCTCTATTAGATATCAATGCTCCACTCTCATGTAACTACGCAGGAACCAGTTAACTCTACTTGTAAGCCCCCCATATGAGCAGAAGGCATTTGAGTAGCTCGGTTATCTGGTAGATCCTAGTTTGGACACCAAATGGGGGCCATGTGTGGCCTAATGGCTGGAAGGCTTTAGATAGAGTTGGCACACTACCAACTAGGCTACATGCAAGTGTGGGAAGGCATCCCATGACTAACCGCACTGAGGGTAGATGGAGCATTTCCTGAGGCAAGGCATTCTCAGGTTGTGGGGCCTGTTTGGAGCCCCAGATGATCCTGGATGGCTCTGGGCCGAACGGACACCATAGGTTAGTTGCTCTATTCTATGCCACGGTTCTAACGTGTGGTCGGTGACCTATTTCGGGACCGACCTCCAGTCGGCCATTTTGGACCGACTAGGTCGGTCTCGCAATTGGGTCTAACCAACTAAGACTAGTGGCTATATAAGAGCAAGCCCATGAAGCCCATAATTATCATTGGCTATAGCAACCCTAATTCCTTAGCATCCACCCTCCGTCCTCTACTGTTTCCATCATGCCATCGAAGCTTCTCACACAGGAGTGCACGGCTGGGAGGCAGCGCCATCTATTGTATCAGTTTTACAGTAATCAAATTTTTGATTCTCCATACTATCTGCTTTTCTCTCTTGCATACGAGATCCTATTATCTGTTGAGCACAAACGTTGTATTGTTTTCTTACATGGTATCAGAGCTTGGGCTCTAACAAGAAGATTTGGTAGTGTGTTTCTGTTTGTGAGCAGATTGTGATAGATGGCCCAACCCACAAGACTGCAAATCCCACCGTTCGGCGAAAGTGAAAAGTTGGACGGCACTAACTATCCACTCTGGAAGTTCAAGATGAAGACCATCCTAAGTGCATATGAGCTTTGGGATACTACTACTGGGGTGGACGTGAAGCTGGTTGCGAGACCAAATCCAACCAATGCAGGACAACAGATAGTACCAACTGTAGATGAGATTCTCACATGGACAAGAAGAAATGCAGATGCACTCTGTTCTATTGTCTGCAGTGTATGTGATTCTGTCATGGCATTAATTCAACATGTCACCATAGTGGAGGAGGCATGGATGAAAATCAGTACGAGACCACGAATCAGACGCGGATTCAGAATCTGGAGACTCAACTCACGAACAAGAAACTGTCTGAGTCTGAAACAACAAAGAAGTTCATCACCAAGGTGAAGAATCTATGTGATCAGATGACTACGATTGGCATCACCATCACCAATGAGAATCTAGCATGAAGGTGCATATGGATTCTCCCACCAAAGTACGATGGTCTTGTTATGGCTCTGAATACGTAGAACAAAAATCTGCCCCTCAACTTTGAGGATTTCAGCGCGATGCTTATAGAGGAGGAGATGCGTCAAAAGACGAGGATTGTCGGCTTTCTCGACTGGATCAAAGAAAGGTAAGGGTAAGGACTCTGGTAACCCATCTTCTTCTGATGATAAAAAGAGAAAGAAGAAGATCAAGTGCTTTTATTGCAACAAGGCAGGGCACAAGCAAAATGAGTGCCAGAAGAAGATTGCAGATGAGAAGAACGGAGTAAAGAAAGAGTCCAGCAACAGCACGCAGGCAATACCAATAGAGCTGTTCATAGCAATTGAGGAGATTTGCACGGAAGCAGTTCATGTACCTGCAGATGAATCTTAGATTATTGATAGTGGTGCATCGCGCCACATGAGTAGTCGGAAGGATTGGTATACCTCTCTATATCCAGTAGGGAATGACATCCTGGTAGTAGTCAGTAATGATGCAAAATGTCCAGCAAAAGGAAAAGGTACGATTGCTCTCAAGTTAGATGGAGTTGTAAAATAGTTGTCTGATGTTCTTTATGTGCAAGATATCAAGAGGAACTTGTTGCCGGTTCACTTCGATAAGAATGGTGCACGGATTTTGGATCTTCAAGGGAAGGTCATTGGTAAAGGTACACGGTGCAACAACATCTATGAACTCTCAACTTTCAGTGCTCGAGCCAATGTGAGCAACACTAAGCTATGGCATGAGAGGTTTGGTCATCTAAACCTTAGTTCTTTAAAGGACATGCATAAAAGTGGAATCATTGTAGACCTACCAGAAATTACAGATCTACCCGATGTATGTGAAGCTTGCATGATGGGCAAGCAACATCGGCAGCCCTTTCCTAAAGAGGCCAGCAGGGCAAAGGCTCCTCTAGAGCTCGTTCACACGGACCTCTACGAAAAGATGGAGACGAAATCTTTGGGTGGTTCCTACTACTTTATGATACTGATCGACGACTATAGTAGAAGGATATGGATATACTTCCTGAAGACTAAAAATGAGGCTTTTAGTAAGTTCAAAGAATGGCATGTAATGGTTGAGAAAGAAACGGGAAGGAAGGTGAAGAAGTTGAGATCAGATAGAGGTGGTGAGTTTACATCAAGTGAATTCGAAAGTTACTGCAAAAGTCACGGGATCAAGAGGCAAAAACCCCCGCCACATACATCATAGCAAAATGGAGTAGCAGAGCACAAGATGCGCGTCATCTATGAAATGGGTAGGAGTATGATGAAAGGGAAAGATTTGCCAAAGTCTTTCTAGGCTGAAGCATGTAACACGACAGTTTACATTCTGAATCATAGCTACATGAAGGCTGTGAACGGGATGACTCCACTACAGGCCTTTTCTGGTAAGAAACCTTTAGCTACACATTTCAAAGTTTTTGGATGTGACTGTTTTGTGCATGTCCCTGATGCTAACATAACCAAATGGGAACCGAAGAGCCAGAAGTGTATTTTCTTGCACTACAATGAAGAGGCAAAGGGTTACCGTCTCTATAATCCTATTACCAAGAAGGTAATAAGTCGCGATGTGGTCTTCTCAGAACAGCCGCATCAATTGGAGGAGGATGCTTCCTTCCTAGACAACTAGGACCAAGATATCCATCCAGTACAACCACCAAGAGCAAACCGAACTCCCCCAATGGTACTTGGGAGGATTCAAGATAAAGAAGAGGAAGAAGAGCCTGTAGAACCACAATGGCAACGGCCATTCCCGAAGTGGGTAAAGTAGCTTTTGGACGGCAGAGAACCTCTAGCCATTGAGGAGGAACCATCCGAACACCATCGGTCCAAGAGATTAGAGGAGCAAAGAAGGGCACAAGAACACTTGGTCAACTACGCTTTGATGATAGAGGTGATCCGTGCTGAAGAACCCAAGAACCCAAGTGTCTTAAAGAAGCATAGGGTAATGATAGGTGGATGGAGGCTATGCAGTCGGAGTATGGCTCCATAATGAATAACACTTGGGACCTTGTGGATCGTCCACCAAAACGCAAGGTAATCGGCACCAAGTGGGTGTACAAGACCAAGTACAAGTCTGATGGCACATTGGATAAGTACAAGGCTTGGTTCATGGCAAAAGGATTCGCACAAGTACATGGTTTTGATTATCAGGATACTTTGCTCCCACAGCTTGACTAACCATAATTCGTAGTGTTTTGGCTTTTGTAGCACAGGAAAGTTGGCCCGTGTTTTAGATGGATGTAAAATCCACCTTTTTGAATGGAGATCTCAAGGAGGAGGCATATGTGGAACAACCACCAAGTTTTGTGATCCCGGGTTCAGAAGGTGAAGTCTGTAAACTGAAGAAGACACTTTACAGGCTAAAACGGGCCCCACGAGCATGGTACCAGTAGATTGATGCCTACTTTCTGCAAAACGGGTTTAGAAGGAGCCCATCTGATGCAAATTTGTATATCTATAGAGGAGGCAGGTGTATGGTCATGGTCCTTTATGTGGACGACCTTGTCATAATAGGGAATCATGAAGAGAAGATCTCGTAGACAAAGAATTTGCTAGGAAGAGAGTTTGAAATGATAGACCTCGGACTGATGCATTTTTGTTTGGGGATTGAAGTTTGGTAAGAGCCAAAACAGATCTTTATTTCACAGCTGAAGTATGCTTGAGAGATACTAAAGGCATTTGGCATGGCTGAGTGAACACAGTTGGCACTCCTATCGAGGTTGACGTGAAGCTCTCAAACAAGGATTCATCACCACTAGTGGAAGAAGCGAAGTACATAAGGCTTGTGGGTAGTTTGATTTACTTGTGCAACACGTGGCCAAACATCAGTTTTGTGACTGATGTACTAAGCAGGTTTTCCAATAAGCCCCGGGAGAACCATTAGAGGGCAAGGACGCAAGTGCTGAAATACATCAAAGGCACACTTGATTATGGCATCACCTATACCAAGGGCAACACCTTGACCGGATTCTATGACTTGGATTGGGTAGGAGACGTGGACAGTAGGAGATCAGTGATAGGTTATTGTTTCTCACTTGGATCTGGAGCTGTGTCATGGGTCAGCAAGAAGCAACCCACAATTGCTCTTTCTTCTATCGAGGCTGAGTACAAATCAGCATGTTTTGCCTCTTGTAAGGCAGTGTGGTTGAGTAGGATTTTAGAGGACATGGGTGCAATGCAGAACAAGCCTATGCAGTTATCATGTGACAATCATAGTTGCATGGCAATTGTAAAGAACCCTGTGTTCCACGCTCTCACAAAACACATTGAGATTCAATATCACTTTGTACGTGAGCTCATCATGGATGGAGAGGTCGACTTGGTGTACTCTCCTACTACAGAGAATGCTGCAAACATCTTCACGAAGGCTCTTGGAAGAGACTTGCTGGAGAGGCATCTTCATCGACTTGGCATTGGGCCAAAAAAGTAAGTTCACTTGCAGGTGGACATTGAGGGGGGGTGTTAGATATCAATGCTCCGCTCTCATGTAACTACACGGGAACCAGCTAACTCTACTTGTAAGACCCCCGTATGAGGAGAAGGCATTTGAGTAGCTCGGTTATCCGGTAGGTCCTAGTTTGGATACCAGATGAGAGCCATGTGTGGCCTGATGGCTGGACGGCTTTAGATAGAGTTGGCACACTGCCAACTAGGCTACATGCAAGTGCAAGAAGGCATCCCATGACTGACCGCACTGAGGGTAGATGGAGCATTTCTTGAGGCACACCACTCTCAGGCTGCGGGGCTTGTTTGGAGCCCCAGATGATCCCGGATGGCTCTGGGCCGAACGGCAACCATAGGCTAGTTGCTCGATTCTATGCCACAGTTCTAACATGTGGTCGGTGGCCTATTTTGGGACCGACCTCTAGTCAGTCATTTTGGGCCGATTGGGTCAGTCTCCCAATTGGGTCTAACCAACTATGGCTGGTGGCTATATAAGAGCAAGGCCGTGAAGCCCATAATCATCACTGGCTACAACAACCCTGATTCCTTAGCATCCAACCTCTGTCCTTTACTGTTTCCAGTATGCCATCGAAGCTTCTCACATAGGAGCGCACAGCTAGGAGGTAGCGCCATCTATTGTATCAGTTTTATAGTAATCAAATTTTTTATTCTCTATACTATCTGCTTTTCTCTCTTGCATACGAGGTCTTGTTATCTGTTAAGCACAAACGTTGTATTGTTCTCTTAGAGTCTCTCATAGTCATTAATAGAGAGATGTTTGATCCTTTGGAGGCTCCTATCAAAGTTATAACTCCTATGTATGGTCCAAGCACTAGAGAGTTGTTGACAGTTGATAAGGAGTGCTTATTAGTCTAATGAAAAAGGATGCACAAAGACTACAATAAGAGAATTTAATTTTTGTGAATCTCTTCCATGAGAGTCTCAAGAGAGATCTTCTTAGGTTTTGCATGTGTGCTTTCTTCAGTGTGTTGCTAGAATCTCAAGGAGGTTGAGGGGCACTTGGATCATTTACAATTGGGATAAAGAGCCTCTTAATGAGATAGACTTCATCTTTTGGGTAGTATATTAATCTAGGAAAATTTTTCTAATAGGTGCTTCTCTAGGGTAGAAATTTGAGGTAAAAAAGGATGTGGCTCCTTCTCCCTAGACATCAAACACTTAAAAGCTCAACATTTAGCTTCGATGGGGTCAAGATATGAAATTGATTATGAAGAGGTGGTATATTTGAATAAATATGCACGAAGGTTTGGATAGTTTTTTCACATTTGCAACAATTCAACATCTGTGAGCATAATCTTTTCCCAGATGCAAGCATTTTATTAACATTTACATGTTTCCATTAATGCATCATTTTCAATCTATTTTAATAGTATGCTATTACATTAGTGACTTGGAAAAAATCACTGGTGCACTAGATAAATATATCAGCGGTACCATCCATGATACTAATAGTAATAGCATTGATTCCAATGGGGTAATCAATAGTCCATCGAGTAATACTAGTAGTAGTCTACATATTTCTAGTATTATGATAAATACTAGAGGTAATAGGGAATTTATTGGTGCTAATGTTTACTAGGCTTCTCGCCCATTTTTTCCTTATAAAAGTGTTGCAAGAGCCACGAGTCCATAGCTTCTATACTTAGCATGGTGAGGTAAGATGGATCATAATTGGGTCATTAGAGGAAGGGAGTGAGTGTTCATTAGGGTTTAGAAGTATCAATTACTCCAATATCTACCGTAAAGGGGTAAGGGTCAACTACTACTATAAGCCAATGAATGTAGTAGAGATTAAGGGAGGTATCCAAGATGTTATTTTTTATAAGTTTTTCTTGAAAAAAATTTAGTATGTTTACTTCAACCAATGCTTGAGCTATGGGCCAAAATGCTGCCCATCATGTTAAGGTCCTATAATATCTCTTTCAAGCAGATAAAAACCTTAAGGGTTTTACGGTTGTAAACAAATATATAAGTCAATTTGTAGTGAGGCCAGAACGTTGAGATGCTTGATAAATGGCAACTTGCCCTCAACTCACAACTCATGCCCCTGAAAGCCAACGATGCCTCGAGGAATATATAGAGAATCAAAGCTAGCGAACAATTGAGCTAGCACAAATCAACCCAGGTGTATCAAGCCTCATGGCAAACTCGTATGCCAATGCTGATAATGTAGTGACTTCTAAACTCAACCCCATTGAATTGAGACTAGAAGCAGTTTGAATGCCAAGAAACGTTTCATAGACACTGAGGGGTGGTTTTTTGCCACCTAATTAATGCTTGATGGTTTTGAATTCAATCTTCAAGTTAGTCTTTATGCCCCAAATGTCTTGTAGAGAGAAGCTCTTTCTAGTTTCAATTGAATGCACATATATCCTATGAGACCAATGCCTATTATTATAGTAGGGGATTGGAATTTCAGAGATTTTATGGGTGATAGATCCCATCCCACAAAAACCTGCCTTGTCTAATGATGCTAAAGGGTGGGAGGAGTTATTATTTAAACATGGCTTGATTGACGGTATTAAATTAGACCTAGAGGTATGGGATGGATTCTCCTAGACTAATCATTGTAAAGGAGCCGCGTTTAGAGCTGGCCATTTGCACAAATTTTACTATTCTAGTGAGGGGTGGTGAATAACTTCTAGAGTCTGCCATTTCCAATCATTTACCTCTTATCTCGCACTTTTCAATTCCTATTTTGGCAGGTCTCTTGATATACCATCTAAATTCAAAACATCTAAATTCAAAAACAAGCTGCTTGAGTTTGAAAGGTTTCAAAGGGTAATTCAAGATGCTTGGGTTTAACTAGAGTTGAGTTCAATCACCCATGCCTTAGATGTCATGCTTGTATTAGGGAGATATTACAACCATATTTGGACAGTAAAGGCTTGGGAAAAGGACGCCAAGAAACATCAGGGTAAGTTGGAATATTTTAGATTGATTATATCATTGATGAGGGATGCCATGAGATTGTTTGCCCAGGATCTAGTTTTAGCCACGTTGGTTACTAAGTTTGGGACTGCCATTCAAAACAAGGAGCTAGAAGAGGTAGAAATTGCAAGTATCCTTAGTAGATCGCTATGGCTAGCTTCCAAGGATTGCCTTTTTCATTTACTTTTCAAGCAATCAAGCAAAAACATCAAAGGGAAATTGTCAACCATGTGCTAAATGGTCAAGGAAACCTAGTAACAAAATTCTGGCACATTGCATGCATTTTAATGCTAATATTAGTGATTTGGTGGGACAAGAGCCTGGTCAGCATGATGCAGAGGGCTCTTGATTATGATTTAGTTGGTCTAGACTCAAGAGTCTCAAATGTGCAAAGAGACTTGCTAGCAAATCCTTTCAAGGACTAGGAGCTTTAGGATGCTCTTAAAGTGATGAAAAAGGCCTGTTCCCTAGGCCTGATGGACTAACCTTTGAATTATTTTTTGCTTTTTGGGTCCTTTTAAAGATGGACCTAGTTGTATGGCCAATACTTTAGTTGCCTAGGGTTTTCCATTTTAGGATGTTAATGTCTGCTTGGTCAAGTTGTACCCCAAATAATTTAGGTAGGGGATTGGAGGCCCATCACCATGTTAAACACCTCTCACAAGGTCATGGCCAAAGAAATGGCCCTCCAAATTAGGAATTTATGTTCTCAGATAACTGATAGAGAATAGTGTGGCTTTGTCAAATCTCGAGATATTTTTGAAAATGTGTTTAATGTGTCACTTTCATTAGATTATGCTTGTGCTTTGGGCCAAGAAAGTATCATGTATGGACTGGGGATGAGGCTAATGAAAGAGTCTACGGAGGCTTCATCATTGCTGCATTGGGCAAACTAGGTTTTGGGGATACATTTATGAGAATGGTTTAGACATTGTTACAAATGCCTTTGCATTTCATTGCCTCAATGGTGGGTTTGTTGGTGTTTTCAATTTGAAATGCTCCATGGGACAAGGGTGTCCTATTGCCCCCCTCTTATTTGCCATTAGCACTGTTCCACTCATTAATCTACTCAAAGAGTTGTAGAGGAGGGGAACTTTGGGAAACATATTTGCTCTTAGCTTTTGCTAATGACATTATGAGCTTTGCTCAATGGAAGTTTTGAAGTGGATTATGGACCACTTCTTTAAGGATATGGGGCATCATGCACTTGGAAGATCGTATTAGATAATTTAGGAAAATCCTAGTTCCTAGAATGGTAGTTTTGGAAGAAATTATAGCCTTTCTCCATGAAAAAACTAAAGAAATATGTGAAATAGACTAGATTGCCATGTTCATGAAGTATGAAATATGAACCACATTCTCAAATAATAAATAGAATATCAATGCCTAAACTACATTATCATCAACAAAATAAAAAATTTCCAAACCCATTAAGTGAGATTCATCTCGTGAGCCATAATGGTGTTCAAAAACACCTTCATTATAGCTCTCTAAAATTTCCATTGATATTGAGACTCACTTTGTTGTGAGCATTCTCATTTGAAAATCTCCAAAGCTATACAAAATCTCCCATACTGGCCATCATGTTGGGACCCTTCATGGTGTTCAAACGATTTCCAAAACACCGTTTTCAAAATGCAAGAGTGTAATTGATAACTATGAATATTGCAATGACAATGTACGAGGTCTTTAACTTGACCAAGCATTTTTGGAGGATAATGAATGCAAGATATGTAGTTGATGTAAAATCAAGTGGCAATGACAAGAATTTGATGTAAAATTAGCTGGCAATGACAATCATTTATCATGCACTTTCAATGTTTAGACTAACTAGCATTATTGTAAAAAGGATAAATTTATATGTCATGTTGATTAGTCATTGCAAAGGAAAAACATAACAATTCTTGATGCACCATTGAAAGTGTTGAAACAAAACATGATTCCAACAAAACTCTCAATTTCTACCCCTAGTGGGGAGAATGGCACTATTGCCAGCTCTCCACGATCTATGGGGAGAAAGGCACTAGTGCAACTCCTTCAAAATCCATTATGAATTTATTTATGAACATGTTTGCATATTATTCCCACACAAAAATTACACACCAATATACACAGCTGGCAAGAAAGGAGTAGTTCCCATTAGTAATGAATGTATTAAGAAATACAATGTCATCATTCAAAACTCATAGTCTTCAAATGGCTCCTCTCCTGCATGCATATCATCTATGGATTCAATACAAACGTAACCATATTCTACAATATCTATGTTCATCATGGGATCAGAATAAGGTGGAACATCAAGGGAAAATACATAACAAATGTTTGGCTTTGCATTGGTATTTCTATTGTTGTTGATAAACCCTACCACATTGCCATATTGAACATCACAAACAATATGCACAATATCCTTCATAAGGACAGTAGGGTCCTCTTGGATGGTGTACTTCTTTAGCCTTGGATGAAATCTACACAATTCTTTCCAATCTTTGTAGGAGTACCTATCACCTCCATAATGGAGAATAGTAGTCCCTCTTGGAGTCATGCACAAACAAGCCCAAGCTAGCACTTGCAATGGTTGACTCATGCACCTCAAAAGCCACATCTTTGCCTGGAATAATTAGTTGATAGGGATAGGTAACTTCGGTGGTCCAAATGGATCTCGTTCTAGTATGTACCTACTCAAGCATGATTTGAATGTATATCTCTCTATGTCACAAAAGGTAATTCCATTTAGCTCTACAACAATTATAGTGACTTGAGATAAAATCAAAAAACAATTTGACATTTGTATCTTCATCAAAAATATGCATTCTATAGTCGGTTTATGTAGGCCTTAGCAATGTGTTTCTTGATATAGCAACCTTTGTACCCTATGTCTATAGCCAATTGAGAAACTTGCATAGCATTCATGCTAGAGAGTTGTGGAGAATTTGTTGAAAGTCTTATTTGGGATGCATTGAGTTCAAGCACCTGGCCATCACCACCATGGGTTTCCCTAGGGTGTACACCCTTTGGTTCTGTATGATCACCTATAGCCCTCTCTCTTAGTTGGTCTATAAGAGGAAGATTTTTTGTTTTATCTTCCATTCTTGACCATGCATGATTTTCCTCCCTCCATTCATCAAATACTTTCTAGACAAGGTTGAAATCCTTAGGCCCCTCCATCACAGGTAATTGTCCATACCTATTTGTCTCGATCATGTTGCACACATCTTTAGCTTCATGAGCAAATACTTACATTAAATCTATGTAGCAAGATTTTTAAGATTCTATGCACCTAGGACAAACAACCATACAACTATTTTTACTGTGCATAATAGACGGATGTATTGATGACTTGGATAGGTAGCGACTCAATAGCAAGCCATTCAAGTCTAATATGCTTGTCTTTCGTGACATATCCAAATAAATTGTATGTGGATGTAGATCCGAATTCTCCTTGAAGTTGCTGGCTTTTGACTCATCCAAGGTGCTGTGTCTTCATACATGTTTGCAACAACAATAAGATTATCTACTCTTGTCCCCAAAGTTGAGTCACTATGTTCATCCATGTTCTCATTTAAAAGTATAGGATTAATGATATTCCTTGCAATTGTCTCCATTTTTTGTGTTATGTTTTTATCTATACCTCCTATATCCATCATGTCATTGATTGATTTTTGTTTTGGGTGGTATGTTCTCCTCTACATTTAATGTCTCCATATCCTTCCATGCATCATTGGTCCCCGTGGAAGTTGAGGATAATAGAAATATTTTCATCATTTAGAGTGTATTCAACAATCTCAAAGCACAAAATCATACAAAACCAATAAAGAACTATAAAGTATAACCATTATCCATTGTTGTTCACTAATTACATTGTCTTAGTGGGGAATGTCACTAATACCAATCTCTCTAAAGAGCCATAGAGAACTCAAATACTGCACACTAGTGCCATTCTTCTCTTGGGGTGGTGCTATGTGCCTGTCTGCATATTCTTGACTATGTGCTATTGATCAACAAATCAAAGATGGGAATCTACATCGCTTGAATGTAACAAAGCAGCTCGATGCTAGATACATGTTTCTTGAATGCTAGTAAATATTATAAAACATAAATAAAGCATTGCCATCTTTTTTGTATATATTGTTTCCATTCCTGGTGGATGGACAAAAGTAGTAGAGCCTAACCCGCCTAGCCTAACCCGCCTTCACAGCCACTCTCATCCACGTTTAAAACAATAGAACAACACAATCACGGGACAATCACAAAGCAAAAGGCATCCATTCAACATTCTTTTCTCTATAGACCTCCTGAGACAACTCACACTTGGATACATTTTCTCCAGAACCAGACAACCTCAAACAAAAACCCAATGGACTACACAGCCCAACACAAGCTCTCCAACTAACTGACTTCAAGCTCAGAAAACACTTAAATGACCCATGAAACATAAATTCATCTCTGTGAGCATACTCCACAACTACAACTATTTGCTATGCACAACCACTTAAGGCCTCCACACATCTCATATACAAGCTGTTTGAAATCCACAAGCTCCCCTCACATGACAAAAGCTACTCCACGGCTTCTCTTTTGCTCATAGAATTCACCTTCTGTCTCAGCTCAAGTGTTCTCTTTTGGGATCTTCACCCTCTAAACTCCTCGACCTCTACTCCTCCTACGAGCTTCCACACTCTTCACACACAATAGTCTTCCCATAGCTTCATTGCTCACAAAACTCCCCTCGTCTGTGATCCTCCCAGCGCGAGTTCACTCACCACTCTACACAGCGATAGCTCCTCAACTAAGCACCAACTGCTTGCAAAACTTCAAAACAACCACTCAATATCGTGTGCTCGCGCTACCATATCAACCAGCCACAATACACACATTATTTGGTCTTCTATAGAGTGTCGAATATCTTCTCTGCTGCATAGTAGTGATCCCCACCAAACCAAGAAGCCCTCCACACCAGCCGCTGTCGACCTCACCAACAAAACCTCAGATCCTCTAAACTTCTTCCAAGGCTTCTCCTGCTCATGGTGCACCTAGCTACATAGTTATCAAGCCCCTTTGATTCCAAAAGCTCCCAGCCTGCGCTATCAACTACTCTTCCATCATTCTCCGAGAGCTCTCCTGCTCTCTTTCTCTTGTGTTGTTCCAAGTTCTCGGATAAACGCATAGCCCTTCAGAAAGTAGCGTCTGCCCCTATGCTTGTGTTCACCGTCAGCTCGCCTCCGATAATTGGCTCATCCACCAAATCACGTGATCATCTGCCTTCTTTAACTCGTCGCCTCTCCTTCATGGGATGATCACAGCATTACTACTCTTCTCTTGCTCACGGGGTTCATGGAGTTAATGGTCACTGTCACCCAGCTCCGCCCAACCTGCAATCGTGAACTTGGTTGAAATCTCCACTCTTTAAAATTCCTCGACCTCTGCTCCTTCTTCAAGCTCACGTCCCGGCCGCTCTTGGTTGCTATTCACTTGCTCAGAAACTCCTATCAACGAGAGGCTCTCCATCCCTGAACTCACGTATCACCCGGGTTACTATGAACTGCATAGCGTGCTTTTGCTCACGGAATTCTGCTTTGTGTGCCCAACAACCCCTTCATTCACAACTTGCCACACCCAGTCGGACTCCAATCCAGAATTCCCATATACAAGCTCCTCACTAGCTCACAGCTCTTGCTCTCCCCCCGTTCGGAGCTTTTAGATCACCACGCCTCCTTCTATCAACTCCTTCACTACTCAGCCACTTCCTTTTTCTTACTCCCTGCGCTTCCCTCCTTGTGATCCCCCAGCTCGTCCGGTCTTCCAACTCCTTCTAGCCATCGCCTTCATCCAAAAGAGCCTCTTCTACTCCACCGAGCACTATGAGCCTCTCCTGCTCACCATGGAGCCAACACTCTGTCTTTGTTGCACACGAGCCTCACTACGCCTTCCGCTCTCCAGCTCCTTGAAACTCTCCACACACACCTCCTTAAGCAACCTCTCTCACTAGATCATAGCGACCACAGTCCAGTTGATTAGCTTCCACAGTCTTCCCGATGTTCACGGAGCTCCCCCATGGGCCACGATCTCCTTCCGAAATTCTCTTGCAAGCTGTCATCTCCACATACGTGACTTCCTGCCAGCTCGTCAACGAGAAGCCTCCTTTCTTTTTCACGTAGCATGCATGGCCTCCTTTGATTATAGCCACGTCATGCATTTCCTTTTTCACCACTCTTCCCCCTTCCCTTCAAACTTATACTAAGGCAATTAGTGCACCTTATCCAACCTTAGGCACTCCACCTTTGCACATATCCTTCAAGCAAATTTTTATTATTTGATTGCCACATATAACCGCGAGTCCATGAAGCTCAAGTGCCTGATGCGCTCACATTGCTTTCCATCATCTCCCAGAGTCCCTGTAGAAGTGTCTTCCATCTCAAGACAATCTATCATCAGTGTGGAGTCCTTCATGAGAGTATCCATAGCTCATTTCCACCACCAACTAGCTATGTACATAGCTATGCACTCACCCAACAACATACAACAAGTGAAAAACATTTTTCCTTTTTTATCCACACACTGGGTCAATGCGGTGTAAAGAATAAGGGAGAGAGATAGGAGACTCAAGTTCAGCTTTCTTCACAACACACAAAAGAGAGAGGACACAAGGTTGGAGGGTGAAGCCTTTCTTCACTTTTGCACACAACAACAATACAATAGAAGAGGGAAATACCCTATATGTCAAAACCTAGAATACGTGGTTCATATGTGAACCCAAACCAAAAACATACGTGGTAGTCTAACTACACCACAAGTACAACTAACATAGGCGGTGACATAAATGATAGTCATCCAGGAGATATGTCGGGGATAGAGCTTGATATCTCAACACTCCCCCTCAAGCTCAAATCCATCTCACGTACACCAAGCAAGCTCCTAAATCTGCGAAGCTTCTCGGTACCCAATGCCTTCGTAAAAATATCAGCCACCTGCTCCTCAGTGCTGACATAGACAAGATCAATCTCACCAGCTAGAACCTTCTCTCTCACAAAGTGATAATGCACCTCAATGTGCTTCGTTCTAGCATGATAAACTGGGTTATTAGCAAGCATGATGCTGCTAATGTTGTCACAATGAATGACAACTGCTGCATGAACTGACTGTCCCATATCTGCAAGTAGCTTCCGTAACCAAGCTACCTCACATGCAGCCATTGCTGCACCCCTGTACTCTCCCTCTGTGCTCGACAAGGCAACTGTTGGCTGCTTCTTGCTGCTCCAACTGATGGCACCACTCCCAAGGGAAAACATAAAACCACTAGTAGATCTCCTGTCTGAGACACTACCAGCCCAGTCAGCATCTGTGTATCCATGTACCTGTAATGCACACCCAGCTTCATAAAACAGTCCATAATGCAATGTGGACTTCACATACCGCAGTATGCGCCTAGCCGCATCCAAATGTGGCTTCCTCGATGCCTGCATAAACTGACTCACCAGCCCCACAGCATAGCTCAAATCTGGTCGGGTTATAGTCATGTAAATCAAGCTACCTACTATGCGCCTGTACATAGTAATATCTTCAAGAAGCTCACCTGACTCTGCATTGAGCTTCACATTCTGCTCCAATGGAACAGAGATAGGCTTACAGCCTGTCATCCCATATTTGGACAGCATGTCCAAACCGTATTGCCTTTGCAACAGCCATATCCCACTCGAGGACCTAATAACCTCAATGCCCAAGAAGTAACGCAGCTCTCCCAAATCCTTCATCTCAAATTTCTGCTTCAACAGCAGCTTCACTTCATTAATGTCTGCATCACTATCACCTGTAATAATCAAGTCATCAACATAGATGACTATAAGCACAATCCCTCTGTTTGTCCTTTTCACATAAAGTGAAAAATCTGAATTGGAAATCTGAAATCCAATAGTGACAAGATATTGCCCTATCTTGTCTGACCATGCCCTCGGCGCCTGTTTTAAGCCATACAAGGCTTTGCGCAACCTGCATACAAAATCGGGGTGTGCTTTATCCTCATAACCTTCTGGCTGCATCATATAAACCTCTTCCTGCAAGTCACCATGCAAGAAGGCATTTTTCACATCCATCTGATGCAAAGACTATCCCTTTGCAGCAGCCATAGCAATTACTGCTCTCACGGTTGCCATCCTTGCAACTGGGCTGAAAGTTTCCTCATAGTCAATTCCATATGTCTGTGCAAAACCTTTGGCAACCAATCTTGCCTTGTACCTGCTAACAGACCCATCAGCATTGTGCTTTACTTTGTAAACCCACTTGCAGCCAATAGCCTTCTTATCATGAGGCAAAGGCATCAAATCCCAAGTGTGGTTTGCATCCAAGGCAGCCATCTCTTCATCCATAGCTGCTTCCCAATTTTTATGCCCTGCTGCATCCTCAAAACATGTGGGCTCTGGCTCCTCTAGAACCTTGACCATATAAGCATAGTGATGTGCTGTATACCCATCATATCTCAGCCTGTCAACTGGATACTTAATACGAGTGGACCTCCGTACAACTGGATCAGTTGCAGGCGTCTTTAAATCATGCCTGCTTTTCCTTGCACCAGGTGTAACAACAGAAGGAATCCCAAGTTCCTCATCAAGGCTCATTTCAGAGCCGCTTGACTCTCCATCAACATGAGAGCTACCAGCAGACACATCAAATACTGGAGCATGGTCCACTTTTTCTTTTCCCTTATGTGATACCTGCACAACACTATCAGGACTGCCATGTGACAATTCACTAGATCTCAATCTCCCTGTCCATGCATTAGATCCACTAGTAGAGGACTCTCTGGGTCCACTCAAGGCTTGAGATTGCTGCTCTGCATTTATTGCAGCATTCCCATTTCCTGCATCTGCATCTCCTACCATAACAGTTGGTGCATACCAGCTGCTCATTTCATCAAAAACAACATCTCTGCTCACTTGCATTTTGCGGGTGGAAGGGTTATAACAGCGATACCCTTTCTGGTGCAGAGCATATCCAATAAAAATGCATTTTTCTACCTTTGGATCCAGCTTTGTTCTCTTCTCATCAGGAACATGAACATAAGCTATGCAACCAAATACCTTCAAGTGAGAAATATCTGGTTTTTGGCCTGTATACATTTCTTCAGGCGTCATGCCATGGACAGCTGCAGTGGGGGTTCTGTTCATAATATAAACAGCAGTTGCTACTGCTTCAGCCCAAAAATAATCAGGCATGTTTTTCTCATTTAGGATCGCCCGTCCTACTTCTGCAATATGCCTGTTCTTCCTTTCTGCAACCCCATTCTGCTGAGGGGTAGACCTGCATGAGTACTTCCTTTGAATTCCCTGTTCTTTCAGATATTCACAAAATTCTTCTGAAAAGTACTCTCCCCCTCCATCAGATCTTAGCACTTTAATATGCACACCTTTCTCTTTTTCAACCATGGCCTTAAAAGCCTTGAAATGGCTGAACACTTCACTTTTGTGCTTCATAAAATAAATCCACACCTTCCTTGTGTAGTCATCAATAAACGTCACATAATAATGGCATCCACCAATAGAAGCAGCTTTGGTTGTCCAAACATCTAAATGGATCACTTCCAAAGGTCTTCTGCTCACCTTAGCATTTTTAGGAAATGCATGTCTGGCCTGCTTACCCATTTGGCATGCTTCACATACCTTTTGCATTCCCTCAACTCTGAATTTAGGCAAACCTGCAACAATGTTTTTCGTTTGCATAGATTTCAGCCTTTGTATATTCACGTGCCCAATGCGCTTGTGCCATATCTCAATATCTGCAATGACACCTCTCCCATGCGCAAACATAGCAGCTTTCACCTCAGGCATATCAACATCCAAGGTGAACATTCTACCATTTTTGTTGCCTTTTGCAACCAAGCGGCACTTATTTTTCAGGTCCTCAACAAAGCATCCATCAGGATTAAATCTAACCTGCAGACCTTGCTCAACCATCTGGCCAACTGAAACCAGGTTCTTAGTGATTTTTGGAACATGAAGTACATCTGCCAAGTACTTCGTTTTTCCATCCTGCATAGCCAATGGCACTTTACCAACCTGCGTAATTGGGTGCGCAGTATCATCACCTATTTCAACATAACCTGGCTTATCCAAATTTCTAACATCATGAAACCACTCACCATGACTGGTCATGTGGTTAGAGGCACCTGAATCAACATACCAAACATCATTGCAAGCTGCAGCATCTCCTGACATGGAGTTAACCATATGCTGCATCACAAAAAGGTGCTCATTTCTGTCGTCACCATGCCCACTTGATGATGCATAGTTGCTTTGCTGCAACTTCCCACTTTTGATGTCATTCTGTTTTTTATAGCATGTATTCTCCTTGTGTCCAGGCTTTCCACAATAATAGCATTCTGTGCTGCTATTTACTTGCTGGTTCCTTTGCCATGAACCACGGCCTCTTTGGCTCCCCCTGCCTCTAGAACTACCACGTCCTCCTCCATAGGACTGGTTTTCCTGTTGTTGCTGTTGGTTCTGATTTCCTGCACGGCCACCAGAACAGCCTCTTCCTCTACCCCTGCCTCTACCTGTATTCGAGTAGAAAGCAGTCTCTTGAGAAGTTGAGGTGGCTGAACCACCATTCCTTTGCTCTTCACTCAGCAAGAGAGCAATAAGTTCCTGAAAATCAGGAAATGTTTTACGGACTCCAATGGATGTCCGAAATTGTGCATAATCTTTCCCAAGACCATTCAAGGTCACGGACACTAAGTCCTCATCATCAACAGGTGCTCCAATGGAGGCAAGAGAATCTGCAAGGCCTTTCACCTTCAAGGAATACTCATTTATATTCAGATTTTTCCTTTGCACATTGTGCAACTCCTGCTTTAGCTGCATCTTTCGTGCTTTGGTATTTGTGCTATACAGCTTCACCAATGTATCCCATGCCTCCTTAGGCGTCTCTAGATCCTGTATATGCACAATCATAGAATCTGAAATGCTAACAGACAGCCAATACAGGCATTTTTTGGCTTTTTCATGCCATTCTTTAAAGGCCTTCAATTCAGCAGGAGTGGGAGCAGCACCCAAAACTGGTTCTGCAGTTTCACCACTGATGTAATCCCAAACTCCCTTTCCCATAAAGAAGTTTGTCATCCTGAACTTCCATGCTTGGAAGTTGTTCTTGTCAAGCTTCTCACTGACAATGGTAGACAGATTCTCAGA
This sequence comes from Dipteris shenzhenensis, assembly GCF_047967505.1. NCBI lineage: Eukaryota > Viridiplantae > Streptophyta > Polypodiopsida > Gleicheniales > Dipteridaceae > Dipteris > Dipteris shenzhenensis. Next base: position 4,269,639 of record NC_141599.1, read on the forward strand.
CATTTTACAAATCACGAATTGCAACAGCAACCTGTAAACGCAGCAAATGCCTCAGAAGGGCAAATAGCAAAACTTCTGCAAAGAGCCTCACAGGGGCAGATCTGCAACACTGACAAAAGTGGTATTTCACCACACAGTCACTTCCTAGTGACGATTTTGCATCAACAGGCAACAGGCATGAATCTGCAACTCCCAATATCTCTGCACACAGGCATACGATGCAATTTCTATGGCACCTTTCCACCGACTAGCCGCGCGGTGGTCGCACAGCAAAAACAGGGCCTTTTTTTGAGTGCCTGCGAAGAACTTCCGCCTTCAAAATGGGCCCCGAAACGGCCTCTAATCAGAAAAATAAAGTCACTGAGGGCTTCGCCCAGCCCCGCAGCATATACTGCGCTCTCGCCGCACCGCGAAGGGCCTCTCAATCTGAAGCAGTGCACTCCTGCACTTCTGGCTGTGCTACCTGCAGAGATTTGCTCCCAAACTCGAAATAGGAAAGCTACACTGGTCCTCTTACCAGGACACCACAAACTTGGCTAGCTTTCTTGAGCTCCTTACCACGAACAAGGCTCTGATACCATGTAAAGAATAAGGGAGAGAGATAGGAGACTCAAGTTCAACTTTCTTCACAACACACAAAAGAGAGAGGACACAAGGTTGGAGGGTGAAGCCTTTCTTCACTTTTGCACACAACAACAATACAATAGAAGAGGGAAATACCCTATATGTCAAAACCTAGAATACGTGGTTCATATGTGAACCCAAACCAAAAACATACGTGGTAGTCTAACTACACCACAAGTACAACTAACATAGGCGGTGACATAAATGATAGTCATCCAGGAGATATGTCGGGGATAGAGCTTGATATCTCAACATGCGGATTCCTCCATTTTCTTTGTAATTGGAAACTTGTTAATCAATTGATTAAATGAATATGTTCTATTAACATAGGCCCCCACAGCGAGATTTGAATGCATTAATGAAGTTCATCACAGAGATTAAAATTATAGTTCGGTGATTAGAATGTTAATTAAGTTAATATATGGTGTTATAGCTTAGGTTGATTAGGGCCTTGTAAAACAAGACAAACTAATTAATGCAAATAGGCACAAGTGCAAATAGCCAAGATAGAAATGCACAAATCCATAAATTCAAACAAACATTTGGAAGTGCATGTGAGACAACGGATCTCTCTCCGCTACACAAAATACAGACATGCAAGCTTCCTCTAAAACCATTTCAAATCCTCCAATAGTTAAACATCCACATCAATGCCGCCTACTCCGATAGTCACACTCAATTCAAATACCTTGCTATCTGCATTTTTCTTGCTCGTAGACTTCATCACCCTTCTGCACCTCTTCTTCATCCTGAACTACCAATAAACAAGTCTTCTACAGCTATCCCACTGCATTCAAAACCACATGAAACAAACAAGCTTCCTGTCACACCTAAAGCTCATGTTTGCAGCACCCCATCATCTACAACAATGATGATTCCTTCCTACGGTCACCATCATATTCCTCATTAGCTTCACCCCATTTTCATTATGCTAACACCCCACTAGCTCCATCATGCCAAACAAAAATTTATCACCTTGCCATGCATCATGAACCAGTGCTGGATCGTGGAGGAAAGCCTACATGATGGTCTCACCCTCCTCCCTACACAATGGCACATTTAACTGCAAATTTCTCTAGAAGTCCCCCTTAGGATTTTGCCATGTATCCACACATGGCACACCATACATCCACTCATCTTCCCCCCCTCGCTCCCCTCCCCCTCCCCACCCCCACATAGCAACCAATTAAGTTATTGAATGTTCGCGCTTGGGGGGTTGTATTCACTAAATTTGAATATTCATGTATTTAACAAACTGGAATTTAAGGAGTATTTCATGCTGACCATATTGTCCTTGCACATGCCTACCATGAGTTTGGTGATGAAGAGTAGATGAGGCTTGGCGATGGTAATTCCAAGCTCCTCTTTGTCCTAGGTCTCTCGTAGTCATTAATAGAGAGATGTTTGATCCTTTGGTGGCTCCAATCAAAGTTATAACTCCTATGCATGGTCTATGCACCGAAGAGTTATTGATAGTTGATAAGGAGTGCTTATCAGTCTAATAAAAAAGGATGCACAGAGACTACAACAACGGAATTATCTTTAAAGAGGATAAATCAGACTTCAAGTATAGAAGGGTAAAAGCTATGAGCAAATACAAACATTAGATAATCTACAAGACTTCATCTTTTGAGAGTTTAATCTGGGAAAAGTTTCCTGATAGGTTCTTCTCTAGGGTAAAAAGTTGAGGTTAAAAAGGATGTGGCTCCTCCTCCCTAGACATAAGAGACTTAAAGGGGACAAGCTCAAAATTTAGCTTCAACGGGGTCAAGATATGAAATTGAATATGAAGAGGTGGTATATTTGAATAATTCTGCCCAAAGGTTTGAATGGTGTTTTCACATTTATAACAATTTTCCATCTGTGAGCATAATGTTTTTCCTAAAGGCAAGGATTTTATTGACATTTACATGTTTCCATTAATGCATCATTCACAATCATCATTTTTAGTCCAAAATAATGCAAATATTATGTTATTACATTTGTGACTTGGAAAAAACCACTGGTGAACTAGATAAATAAGGCCATTGTTTGCTTGGGTGTAGCCATTTTTGGTGAGGTTTAGAACTTGTTTTTGTATATTGGTATCTTACATGACCCATAACTTATGCATTGCTCAAGGGAATTCAACAAATTTTGTCTTCAAGTTGTAGTACACATTCCAAACTTGAACATGAAACCAAAAATTTATGGAATAATGATTTGGAATGAGACCATTTAAGCATTTCTTGTGCTCAGTTGCATGTGAAGCATGCATCTTGAAGACTATAGGATATAGCAATTTATTCAAAAACATCAAAATTTTGTTTTGTATATACATGCAACCAAGTAATCATTCAAAATTATTTTATGTGAGCTCCTCATTAACCCAAGGACACACCTAAATGAGAACATTAGGCATGGGTTAATGGGCCTCCAATGTTGTACTAAAGTGATAAACACCCATTTCAGGGCACGCTCCATATCTTTCTTTTGATTTGTTGAAAACCAAAATGGATTGAAAATTTGGAATCCAAACTAGTGGGATATTGCATGGTGGTCTTAAAACATTGATAGTTGTTGATATTGGTATCTAGATTTACCCTAAAATGGAAGAATTTGAAAATGTGCAATTTGTGCATGTGCAAAGATCTTTCAATAAATCCAACACTAGTTATAAGTTTGAATTGTTCCTTTTTCCATGAACTTGCTTGCTATATGGCTCATAAGCATGCCAAAGTTCATTGCATTTCATAATGCATAGCATCAAGCCTGATCGCGTGTCCTTTTGCCCATCTGTGTTTTAAAGCATTTGAGGCCACATTGCACTTGTTTGGGATATCCAATTCCCCTGACGTGTATCACCGGATGGGGGAAAACCGATCACTGAATATTTTGCTACTCCTGTGAATTTGGAATTTTCACACATCCCGCCTATCAAATCTTGGAAGATTAGGTACCTACAACCTACCCCTACCCTACAATCTACACGACGTGCCTCAACATGACCTTGTGCCATTTTTGGTTTGGCATTGTCATCTTTTGGGTAAGTTGTATTCTATTATTTGCTCGCCTCACAGGCTAGCCTCTCTTTGTTTTGGTTTGGCATTATTGTCTTTCATTAATCGTCGCCATGGCAACATGCAGCTTGCCATGGCTTGCAAGAGAAGAAGATAAAGGCTGTGATATAAGAAAGCTAAAAAGCTTGGTTAGGGCACAAGTTGTAAGAAAATAATACAACATCTATGCTCAATAGATAACAGGATCTCGTACGCAAGAGAGAAAACAAGATAGTATGGAGAATCAAAAATTTGATTACTGTAGAATTGATACAATAGATGGCGCTACCTCCCAACCGTGCGCTCCTGTGAAAGAAGCTTCGATGGCATGCTGGAAATAGTAGAAGGCAGAGGCTAAATGCTAAGGAATCAAGGTTGATGTAGCCAGTGATGAAATGGGCTTCACGGGCTGGCTCTTATATAGCCACCAGTCATAGTCGGTTAGGCTCAATTGGGTGGCCGACCCAGTCCACCCAAAATGGTCGACTGGGGGTCGGTCCCAAAATAGGCCACCGACCATATGATAGAACCAGTGTGCAAAACAGAGCAACTCACCTACGGTCTCCATTCGCCATCCGGGATCATATGAGGCTCCAAACAGGGCTCGCAACCCAAAAGTGGGCCACCCCGAGAAATGCTCCGTCTACCCTCAGTGTGGTTAGTCAAGGGAAGCCTTCCCGCACTTGCATGTAGCCTAGTTGGCGGTGTGCCGACTCTATCTGAAGCCATCCAACCATCAGGCCACACATGGCTCCCATCTGGTGTTCAAACCATGACCTACCGGATAACCGAGCTACTCAAATGCCTTCTCCTCATATGGGGGGCTTGCAAGTAGAGTTAGCTGGTTCCTGCATAGTTACACGAGAGTGGAGCATTGATATCTAACACCCCCCCTCAATGTCCACCCACAAGTGAACTTACTTTTTCAGCCCAATGCCAAGTCGATGAAGATGCCTCTCCAACAGGTCTCTTCCAAGAGCCTTCGTGAAGATGTCCGCAACATTCTCTTTAGTCGGACAGTACACCAAGTCGACCTCTCCATCCATGATCAGCTCGCATACAAAGTGATATTGAATCTCAATGTGTTTTGTGCGAATGTGGAACACCGGGTTCTTTGCAATCGCCATGAAACTCTGATTGTCACATGATAACTGCATAGGCTTGCTCTGCACTGCACCCATGTCCCCTAAAATCCTCCTCAACCACACTGCTTTGCAAGAAGCAAAGCATGCAGATTTGAACTCGGCCTCGGTAGACGAAAGAGCAACTGTCGGTTGCTTCTTGCTGACCCATGACACAACTCCAGATCCAAGTGAGAAACAGTACCCTGTCACTGATCTCCTGCTGTCCACGTCTCCTGCCCAATCCGAGTCACAGAATCCAGCCAAGATGTTGCCCTTGGTATAGGTGATGCCATAATCAAGTGTGCGTTTGATGTATTTCAGCACCCGCATCCCTACCCTCCAATGGTTCTCCTGGGGCTTATTGGAAAACGTGCTTAGTACACCAGTCGCAAAGTTGATGTCCAACCATGTGTTGCACAGGTAGATCAAGCTGCCCACAAGCCTTCTATACTTCGCTTCATCCACCAGTGGTGATGAATCCTCGTTTGAGATCTTCGCATCAACCTCCATAGGGGTACCAACTGTTTTGCACTCAGCCATGCCAAATGCTTTCAGTATCTCTCCAACATATTTCAGTTGTGAAATGAAGATCTGTTTCGGCTCCTACCAAACTTCAATCCCCAAACAGAAATGCATCAGTCCGAGGTCTGTCATTTCAGTCAAACTCTCTTCCTAGCAAATGCTTCATCTGCGAGATCTTCTCTTCATGGTTCCCTATTATGACAAGGTCGTCCATATAAAGGACCACGATCATACACCTACCTCCTTCTCTGAAGATATACAAATTTGCATTAGATGGGCTGAACCCGTTTTGCAAAAAGTACGCATTAATTCCCTACTACCACACTCATGGGGCCTGTTTCAGCGCGTAAAGTGCCTTCTTTAGTTTGCAGGCTTTACCTTTTGAACCGGGGTTCTCAAAACCTGGTGGTTGTTCCATGTATACCTCCTTGAGATCTCCATTCAGAAAGGTGGATTTCACATCCATCTGAAACATGGGCCAACTTCCTTGGGTAGCTAATGCTAAAACACTACGAATTGTGGTTAGTCGAGTTGTGGGAGCAAAAGTATCTTGATAATCAAAACCATGTACCTATGCAAATCCTTTTGCCATGAGCCAAGCCTTGTACTTATCCAACGTGCCATCGGACTTGTACTTGATCTTGTACCCCCACTTGGTTCTGATTACCTTGCATTTTGGTGGTCGATCCACCAGGTCCCAAGTGTTGTTCTTCATTATGGAGCCATACTCTGACTGCATAGCCTCCATCCACCTATCATCGCCCTATGCCTCTTCAAGACGCTTGGGCTCATCAACACGGATCACTTTTGTCATCAAAGCATAGTTGACCAAGTGTTCCTGCGCCCTTCTTTGCTCCTCTAATCTCTTAGACCGTCGGTGTTCAGATGGTTCCTCCTCAATTGCTGAAGGTTCTCTACCATCCAAAAGCTGCTTTACCCACTTCAGGAATGGCCATTGCTGTTGTAGTTCTGTAGGCTCTTCTTCATCTTCTTTGTCTTGAATCCTCCCAAGCACCATTGGGGGAGTTCGGTCTACTGTTGGTGGCAGTACTGGATAGATATCCTGGTCCTGGTTGTCTGGGAAGGAAGCATCCTCCTCCAATTGATGCGGTTGTTCTGAGAAGACCACATCGTGACTTACAATTACCTTCTTGGTAACATGGTTATAGAGATGGTAACCCTTCGCCTCTTCACTGTAGCCCAAGAAAATACACTTCTGGCTCTTCGGTTCCTATTTGGTCCTGGTAGCATCAGGGACATGCACAAAACAGTCACATCCAAAAACTCTGAAATGTGTAGCTGAAGGTTTCTTACCAAAAAAGGCTTGCAGTGGAGTCATCCCGTTCACAGCCTTCATGTAGCTACCATTGAGGATGTAAACTACAGTGTTACATGCTTCAACCCAAAAAGACTTTGGCAAATCTTTCCCTTTCATCATAGTCTGGCCCATTTCACAGATGATGCGCATCTTGCGTTCTACTACTCCATTTTGCCATGATGTATGTGGCAGGGGTTTCTGCCTCGTGATTACGTGACTTTTGCAATAACTTTCAAATTCAGTCGATGTGAACTCTCCACCTCTATTTAATCTCAGCTTCTTCACCTTCCTCCCCAATTCTTTCTTGACCATTACATGCCATTCCTTGAACCTACTGAAAGCTTCGTCTTTCATCCTCAGGAAGTATATCCATATCCTTCTACTATAGTCATCGATCAGCATCATGAAGTAGAAGGAACCACCCAAAGCTTCCGTCTCCATATTTCCACAAAGGTCTGTGTGAACGAAGGAGCCTTTGCTCTACTGGCCTCTTTAGGAAAGGGCTGCCGATGCTGCTTGCCCATCATGCAAGCTTCACATACATCGGGAAGATCTAAAATTTCTGGTAGGTCTGCAATCATTCCGCTTTTATGTGTATTATTCAAAGAACTAAGATTTAGATGACCAAACCTCTCATGCCATAGCTTAGTGTTCTTCACATCCACTTGAGCACTGAAGGCTGAGAGTCTGTAAATGTTGTTGTGTTGTGTACCTTTACCAATGACTTTTCCTTGAAGATCCAGAATCTATGTACCATTCTTATCGAATTGAACTTTGAGGTCCTGATCTGTGATCGTAGAAATGGACAACAAGTTCCTCTTGATATCTGGCACATAAAGAACATCGGACAACTATTTTACAACTCCATCTGACTTGAGAGCAATCGTACCTTTTCCTTTTGTTGGACATTTTGCATCATTGCCGACTGCTACCATGATGTCATTCCCTACCGGTTGTAGAGAGGTATACCAATCCTTCTGACTAGTCATGTGGCATGATGCACCACTGTTAATGATCCAAGTTTCATCTATAGGTACATGAACTGCCTCCATGCAAATCTCCTCAATTGCGATGAACAGCTCTATGGGTACTGCCTGCGCGCTGTTGCTGGACTCTTTCTTCACTCCTTTCTTCTCATCTGCAATCTTCTTGTGGCACTCATTCTGCTTGTGCCCTGCCTTGTTGCAATAGAAGCGCTTGATCTTCTTTTTTCTCTTTTTATCATCAGAAGAAGATGGGTTACTAGAGTCCTTACCCTTGCCTTTCTTTGATCTGGTCCAGAAAGCCGAATCTTCTCTAGTCCTCATCTTTTGATGCATCTCCTCCTTTAGAAGCATCGCACTGAAATCCTTAAAGTTGGGCGGAATTATGTTCTGCATATTCAGCACTGTAACAAGACTATCGTACTTTGGTGGGAGAATCTGTATGCACCTTCGTGCTAGATTCTCGCTGGTGATGGTGATGCCAATTGCAGTCATCTGATCACGCAGATTCTTTACCTGATGATGAACTCTATCGCTTCAAACTCAGACAACTTTTCATTCGTGAGTTGAGTCTCCAGATTCTGAATCCACATCTGATTCGTGGTCTCATACTGATTTTTCAAGACTGTCCATGCCTCCTCCACTGTGGTGACATATTGAATTAACACCATGACGGAATCACTAACTTTGTAGACAATAGAACACAGTGCATCTGCATTTCTTCTTGTCCATGCGAGAATGTCATCCGTAGTTGGTACTATCTATTGTCCTGCATTGGCTGAATTCGATCTTGAAACCGACCTCACGTCCCAGTAGTAGTGTCCCAAAGCTCATATGCACTTAGGATGGTCTTCATCTTGAACTTCCGGAGAGGATAGTTAGAGCCATCCAACTTTCCGCTTTCGCCGAATGGTGAGATTCGCAGTCTTGCGGGCTGGGCCATCTCTCACAATCTGCTTGCAAATAGAAACACACTTCCAAATCTTCTTGCTAGAGTCCAAGCTCTGATACCATGTAAGAAAATAATACGTCTGTGCTCAACAGATAACAAGATCTCGTACGCAAGAGAGAAAACAAGATAGTATGGAGAATCAAAATTTTGATTACTGCAGAATTGATACAATTGATGGCGTTGCCTCCCAGCTGTGCACTCTTGTGAAAGAAGCTTCGATGGCATGCTAGAAATAGTAGAAGACGGAGGCTAAATGCTAAGGAATCAAGGTTGTTGTAGCCAATGATGAAATGGGCTTCACAGGCTTGCTCTTATATAGCCACCAGTCGTAGTCGGTTAGGCTCAATTGGGTGGCCGACCTAGTCCACCCAAAACGGTCGACTGGGGGTTGGTCCTAAAATAGGCCACCGACCATACGATAGAGTCAGTGCATAAAACAAAGCAACTAACCTACGGTCTCCGTTCGGCCCACAGCCATCCGGGATCATCTAAGGCTCCAAACGGGCCCCACAACCCGAGAGAGGGCTGCCCCGAGAAATGCTCTATTTACCCTCAGTGTGGTCAATCAAGGGATGCCTTCCTGCACTTGCATGTAGCCTAGTTGGCGGTGTGCCAACTCTAGCTGAAACCGTCCAGCCATCAAGCCACACATGGCCCCCATCTAGTGTTCAAACCAAGACCTACCAGATAACTGAGCTACTCAAATGCCTTCTCCTCATATGGGGGGCTTACAAGTAGAGTTAATTGGTTTCCACATAGTTACATGAGAGTGGAGGATTGATATCTAACACAAGGAACAGATTGCAGGTCGAGGAAAGAAATAGCACGATATTGAAACGGCAACGAAAGACACTTTTGCAAGTTTGCAAAGGGAGAAACAACAAGAAGAAAGAAGACTCCTTGCAAAGCAGCAGTAGCAGGAACCAGTTGCATATGCATGCATTTGATCATTGCCATCAAAGCGAAGAACAAAAGCTATGGTGTCATGATTGGTGGTAGCATTCAAGGAAGCAACATCAGGCCATTCAAGTGAATACTTGTCTCGAGTCTTCACAAGCTTTAGCTTGCACCCTAACTAAAGTTCATAAAGTGACAAACCTACCAACACCTCAGGAGATGCATGTAGGGCGGAAGCAATGCCAGATCCTCTCAGTCCAAGTAGTCTATGGGCTTTTTAAAAATGCAAGAAAAGGAGAGACAGCCTAAGTTCAGAAGTCATTACAATAGTGACGACATTTTGGCACAAAAAAACAAGAGTTTCTCTAAATAACAAGGACATCTATAGAAAGTGGCTAGGATTCAAGATGTTTGATGAGCACATCATACACATGCTTGATACCAAGTAGGTAAGTGGTTGCCTAAACCATCCCGATGGTTGTTTATGATTGAGTTTTGGGATAGTTTACTTGTTTCATTTCTTGATACGATGCAGGTCAATGGTTGCCTAAACCAGCCGAATGGTTGTTTATGATTGAGCTTTGGGATAGTTTACTAGGCTAGCTTGAATTTAACGTGATTGTCCTAAACCATCCCAATGGCTAGAATATCATGCAACCATGGCTGATTCAGCTCAAACACCAGAACCAGCTGGCTTGGACTTAATGTGATTGTCTTAAACCAACCTGGTGGTTGGAACATCATACAACTGTGGTTGGTTCAGCTCAAACACTAGTTATGTGATTGTCTTGAAATCATGCAACCATGGTTGGTTCAGCTCAAACAACAAGAATATATTTTGCAACAGAATAGCAATATTTGTTATTTTATTAAACCAGTCCGGTGGTTGGAATATCATGCAACCATGGCTGGTTCAGCTCAAGCACTAGTGTGGTTGAATAGACATTAGTTGTTGACCAGCTAGATGGTTGAAATTATTGTGTTTCCTAGTACTTAAATTAGTTAAATTTAATTTCCTACTATTCGAGTCATATACCACTTAATTTGTAGACCGGGATGGCTTGGACTTAATGTGATTGTCCTAAGGTTCAGCTCAAGTACCAGTGTGGTTGAATAGACATTAGCTGTTGACCAACTAGATGGTTGAAATTATTGTGTTTCCTAGTACTTAAATTAGTTAAATTTAATTTCCTATTGTTCAAGTCGTATACCACTTAATTTCTAGACCGGGATGGCTTCGACTTAATGTGATTGTCCTAAGCCATTCCTATGCTATTTCAAGTCAAACCACTTAATTTCTAGACAAGGATGTCTTGGACTTGATGTGATTGTCCTAAGCCATCCCCGTGCTGTTTTAAGTCAAACAGCAGTATCTAATTGAAATTGTGGTTAAATAGAAATAAAGATATGAAAAGCAATATATTGTTATAGAATGTAAAGAATAAGGGAGAGAGATAGGAGACTCAAGTTCAGCTTTCTTCACAACACACAAAAGAGAGAGGACACAAGGTTGGAGGGTGAAGCCTTTCTTCACTTTTGCACACAACAATAATACAATAGAAGAGGGAAATACCCTATATGTCAAACCCTAGAATACGTGGTTCATATGTGAACCCAAACCAAAAACATATGTGGTAGTCTAACTACACCACGAGTACAACTAACATAGGCGCTGACATAAATGATAGTCATCCAGGAGATATATCGGGGGTAGAGCTTGATATCTCAACACTCCCCCTCAAGCTCAAATCCATCTCACGTACACCAAGCAAGCTCCTAAATCTGCGAAGCTTCTTGGTACCCAATGCCTTCGTAAAAATATCAGCCACCTGCTCCTCAGTGTGCTGACATAGACAAGATCAATCTCACCAGCTAGAACCTTCTCTCTCACAAAGTGATAATGCACCTCAATGTGCTTCGTTCTAGCATGATAAACTGGGTTATTAGCAAGCATGATGCTGCTAATGTTGTCACAATGAATGACAACTGCTGCATGAATTGTCTGTCCCATATCTGCAAGTAGCTTCCGTAACCAAGCTACCTCACATGCAGCCATTGCTGCACCCCTGTACTCAGCCTCTGTGCTCGACAAGGCAACTGTTGGCTGCTTCTTGCTGCTCCAACTGATGGCATCACTCCCAAGGGAAAACATAAAACCACTAGTAGATCTCCTGTCTGAGACACTACCAGCCCAATCAGCATCTGTGTATCCATGTACCTGTAATGCACACCCAGCTTCATAAAACAGTCCATAATGCAATGTGGACTTCACATACCGCAGTATGCGCCTAGCCGCATCCAAATGTGGCTTCCTCGGTGCCTGCATAAACTGACTCACCAGCCCCACAGCATAGCTCAAATCTAGTCTGGTTATAGTCATGTAAATCAAGCTACCTACTATGCACCTGTACATAGTAACATCTTCAAGAAGCTCACCTATCTCTGCATTGAGCTTCACATTCTGCTCCAATGGAACAGAGATAGGCTTACAGCCTGTCATCCCATATTTGGACAGCATGTCCAAACCGTATTGCCTTTGCAACAGCCATATCCCACTCGGGGATCTAATAACCTCAATGCCCAAGAAGTAACGCAGCTCTCCCAAATCCTTCATCTCAAATTTCTGCTTCAACAGCAGCTTCACTTCATTAATGTCTGCATCACTATCACCTGTAATAATCAAGTCATCAACATAGATGACTATAAGCACAATCCCTCTGTTTGTCCTTTTCACATAAAGTGAAAAATCTGAATTGGAAATCTGAAATCCAATAGTGACAAGATATTGCCCTATCTTGTCTGACCATGCCCTCGGCGCCTGTTTTAAGCCATACAAGGCTTTGCGCAACCTGCATACAAAATCGGGGTGTGAATTATCCTCATAACCTTCTGGCTGCATCATATAAACCTCTTCCTGCAAATCACCATGCAAGAAGGCATTTTTCACATCCATCTGATGCAAAGACCATCCCTTTGCAGCAGCCATAGCAATTACTGCTCTCACGGTTGCCATCCTTGCAACTGGGCTGAAAGTTTCCTCATAGTCAATTCCATATGTCTGCGCAAAACCTTTGGCAACCAATCTTGCCTTGTACCTGCTAACAGACCCATCAGCATTGTGCTTTACTTTGTAAACCCAATTGTAGCCAATAGCCTTCTTATCATGAGGCAAAGGCATCAAATCCCAAGTGTGGTTTGCATCCAAGGCAGCCATCTCTTCATCCATAGCTACTTCCCAATTTTTATGCCCTGCTGCATCCTCAAAACATGTGGGCTCTGGCTCCTCTAGAACCTTGACCATATAAGCATAGTGATGTGCTGTATACCCATCATATCTCAGCCTGTCAACTGGATACTTAATACGAGTGGACCTCCGTACAACTGGATCAGTTGCAGGAGTCTTTAAATCATGCCTGCTTTTCCTTGCACCAGGTGTAACAACAGAAGGAATCCCAAGTTCCTCATCAAGGCTCATTTCAGAGCCGCTTGACTCTCCATCAACATGAGAGCTACCAGTAGACACATCAAACACTGGAGCATGGTCTACTTTTTCTTTTCCCTTATGTGATACCTGCACAACACTATCAGGGCTGCCATGTGACGATTCACTAGATCTCAATCTCCCTGTCCATGCATTAGATCCACTAGTAGAGGACTCTCTGGGTCCACTCAAGGCTTGAGATTGCTGCTCTGCATTTATTGCAGCATTCCCATTTCCTGCATCTGCATCTCCTACCATAACAGTTGGTGCATACCAGCTGCTCATTTCATCAAAAACAACATCTCTGCTCACTTGCATTTTGCGGGTGGAAGGGTTATAACAGCGATACCCTTTCTGGTGCAGAGCATATCCAATAAAAATGCATTTTTCTACCTTTGGATCCAGCTTTGTTCTCTTCTCATCAGGAACATGAACATAAGCTATGCAACCAAATACCTTCAAGTGAGAAATATCTGGTTTTTGGCCTGTATACATTTCTTCAGGCGTCATGCCATGGACAGCTGCAGTGGGGGTTCTGTTCATAATATAAACAGCAGTTGCTACTGCTTCAGCCCAAAAATAATCAGGCATGTTTTTCTCATTTAGGATCGCCCGTCCTACTTCTGCAATATGCCTGTTCTTCCTTTCTGCAACCCCATTCTGCTGAGGGGTAGACCTGCATGAGTACTTCCTTTGAATTCCCTGTTCTTTCAGATATTCACAAAATTCTTCTGAAAAGTACTCTCCCCCTCCATCAGATCTTAGCACTTTAATATGCACACCTTTCTCTTTTTCAACCATGGCCTTAAAAGCCTTGAAATGGCTGAACACTTCACTTTTGTGCTTCATAAAATAAATCCACACCTTCCTAGTGTAGTCATCAATAAACGTCACATAATAATGGCATCCACCAATAGAAGCAGTTTTGGTTGTCCATACATCTGAATGGATCACTTCCAAAGGTCTTCTGCTCACCTTAGCATTTTTGGGAAATGCATGTCTGGCCTGCTTACCCATTTGGCATGCTTCACATACCTTTTGCATTCCCTCAACTCTGAATTTAGGCAAACTTGCAACAATGTTTTTCGTTTGCATAGATTTCAGCCTTTGTATATTCACGTGCCCAATGCGCTTGTGCCATATCTCAATATCTGCAATGACACCTCTCCCATGCGCAAACATAGCAGCTTTCACCTCAGGCATATCAACATCCAAGGTGAACATTCTGCCATTTTTGTTGCCTTTCACAACCAAGCGGCACTTATTTTTCAGGTCCTCAACAAAGCATCCATCAGGATTAAATCTAACCTGCAAACCTTGCTCAACCATCTGGCCAACTGAAACCAGGTTCTTAGTGACTTTTGGAACATGAAGTACATCTGCCAAGTACTTCGTTTTGCCATCCTGCATAGCCAATGGCACTTTACCAACCTGCGTAATTGGGTGCGCAGTATCATCACCTGTTTCAACATAACCTGGCTTATCCAAGTTTCTAACATCATGAAACCACTCACCATGACTGGTCATGTGGTTAGAGGCACCTGAATCAACATACCAAACATCATTGCAAGCTGCAGCATCTCCTAACATGGAGTTAACCATATGCTACATCACAAAAAGGTGCTCATTTCTGTCGTCACCATGCCCACTTGATGATGCATAGTTGCTTTGCTGCAACTTCCCACTTTTGATGTCATTCTGCTTTTTATAGCATGTATTCTCCTTGTGTCCAGGCTTTCCACAATAATAGCATTCTGTGCTACTATTTACTTGCTGGTTCCTTTGCCATGAACCACGGCCTCTTTGGCTCCCCCTGCCTCTAGAACTACCACGTCCTCCTCCATAGGACTGGTTTTCCTGTTGTTGCTGTTGGTTCTGATTTCCTGCACGGCCACCAAAACGGCCTCTTCCTCTACCCCTGCCTCTACCTGTATTCGAGTAGAAAGCAGTCTCTTGAGAAGTTGAGGTGGCTGAACCACCATTCCTTTGCTCTTCACTCAGCAAGAGAGCAATAAGTTCCTGAAAATCAGGAAATGTTTCACGGACTCCAATGGATGTCCGAAACTGTGCATAATCTTTCCCAAGACCATTCAAGGTCACGGACACTAAGTCCTCATCATCAACAGGTGCTCCAATGGAGGCAAGAGAATCTGCAAGGCCTTTCACCTTCAAGGAATACTCATTTATATTCAGATTTTTCCTTTGCACATTGTGCAACTCCTGCTTTAGCTGCATCTTTCGTGCTTTGGTATTTGTGCTATACAGCTTCACCAATGTATCCCATGCCTCCTTAAGCGTCTCTACATCCTGTATATGCACAATCATAGAATCTGAAATGCTAACAGACAGCCAATACAAGCATTTTTTGGCTTTTTCATGCCATTCTTTAAAGGCCTTCAATTCAGCAGGAGTGGGGGCAGTACCCAAAACTGGTTCTGCAGTTTCACCACTGATGTAATCCCAAACTCCCTTTCCCATAAGGAAGTTTGTCATCCTGAACTTCCATGCTTGGAAGTTGTTCTTATCAAGCTTCTCACTGACAATGGTAGACAGATTCTCAGACATTTTACAAATCACGAATTGCAACAGCAACCTGTAAACACAGCAAATGCCTCACAAGGGCAAATAGCAAAACTTCTGCAAAAAACCTCACAGGGGCAGATCTGCAACACTGACGAAAGTGGTATTTCACCACACAGTCACTTCCTAGTGACAATTTTGCATCAACAGGCAACAGGCATGAATCTGCAACTCCCAATATCTCTGCACACAGGCATACGATGCAATTTCTGTGGCACTTTTCCACCGACTAGCCGCGCGCAGTGGTCGCACAGCGAAAAATAGGGCCTTTTTCTGAGTGCCTGCGAAGAACTTGCGCCTTCAAAACGGGCCCTGAAACGGCCTCAAATCAAAAAAATAAAGTCACCAAGGGCTTTGCCCTTACCCGCAGCATATACTGCGCTCTCGCCACACCACGAAGGGCCTCTCAATCTGAAACAGTGCACTCCTGCACTTCTGGCTGTGCTACCTGCAGAGATTTGCTCCCAAACTCGAAATAGGAAAGCAACACTGGTCCTCTTACAGGACACCACAAACTTGGCTTGCTTTCTTGAGCTCCTTACCACGAACAAGGCTCTGATACCATGTAAAGAATAAGGGAGAGAGATAGGAGACTCAAGTTCAGCTTTCTTCACAACACACAAAAGAGAGAGGACACAAGGTTGGAGGGTGAATCCTTTCTTCACTTTTGCACACAACAATAATACAATAGAAGAGGGAAATACCCTATATGTCAAACCCTAGAATACGTGGTTCATATGTGAACCCAAACCAAAAACATACGTGGTAGTCTAACTACACCACGAGTACAACTAACATAGGCAGTGACATAAATGATAGTCATCCAGGAGATATATCGAGGGTAGAGCTTGATATCTCAACATAGAAATGAAGAGATATATATTTTTATTTTCTAATTGTGAAATTCAAAAATGAAAAGAAATATACTTGTTATTGTCTAATTGTGATCGTCAGGCTAAACCAACCCCGGTGGTTGAAATTGTGACTGTCCTAAACCAACATGGTGGTTGAAATTGTTTTGTTTTGCTAGTACCTTATTATATATGATTGAATTAAACCAGCTCGAGGGTTGAAATTGTTTTGTTTTCCCATAGGTTTAGTTTAATTAGACTGCATTTTTGCACATACTATGTTTTGTTTTGTTTTCCTCATAGTAGTGCAAAATGGGGGCCTACATGTTGGGTCAGTAGACAGACTATTTCAATTTTATGGATCAGAATCTTGACATTTCAATTGGCAAAGGAGCTTTGATAATTGGAAGCCTTGGTATGTCAAGAAACTCAAAGATAGGTTTGTTTGTTCTTGCAATTTCCAAACATGCAAAGGCCTTGACCCGTGCAGGCAAGCTATGAATGACGAGAGATCTCAAAGATAGGTTTGTTTGTTGTTGCCAATTTCCAACCACACATAGGCCTTGACCTATGCATCTGCAAGCAAGGTATGAATGACTTGAGATCTAGCAGTATTGGAGCATTGCTCCATGGGGATTGATGCCCATGTCTCCCCAATGAATGAACAGTCTGTAGGCCACTTGGATCCTCATCATGTGTCACAAGAAAGGCCACTTGGTTCCTCATCATGTGTCCCAAACAATTATATGCTTGTTTTTGTAAATCCCAAACGATAGATTAACCCCACGCTTGTTTCTAGTATATCCCAAATGACCAACGTGCTTGTTTTTAGTCATCTAATTGCAGGTCATGGGATCCAATTACATTTTTCTTGGTTGCACACAAGGAAAATAGCTCCCACAAACAGGCTAGTTCTCTTTAACAATTGTCAGATTTCAACCCATGGGCTGGTGAAATATTAGAAAATGCATTTTTTAATGGCGTCCCCTTTAGGATGGTTCTCTTTAACTATTGTCAAATTTCAGCCACCGTGCTGTGACCACAAATCCTAAATGAAGGAATTGCATGCCATTCATCTTATAATAATAGAAGCAAACCACCGACCACTGCACTAGTGGTAGTTAATATGTTGGTGTGCAACCAATCAATTCATCTTGTAATAATAGAAGCGAACCACCGTGGTGGTGGTAGTTAATATCCTAGTGTGCAACCAACCAATTCATCTTGTAATAATAGAAGCAAACCACCACACTGGTGGCAATTAATATCTTAGTGTGCAACCAACCACTGTAGTAGCGACCACTATTCCTGCACTACCACCTTGCTATCCTAAAATGGATCATATTGTTGCAAAGTGCTATACTAAAACAGTCCCCCTTAGGCTGGTTCTCTTTATCTATTATGAGATTTTAGTCACATCAAGCTAGTGACCACAAATCCTAAATGAATTGCAAGCTATAGAATCAGTCTGTATTATTGGAAAATGTCCATCAAATTATTAAGTCGAGCTCAGGGAAACATTTTCAAGTTATAAAGTCGAATTGAGTGAAGCAGTCATAAGAAAATAGAATCTTCAAATCCAACTAAATGCAACATTTTTGAATTATGAAGTTCAGCCAAGTGAAGGAGTCATAAAAGAGGTATCCAAGGACGGATAAATGGCAAATTATTACTTTAAAACTAAAGTTATATAGAAAAGCCAATGTATAGTCAGCCCCTAAAGTTATATACCAGGGTAGTATACAACCTCTTCTACATTTTGAAAAGAGACCACCATCGTATCTAAGGATGGATAAATACAAAGACAATTTACTACTTAACTCAAGTTCTATTGAAAAGCCAATTGTATTAGAGGGCTAGTCGGCCCCTGAAAAAGTCTCCGGTAATATATATCCAAGATTCCAAAAGAACAAGTCCAAGATCTTTGAAGGACTTTATATTTACACAAGGATTCTAGGACAAGGGCTTGACACTTTGCATAGTGGGAGCCTTTAGCAACATACTTCGCAAACTATGGGTTCTTATAATATTGAAGGCCTTTCCACAGTTCCTCCTATTATAGATCCATCTTGTGAATGACACTCTTGGGAACTTCCTCCTCCAAGTGATCAATCTCATCTACAACAATCTTGGGTTGCCAAGGGACCCCTTGCAAAATGGTTTCATGAAGCTAAGGACAAGTGGCAGAAAAAATGCAGTTGTTGTGGCTTTCCATCTCTATTCCTTTGTTGTTCCTTCACATGAGACCTATCGGGTTTTTAAACTTAGTTCGTGGTGTTAAGGGTGTAAATGGATAATATCTATGAGGGTGGGAAAAGTAAACTCCAATCCCAACAGCCTCAAAAAGGGGTAGAGGGCACATGGCTGCGTCGACGATGTGAACAGCTACACCTCCATCTCTCCCTTCTTTGTGGGTGGTGCAAAACCATTACCTCTTGTTGTCAATTTGTTTTAGCTACCAATGTAGCTTATCCCCAGAAGTTTTGGCCTCTTGACATGCTAAAAAATCAGGTCTAAGTCATGACATTTTTAACCACCTTTAAGGATGGTGGGCTTGAGGTCATTTGTTAAGTCTTGAACGTTGATGCCAAGAAAGGAAAACTTGTCTTGCATAATTAAGGAGAGTTTTTGTTACTCTTCTTCTTAAAGCTTACTGGACTGCTATGAGGAGAAAGAGAAGCCTCTCAATATTCTCCTTTTCTCCCTTTCAATTGAACTAAGTTCCTTTCCCCTATTGTTTACTTCCTCTGCTTGTGCCTTTGCCTTCCCTAACCTTGTTGCCTTTCTACCTTTGACAACTGTGAAGGGTGGACCCTCTTTGTCAACTAACTCATATTCTACCTGCTCCAATTGTGCCTCTAGGTCTTGGGTGGTGACCACAAATTCCTCCTCACTAGAGCTGTCTTCCATCTAGTCTTCCCTTTCTGTAGTAACCTCTTTACCTTTCCCTTCTATCTCTCCCCTTGGGTTCTAAAAAGTTAACTTGCTCTGAGCCTCCTTCCATTCCATGGGAGGAGAAGGCACTGGATGTTTGGTGGGAGACTGAATGTCCTTCGTTTCCTAAGGGTCCTATTGGACCGTGTCTGTTTTTTTTTGTTTTTTTTGGATATTTTTGGATGGACAGTCCTTGATAAAGTGCCCTCCCATACCACAAAGGAAGCAAAAGTTAGGAATGTTCTTGAAAAAAACTTTTATGGATCAGCTCAGCTCCGTCCCCATCAAGGATGCGAATGGCACTAGGAGGGTCAGAATCGAGGTCCATCAGTATACAGGCTTGAGGGTTACCTCGAGGACTTATAAACTTTTATGTTTCCACACCGAGGCATTGGCGAGTAGTGCATAGAGAGTCTCAATTTGGGGAAAGAGAGATAATAGTAAACCAGGGAATTCAACCCATATAGGAGCCTCAGACAAAGGTAGAGAATCGAGGCTAAAGGAGAGCTCCCAGAGCTGGACTGATAGAGGCTAATTTCTAATAGTCCACATCCCTTTTTGCACTACTTTTGTCACCATCTCCAGCTTTTTGAGGATGAAGATGATATACCCATTCCTGAAGAAGCGAATGTTGTGGCAACCAGACCTTTACGCAACCAAAAGTTATGGACCTATCCTTCCATGAAAAGTGCAAGTGGCCTTGGGCCATGAATATATCCTATGATAGCACATGAACAGAGCCATTTCATTATTTCATTAAGAAGTCCATTGTGTACTTTGACTGTTGGAATCTTCCCTTCGAGAGGCTCTACAACCTTTGTAGCATTTGGATCAGTGGTAAAAGGGAGCTTCATGGGTTTTGCATCTGAGAAGGGCGAGGTGCTACTAAAGATTCTCCTGGCTTATAGCGAAAGCTACTCCCAGGCTGACTATCTCGGCATTGCCGGAGCCTTGAAACGGGTTCTACCTCCTCCACAGATAGCACCAACATAGGTGCTCTTTGGCAACTCCTGCACGAGGTTTCCTTTCGGGACCTGGTGCATTGCGGGCTTGAGGGCTCTATTGGGTTGTGGATCTTTTGTAGCGAAGGAGACGAATCGAGGTTTATCTTTGCTCTAGCTATTACTGAGAAGATTACTAGTCGGAGCAGTTTTGAACTCAGAGAGAAACTTACGAAGAGTATCTGCCTCTCTGCCACCTTGTTTGAGTTGAAGAATGTCACTTTCATTCAAGCGAAGGGTGAAAGGGGGGAGAGGGGTATTGCGTTTATCATGAGCTAGATCTTGCATGACAATATCCGATGCACTATTGATGTCTATCTAATTAGACTCCAGATTGACACGAACAAGGCTGATGGGATGGGGACTGGGAGGACGGAACGTGAGAGCTTTAGGAGAAAAAAACAGAGAAACCTTGTCTGCACCACCATAGCTAGGGCCGCCATCACTAGGAACACCGTCGCTAGGGTAGCCATCACTAGAGGAAGCCATTGGTGCTAATGTTTACTAGCCTTCTTGTCCATTTTTTCCTTATGAAATTCTTGCAAGAGCCATGAGTCCATAGCTTCTATACTTAGCCTAGTGAGGTAAGCTGGATCATAATTGAGTTATGAGAGAAAGGGAGTAAGTGTTCATAGGGTTTAGAAGTATCTTCTACTCCAATATCTACCATAAAGGGGTAAGGGTCAACCACTACTGTAAGCCAATGAATGTAGTAGAAATTAAGGGAGGTAATGCAGTCTCCAAGATGTTACTTTTGCTAAGTTTTTCTTAAAAAAACTTAGTATGTTTACCTGAACCAATGCTAGAGCCATGGGCCAAAATGTTGCCCATCACGTTAAGGTCCTATGATGTCTCTTTCAAGAAGATAAAAACCTTAAAGGTTTTTTGTTGTTAACAAATATATAAGTCAATTTGTAGCGAGGCCAAAATGTCGAGATGCTTGATAACGAGTGACATGCCCTCGACTCACAACTCATGCCCTACAAGCCAATGATGCCTTGAGGAAAGTGTAGAGAATCAAAGCTAGTGAACAATTGAGCCACTATAAAGTGGCCCCTGTGTATCAAGCCTCATTGCAAACTCATATGCCAATGCTAATAATGTAGCGACTTCTGAACTCAAGCCCATTGGACTAAGAGCTAAAAGCAGTTTCAATGCCAAGAAACTTTTCACATACAGTGAGGGGTGGTTTGTTTGCCATCTAATTGATGCTTGATCGTTTTGAATTCAATATTCAAGTTAGTCTTTATGCCCCAAATGGTCTTGCAGAGAGAATATTTTGCTAGTTTCAATTGAATGCACATATATCATGTGACCAATGTGTACTATTATCATAGGGGATAGGAATTTCATAGATTTTATGGGTGATATATCCCATCCCACAAAATCTTGCTTTGTCTCATGATGCTGAAGGGCGGGAGGAGTTATTCTTTCAACGTGGTTTGATTGACTAGAGGGATTGGATGGATGCTCCTTAACTAATAATCATAAAGGAGCTGAGTTTAGAGCTTGCCATTTGGATAGATTTTACTATTCTGGCAAGAAGTGGTGGATGTGTGCACCCTTCAAGGGTGGATATCTTCTATACTCCCACTTTCAATCATTTACCTCTTATCTGGCACTTTTCAATTCCTATTTTGGTGGGCAGGTCTCTTGATATACAATCTAAATTCAAAAACAAGTTGTTTGAGTCTAAAAGGTTTCAAAGGGTATTTCAAGATGCTTGGGTTCAATGACCCATGCCTTAGATGAGATGATTATATTAGGGAGACATTACGGTAGTATTTGGACATTGTGGCTTTGTCAAATCTCGAGATGTTTTTGAAAACATGTTTAATGTGTCACTTTCATTAGATGATGCTTGTGCTTTGGGCCAAGAAAGTATCCTATATGGACTGGACTTGGATGAGGCTTATGAAAGAGTTAGTTGGGGCTTCATCATTGCCACATTGGGCAAACTGGGTTTTGGGGATACATTTATAAAAGTGGTTTAGACATTACAAATGCCTTTGTAGTTCTTTGCCTTAATGGTGGGGTTGTTGGTGTTTTCAATTTCAAACACTCCATCAGACAAAAGTGCCCTATTGTCCCCCTCTTATTTGCATTAGCACTATTCCACTCATTAATCTACTCAAAAGGCTATGGAGGAGGGGACCTTTGGGAAACAGATTTGTTCTTAGCTTTTTGTTGATGACATTATGACCTTTGCTTAGGAGAATGTGCAAGGAATGGAAGCTTTGAAGTGGATTATGGACCTCTTCTATAAGGATTTGAGGCCATCATGCAGTTGGCAAAAATCATTTGCCTTGAGAACTACCTTGGATCCCTTGTTTGATTGGGCTAAGTCCCTAACTATCTTCTAGATCCATCAAGGAAGGTTGTCAAATATTTGGGAGCTCCCATCAGCACGGGAATGATTGTTAGGTAGAGCGTTCTTTGGTTTAGACATAGGATTAAATATAGGTTGAAGTTTTGGCATGGTCTCCTACTAGGTTGGAATGCTAGAGCAATCGTGATCAAACATGTGCTATTTGCAGCTACTACATATGTTTCCACTATGTGTAATTTTAGAAGTTTGAGACTAGGAAGAGTTGGAGAGATTGCTTCAGAGGCTTTTCTTTGGGCCGAGGAAGGAGGAAAATGCAAAATGCATTACATTCCTTAGGGTCCATTGAAGTTGCCTAAATTGCAAGGATGTCTAGATATCCTTGATATATCTACTAAGAATATCTCTTTAATTGAGAAGTGGCTCCCCAAAATGTTCTCTTCGATTCTCCTATGGGTGGAGCTCACAAGATGGTTTATTGAACATGGAAGGGGATTGTCATTTGTACCTAGACCAATCTTCCCTACTACTATGAGAGACCCTTCTCAGATTTTCCTCTTAAATTTTTAAGTTTGGATTGAGATGCTGGGCTAATAGTGTCCTAGAAAATATGCATTGATGTACTTGAGTGGAAGGGTTGAGATGGCTTAAGGGGTGATGTGAGCCTTAGTGAAGGCATTTGGTGGGGTAATGGGGTAAATGCTATGGGGGTGCCCTTTGCCAGATTGGATTTATTGTGTGCATGTAGCCTATTTAGGAAAGGTCTATGTTCTTAGTCCCAAATGAGGGATCCTTCCAAAGGGGACTTGATGCCCATCGGATGCCCTTCAAATGTGCTTTAGAATGAACATGGGTGAAGTAACTTTCCTTCAATCAGTGTTGGAAAGGATTTCACATTCTTGGCATACCAATTGTGTTAAGTTTCCTGGATGGAGGCCCTATTAGTGTTATTTAGCAAGAACTTACCTAAAGAAATCTCCCCCAAACCTATCTACATGTTCCTTTCACCTTTCCAATGATCTGGACTTAAATAAGGTGTGCAGACTACATAGATCCCCTAGATGGTGGAGGGGGTTATTTAAAAATTTTGGGAGGGATGTAGGGTGGGTCGGTGTAGTTTTTTTCTGTGGAAGCTTTTGCATTACAGGGAAAGTCTTAGCATCATGTACATACTTTATGCACAATTATCAATAGTGTGCAAGTGTAGAATGATACAACTAGGATCCAAATTAGGTCAAAATCTATGGCAAAATGGGAAGAAAACCTTAACCCAAAAGTATATAAGCATGTCCTATTCTTTTCTTAAAAGAGATGGACATTGTAGGCTTGTGTCAAAGTGGAAGTTTCTCCATGGTTACATAAACACTAGTTTGATAATATGATATTAAAATTTTGTCCTATTAAATGAGCGATTTCATTGAATTTTTTGGACACGTTGAAGATGTGTTTCTGCATGCATCTCTTTTAGATAATAAGCAATATATGCTTGATAGAACTCTTTAAATTATCCCAAGCACAATTGAATCCTCCTTGACAGTCATTCCAATGCCAAATCAAAAATCAAATTCGAACTTGCTTGTCAATTCAAAAGAGGGATAAAATAGATGGTGTGACAATGGTATAATTTTGTTTCCACCATGACAATATCTTTCCATGATTTCTAGGCCATGTAGATTGAGCATGGTCAAGGAAGTTTTTGAGTATTTTTTATTTTAAGAGAATGAAAATTTTCCCAAATGATATTTGTTTTTAGTCCTCAATGCACCATATTTACCCATGCTAATAATTTTCCATAGGAAAAATTTCCCCAAATGGTACCTATTTTGAGTCCTCAATATTTGATTGTTTTTCCCCATGCTAATAATTTAGGATAATGTAGGTCAGGCATGGATAATAATACTATCAATAATCTTCCTTATGAAGGAAATAATTATTTTCATCATTTATTTAATGACTTGATACTACCAAACTTGAAACTTCATCATTTATTTAACGGGTAGCATGGCTAGAGCATGGCCACTTATTAATTCTGATAATGGATTCTTTCATTGTGGAGGTGTGAGCCATGCAAGGCTTTTGAAGCATACACATCTAGTTACCTTTTCTTTTTAAAAAGAAGCCTTTAACAACAACACTTTTGAGATTCAATTTCTAAGAATTGAAAGAATGAGAGAAGTACACAAGATACATATCGAATTTATTGCGAGGGTTACCTCTTCATTAGGAAGAGAGAGATCACACCCAAAGGTACGTTTCAAATAAAGTCCCTATACAATACCCAATTGATGAAGCATAAAGACTCAAAGGCTTGTATTTTGGCACTTCAGAAAACCTAATCATTGATTGAGACATGAAGGATTATAGAAATATTTTGGGCAATATCACCTCCAAGTTACTTGAGTGCTAGATTCACACACAACCATCAACCATCACAATATTCTTTATTGTGGCAATGATGACTTTTGGCTTTTGGAATATGCAAATACAGCACATGAGAGAAAAAGAACAAATAAAAATGAGGAGGAAAGGATTAGTTTAAGGTTAGGAAAAAGCATGAGTTGCATCTCTTCTTCTTTCTTCCTCATTTTTTCCCCAAAAACTTCTCAATAGAAAGATAACTTAGATCATGCATACCTTGGTTGCACAAACCTTACTTTAAAAGGGAAGGAAAAGGGACCTTACAACATTAAAAAACAATATGTACATGTAATGAAACTTTCAATGGGATATTTCACAAAAATACAAGTCCTATGCAGGAGGACGTGGTAACTCTAGGGGCAGGGGGAGCCAAAGAGGCCGTGGTGGATGGCAGAGAGGCCAAAATGCAAACAGCAATGTTGAATGCTACTACTGTGGTAAAATGGGTCATATGGCTAAGGACTACTACAAAAAGCAGAATGACATTATGAATGGAAAATTGCAACAAGGCAATTATGCATCTTCCAGTAGATAGGGTGATGACAGAAATGAGCATCTATTTACGGTGCAGCATATGACCAATTCTGTGACAAGTGCAGAAGAACGAAATGATGTGTGGTATGTTGACTCAGGTGCTTCAAACCACATGACAGGTCATGCAGAATGGATGCAGGATGCAAGGAAAATGGAAAAATCAGGATTTATGGAGACTAGTGATGATACTGCACATCCTATTGTGCAGATTGGTAAAATTCCTTGGTCTATGCAGGATGGGAAAAAGAAATACCTGTCTGATGTATTTCATGTCCCAAACATCACCAAGAACCTGGTTTCTATTGGTCAAATGGTTGAGCAGGGCTTGCAGGTCAGATTTAATCCTCATGGATGCTTTGTTGAGGATATGAAAAATAACATTCGCTTGATAGCAAAAGGAAAGAAGAAGGGCAGGATGTTTACATTGGATGCGGACATGCCTGAATTGAGTGCAGCAATGTTTGCACATGGGACTGGTGTAGTTGCAGATATTGATATCTGGCATAAACGCATTGGTCATGTTAATATACAGCGACTTAAATCAATGCAAGCCCAAAATATTGTTGCAGGATTGCCTAAATTCAAGATTGCAGAAATGCATAAGGTTTGTGAAGCCTGTCAATTTGGAAAACAGGCAAGGAAACCATTTCCTAGGCATGTTCAAGAGAGTAAAAAGCCATTGGAATTAATCCACTCTGATGTGTGGACTACTAAAGTTGCATCTATTGGAGGCTATCACTATTTTGTCACATTTATTGATGACTTCAGCAAAAAACTTTGGGTGTATTTTATGAAAAAGAAAAGTGAAGTGCTTGGGCACTTCAAAGCTTTTAAAGCTATGGTTAAAAAAGAAACAGGCCTGCAAATAAAATGCCTAAGGTCAGATGGAGGGGGAGAGTACCTCTCAAATGAGTTTGCAAGGTTCCTGCAAGAGCATGGCATAAAGTAGCAATATTCATGCAGTCATACCCCACAGCAAAATGGACTTGCAGAAAGGAAAAACAGGCATATTGGAGAGGTATCTCGGGCCATGCTAAATGAAAAGGATCTACCAGATTATTATTGGGCTAAAGCACTTGCTACAGCAGTTTACATAATGAACAGGACTCCCACTGCAGCAATACATGGCATGATGCAAGAGGAGATGTATACTAGTAGAAAACCAGACATTTCTCATTTGAAAATTTTTGGTTGCTTTGCCTATTATCATGTGCCAGATGAGTTGAGGTCCCAATTGGATCCAAAAGCTGAGAAGTGCATCTTTATTGGTTATTCTCTGCAAAGGGTTCTGCAAAGGGTATAGATGCTATAACCCTTCTACTCGTAAGTTTACAGTGAGCAGAGATGTTGTTTTTTATGAGATGAGCGGCTGGTATAAACCAGTAAATGTGATGATTGACGTAGATGCACAAAATGGTAATGCTGCATAGAATTGAATGCAACAGTCACAAAATATCAGTGGACCTGCAGTGTCCTCTAGCAGTGGTTCACATACTTCACCATGGACAGGCAGATTGAGATCAGGAGAATCTCCTCAAAGCAATGCAAATAGTGGTACGCAGGTATCACGAAAAGGAAAAGAGAAGGTAGATCAGCCCATGCTTGATGTGAATGCAGGTCACTCTTATGTGGATGGTGAATCCAGTGGCTCAGAACAGAGCATTGATGATGAGTTGGGTATAGGCGAATAAAAGTACTGAGAAGTCTTGCCATCCCCTTCCATATGATTCTCACCTGTCTGCAATCCCAAAGGCAGTGTTGTATTGTCTCCAAAGCAGAAAGGCAACGAGGGCAAGAAGGGTCAGCTCCGAACCTGGATCTCTATTAATTCATTGCTATCCCACCATGAATAGAAAGCCAAAAGAAGAGAGTGATTTTTCTATTCCGGTGGGATTTCCAGAGCCTCTGCCAAAAAATTTTCTGCAAGTCAGCAAAAATCTTAAAGTTCTCCCAATGAGGAGCTCTAGTAGGCCTCCAACCCCTACAGCTGAGCTGGAATTTCCTAGCATTATTGACCGTGTAATGAAAGAAGGGGATGCCCTTCTCTCGGTGCCCATGATGGATTTACAGCCATTCACTATGCCTATATGGTCAAAGTGATACAAGAACCAGAACCCACTTCTTTTGAGCAAGCCATGGGAAATGAAAAATGGGAGAAAGCCATGGATGAAGAAATGGATGCCTTGGAAGCAAATGCTACATGGGAATTGGTGCCTTTGCCTAAAGACAAGAATGTAATTCGCTGTAAGTGGGTTTATAAGATCAAGCACAATGCGGATGGTTCTATGAATAGATACAAGGCAAGATTAGTTGTCAAGGGGCATGCACAGACATATGGCATTGATTATGAAGAAACTTTTAGTCCGGTTGCAAGGATGGCAACCGTAAGAGCAGCCATTGCTATGGCTACATCAAAGGGATGGTCTTTACATCAGATGGATGTAAAGAATGCCTTCTTGCATGGTGATTTGCAAGAAGAGGTCTTTATGGAGCAGCCACCAGGTTATGTTCATGCTCTTCATCCTGAGTTTGTTTGTAGGTTGAAGAAAGCCTTGTATGGCTTGAAGCAAGCACCTAGAGCATGGTCTAACAAGATAGGATAGTATCTTGTCACTATTGGCTTTCAGATTTCCAAGGCAAATTTCTCACTCTATGTGAGAAAAACAGAGAAAGGTATTATGCTTCTCGTCATTTATGTTGATGATTTGATCATCACAGGTGATAGTGATGAAGATATCCTTCATGTGAAAATGCTGTTGAGACAGAAGTTTGAGATGAAGGATTTGGGAGAGCTGCGTTATTTCTTGGGCATTGAGGTGATTAGATCACCAAGTGGGATACGGCTCTTGTAGAGGCAGTATGGATTGGACATGCTATCCAAATATGGGATGACAGGCTGTAAGCCTATTTCAGTTCCTTTGGAGCAGAATGTGAAGCTGAGCACAGATGCAGGTGAGCTTTTGGAAGACCCTACTATGTACAGACGCATAGTAGGAAGTTTGATTTATATGACTATTACCAGGCCAAATCTAAGCTATGCTATTGGATTGGTAAGTCAGTTTATGCAGGCTCCAAGGAAACCGCATTTGGATGCGGCTAGACGCATACTCAGGTATGTGAAGTCCACATTGCAGTATGGACTATTTTATGAGGCTGGGGTTCAGATACAGTTGCATGGATACACTGATGCTAATTGGGATGGTAGTGTTTCTGATAGACGATCTACCAGTGGATATGTGTTCTCTTTTGGGAGTGCTGCAATCACTTGGAGCAGCAAGAAACAGCCTACAGTTGCCTTGTTGAGCACAGAGGCTGAGTACAGGGGTGCAGCAATGGCTGCATGTGAGGTAGCTTGGTTGCATAAGCTACTCTATGGTATGCATCAGTCTAGAGATGGGCCAGTTGTCATTTATTGTGACAACATGAGCAGTATACACTTGGCAAATAACCCAGTCTTTCATGCTAGAACAAAGCACATTGAGGTGCATTATCACTATGTGCGGGAGAAGGTTTTACTAGGTCTTATTGATCTAGCTTATGTCAGCACAGAGGATCAGGTAGCTGACATATTCACGAAGGCATTGGGCACAGAGAAGCTGCGCAAGTTCAGAGACTTGCTTGGTGTGCAAGAATTGGGATTGAGCTCGAGGGGGAGTGTTGAGATATCGAGCTCCACTCGCGATATGCCAGGGTGACTATTGTGCATTTATGTCACTGACTTATTAGCTGGAGATGTGGTTGGTACACTGCCCACGAATAATAGCTGGATGACAGCTATCCTTATCTACTCTAGTTTGTGGCTCAATTAGTATGCCACCTTAGTTAGTTGAGTTTGGTTTGAGACCCATGTATAGGGTTCTTCTATTTCTTTGTACAAGAGTTCTTTTGGCTTTCATAACTAAGAAGAGGAAAACTGTTTTCAGCCTCCACCTATGTGTGTATTCCCCCATTGTGTATGTGAGAAAGCCACAAGTGGGAGTCCTTCCCTCTCTCCCACTATCTTCACAACAACTACTCACCTAGAATGTATTACAATGGCATGGAAGTTCAATCACACTTCAATGACATACCATTTCCCTGAGCTCTATGCTTTAAGGGCCTTTTTTGTGTGAAGTGAGATAATGTAATGTCATTCTCAATCCAGTGGTCCAACAGGAGGCTGCTTAGGCTCCTTGACATCCAGTGCATACCTAGACAACTCCTCATCACCTCCATATTTGTGAGGAATTCTTCTCATTCATTCTTTTGGTCACTACCCTTCCAATCTCCACTCAAGCTCAAAGGGTTTTGCAATGCATGGTTTCTTCTTTCAAGTCCATTTGGAGATCATGTACAAGTGATACCATGATCCTCGAAGTAGGATGACACTATATGAAATTACAAATGTTAAAGATTCATACCTTCAACCACAAACGATGGAATCTCATCATCACCGACATCCAATCTAATATGGGAGTCTCCTCAAGCTCCTCTACATCCAATGCCTACCCTTTTGAGCCAGCCACATCCTCATCACCTCCATTAACATGTAACGATTCCATCTCCATTCTTCTAGTCACTACCCTTCCAATCTCCACTTTGGCTTTAGGTATTGTAATGCCTACTTTCTTTCTTTTTATTTTTCTGGACCTACAAATCCATTTGGAGACCATGTGCAACTAATACCACCATTCTTGAAGTAGGATTAACACTGCATGAAATTGTGAATGTAAACATTTGTACCTTCAATCATACACGATGTGGTGTCTTTCGGACCATGCTAGACTCCACAAATGTAGAGCGGTCGTGACTGCTAGATACAAAAGTGGAGTCCAGATCACTGGACCTTCCTCTCTTAAGTGTTCTTACATCTCCACCCACAAATCCTCCTTCACCTACATTATAAAAGTAATAGTGATAGTAGTATCATAGAAAAATGGAAATAAGGAATCAGTTGAGGATATTCACAATAATACACACTAGTAATAGGCATCAAGTGCCCGTTGTTGGGAGAAGACAAATCAACACCAAGTCATCCATCTGCACATGAACATAACAAAACTTCAATAATTTAACAACCAACTCGCTATGATGAAAAAGCCACATATAATTTAAAACAAACTAGTTGGAATGCCAAGAATTGATTTGGCCTTTTCAAAAATGGGCTCCCTACATGCACCATATACACATGTACCAATCTCTATTGCTAGATGAGCAAAACAGGGATAGTGGTACATGTGACCATGTTAAAATCCAAACACCTTGAATGACTGAATATCAAAAGGGAAGCCTCAGCCCAAGTAGTAGCTATAGTCACTAGCCTTTAGAGGCAAGACACCCACACACTCAACAACAAATGGATGTGAATAAATTACCACATAGGTGCTTGGACTCAACCCTGGACTTCAATTACAAGCTAAAATCCATGTGGGCTTGTGCCTCTTCAATCATCCTCTCTATTTCTAAAACTGTGACCTACAAATATATACAAAATGTCAAAACTTTCCAAAACCTCCAAACATATACAACATATCATCTTTTTATCACAAGTCGTGTGTTTAACCAACCTTTTGCAATGATGCATGTCTCATATCAAAAATAGTGAGCTATGTAGCATACAAAAAGCACATGATATGTGTTATGTACTATAGATTGTGTTGCACAATTCATGCTATATAGTAGATATAAATTGCATAGACTGTGTTGCATAAAACATGCTATTATGCTATATACCTTAGTTAAAGCATGCTATATATCACGTTATATGCTATATATCTTATATGTATGCCTGACATATTAGATTGAAAACTATATAGTAGAGATGATGTATAGCACACAGGATGAGATTTATAGCTCATTCAATAGGCTTAAAAGAATAGATAGAGGAGAGATAGAGTGCTATATAGTAGAGATAATGTACATAGCACACAACATGAGCTATATAGCTCATAAATAATGCTTGGAAGACTAGATTGAGTGCTATATAATGCATGTAGCACATAGCATGGGATATATAGCTCATTCAATAGGCTTGAACGAATATATTAATTGCTATATAGTATAGATAATATACATAGCACACAAGATGAGCTATATACTACTATATAGCACATATTGTATGTTTGAAAGATTAATAAGGTAATATACAACAAAAATAATGTATAGCACATAGTATGACATATATAGCACATATTGTATGCTTGAAATATTAGATGTACTATATAGTGGATATGATGTATAGCACATAGGATTAGTTATATAGATATGTAGCTCATACAATATGCTTAAAAGAATAGCAAGGATAATGTACATAGCACATAGCATGATATATATAGCTCATTTAGTAGGCTTGAAAGAATAGAATACATAGCACATAGTATGAGCTACATAGATCTTTTTGTATGCCTACAACTATCACCAAAAATGGTCTACTCTACAACACAAATGTCTTCCTTTGATCTCTTGACAGTGACTAAGGTACCATCCCCTCCATCAGAAAAAGAAACATTCTATCATACCAATCCTGCCGACCATCCAAGTTGACAGAAAACAAATGTGCATTAGGTAAATCATCCTGAATTCTCAAAGGTGCCTCACCATTCATCAAGCAACTTAAATAATCTGCAACAACATGCTGATAACTGGGTGCATGAACAATGTCATAATCATATTCTTGGAGGAGTAATATCCATCTAGCCAGCCTTCCAGACAACTATGGTTTGTTTACCAAATAAATGAGAGCTTGATGATCCACATGTAAGACTTTTTGTTTGGCCTTCAGTGAAGAAGCTTGCATAGCAAAACTCGAACTACGTTAACTTTAGATGTAGAATAAGTGCTTGAGTTGAATATACGAGTAAACATAAGTGCATGCAATCAATTGTGGAGAAGTCAATGCCTTTTAAGAGTGGTGTGATTGATGTCATCAACATTGACTCCATTAAATACTCGACACAAGATTTATAGTATGCATGCTACATTGTCGTTGATGTCAATTTGGAATTTAATGTTGGGTTGTTATTATGTTAAGAAGTAGTTTTACTTGTCAAACATTCATACTTTTCTTTGAAATTTATTTGTAGAGCCGTTTGCAATTTCTTTAAAGAGCAGAGCAATACAATTGCAATATAACTATTTTATGTCATGTTTCAATGTATTATTTTTGTTTTTGTTTGACATGTAAAAGTGTTATATCTTTACCATTTAACTATTCTCCTAACAACATATTGCAAAAACCATTCTACTTTGCATGAAAATCTAGAAGTGTTATTTGTTTACCATTTACCTATTTCCTAACAAGTATTGCTAATAGCTTTCTACTTTGCTTCATAGAATCTTACACTTCTAAAATTTGCAATCACAACAAGCAAGCGAATTGTTTCCAAGTAAGGTAATGATGAGGTTAATTCACACAATGCACCTAATGAAGGAAATCACTTGCAAGTAGCACCCCTTGATTTCCCATCTGCTACTAAAGCCTTGATTCCAAAAAGGAGAACATTGTAGGGGGGGGAGGGATTCCTTAGTGCTTCCAAGCGTAACTTAGCTCTCAAAGAGTGCACCACATTGTTTTGTGTTCGAAGGGAAGTTGCTTGCCAAGTATGGTACATACAAGGTTCCAAATGCAAAATAGCCTACATATTTGAAAGCAGACCTAATGGACAAGTTCTACTCCCACACCATTACATTACTTATTCCTTCCACATACATCCACCAATTTGTTGAATTCTTGCAAGTTGGAGAATTATATAGGATAGAAGAGCAAGTGTATGCCCAGAGGAACAAATGAAGGTGGAACTTCTAGATTTTCTTTGTTAGTTGATGCGACTACATCAACCATTAGAGGGGAACCTTTTGAAGGAAACCTTCACCTCCTTTTGGACCACTCCCTAAGCACGTACGTACCTTGGGCTGCCACATTCATGAATTATAGCAATGGGACGTATCCCAAGTCATGGGCACAATTGTTGGCATCATAAAGGTTGCAAGTGAGGAGGGCATGGTGGATCAAATCATCATTGTAGATGGTCCAAGGGATGAGGATAGAGCCATAGTAAGCCCATTGTACCTTTTTGGAACTTGCTTTACCAAGCCTAACAAGGAATCTTGTAAACTAACCTCACCTTCATTTATCATTGTTGTAGCTTTCTTTCGTGTGAATGAACGAAAGCCCACATTCACACAATTGATTCAAGAGTTCAATGAAGAAGGCATTATGTACGTGTTGAAAAATTTGTCATTTTTAAAAGCAAAAGGCACAATCTGTGTGTTTGACTTCACAATCTTCGCAGAGGCTCCAAATGGTCCAATGAAAGATGACTTGCGAGCCACATTTTTGAGCCAGGTTTCACGTTTGGGCTATGGGACCAAAGTGAGTATTTTACACTTCATTTTTTTAAAATGCCTTCTCATGGTTAGGTATATTCTCACAATTGGACATGCATTGTTGTGTAGGTTTTTGGTATTCTACACTTCACCAATGTCAATGCAGATTCGATTGAGCATGAATGTGAGATCTATATAGTAGCACTCATGTAAGCCACTATCCTACACACCCTTACTGCTTCTCTTGCAAGAGCACCCAAACTATTGTTCCAGTTCCTTGCTTGTCAATAGTAGATATTGTCAAACATGGCAAACAAGTGCCTGTGCATATTAGAGGTCATTAGAGGGCCTTACGTTGACATGGTACTTTCTTTGGGATTTCCATTCCTATAATTGTATGAGGAAGACCTTATCGCAATGCATAGCAAACTCAATACAACCAAACCCAATGGTAGCTTTGTTGAGATATCGAGCTCCACTCGTGATATGCTAGGGTGACCGTTGTGCATTTATGTCACTGAGTTGTTAGCTATAGATGCAGTTGGTACACCACCCATGAATAATAGCTGGATGACAGCTATCCTTATGTACTTTAGTTCGTGGCTTAGTTAGTATGCCACCTTAGTTAGCTGAGTTTGGTTTGAGACCCACATATAGGGTTCTTCTATTTCTTTGTACTAGAGTTCTTTTGGCTTTCACAACTAAGAAGAGGAAACTTGTTTTCAACCTCCACCTTTGTGTGCTCTGCAAGTCGGTGAAAAGTTGCCACAGAAATTGCATCATATGCTTGTGCGCAGAGATATTGGGAGTTACAGAATCATCCTTATTGCCTATTCATGCAAAATCGTCACTAGGAAGTGACTGTGTGGTCTAATACCACTTTCGTCAGTTTTGCAGATTTGCCCTTGTGAGACAGAAGCTGTGTTTTTTGTAGTGACAGAATATTTTGCAGTGTTATGTAATGGCGTCTGATTCTCTTCTTTCACAGATTGTCACTGAAAATCTTGACAAGAACAACTTCCAAGCATGGAAGTTTAGAATGACGAATTTCCTCATGGGAAAAGGCTATTGGGAGTTCATTACAGGAAATGAAGAAGAACCAGTTCTTCCTAATGTTCCCAATCAACAAGAAATGCAAGCATTTAAAGGATGGCATGAGAGAGCCAAAAAAGTTATGTACTGGCTGTCTACCAGTATTTCAGATTCTATGATTGTGCATATTCAGGATGCAAGTACGCCAAAGGAGGCGTGGGATACTTTGGCAAAAATGTACAGCACAAATATGCAAGCCCGGAAAATGCAACTCAAGTAGGAGTAGCACAATGTGGAGAGAGAAAATATGAGCATCAATGACTACCACATGAAGGTGAAGAATATTGCAGATGCACTTGCTTCCATTGGGTCACCAGTGGAAGATGATGATTTAGTTTCTATGACCTTGAATGGTTTAGGAAAGGATTATGCATAGTTTCAAACATCCATTGCCATCTGTGAAAAATTTCTTGATTTTGAGGAGTTGTTTGCTCTTCTAATTTCTGAAGAGCAGAGAAATGGTGGTGCCTCTTCTTCAGGAGGAACTTTAAAAGAAACTGTCTTCTACTCAAATGCTGAAAGAGGCAGAGGCAGAGGTAGAGCAGGCCGATCTGGAGGCCGTGGTAGAAATCAAAATATGCAGCAACCTCAAGAAAACCATTCCTATGGAGGAGGACGTGGTAACTCTAGAGGCAGGGGGAGCCAAAGAGGTCATGGTGGATGGCAAAGAGGCCAAAATGCAAACAGCAATGTTGAATGCTACTACTGTGGTAAAATGGGTCATATGGCTAAAGACTACTATAAAAAGGAGAATGACATCATGAATGGAAAACTGTAGCAAGGGAATTATGCATCTTCTAGTAGATAGGGTGATGACAAAAATGAGCATCTGTTTATGGTGCAACACATGACCAATTCTGTGACAAGTGCAGAAGAAAGCAATGATGTGTGGTATGTTGACTCAGGTGCATCAAACCACATGACAAGTCATGCAAAATGGATGCAGGATGCAAGGAAAATGGAAAAACCAGGATTTGTGGAGACTAGTGATGATACTGCACATCCTATTGTGCAGATTGGTAAAATTCCTTTGTCTATGCAGGATGGGAAAAAGAAATACCTGTCTGATGTATTTCATGTCCCGAATATCACCAAGAACCTGGTTTCTATTGGTCAAATGGTTGAGTAGGGCTTGCAGGTCAGATTTAATCCTCATGGATGCTTTGTTGAGGATATGAAAAATAACGGTCGCTTGATAGCAAAAGGAGAGAAGAAGGGCAGGACGTTTACATTGGATGCGGACATGCCTAAATTGAGTGCAGCAATGTTTGCACATGGGACCGGTGTAGTTGCAGATATTGATATTTGGCATAAACGCATTGGTCATGTTAATGTACATCGACTTAAATCAATGCAGGCCCAAAATATCATTGCAGGATTGCTTAAATTCAACGTTGCAGAAATGCATAAGGTATGTGAGGCCTGTCAATTTGGAAAATAGGCAAGGAAACCATTTCCTAAACATGTTCAAGAGAGTAAGAAGCCATTGGAATTAATCCACTCTGATGTGTGGACTACTAAAGCTGCATCTATTGGAGGCTGTCATTATTTTGTCACTTTTATTGATGACTACAGCAGAAAAGTTTGGGTGTATTTTATGAAAAAAAGAAGTGAAGTGTTTGGGCATTTCAAAGCTTTTAAAGCTATGGTTGAAAAAGAAACAGGCCTTCAAATAAAATGCCTAAGGTTAGATGGAGGGGGAGAGTACCTCTCAAATGAGTTTGCAAGGTTCCTGCAGGAGCATGGCATAAAGTAGCAATATTTATGCAGTCATATGCCACATCAAAATGGACTTGCAGAAAGGAAAAACAAGCATATTGGAGAGGTATCTCGGGCCATGCTAAATGAAAAAGACCTACCAGATTATTATTGGGCTGAAGCAGTTGCTACAGCAGTTTACATAATGAACAGGACTCCCACTACAGCAATACATGGCATGATGCTAGAGGAGATGTATACTGGTAGGAAACCAGATATTTCTCATTTGAAAATTTTTGGTTGCATTGCCTATGTTCATGTGCCAGATGAGTTGAGGTCCAAGTTGGATCCAAAAGCTAAGAAGTGCATCTTTATTGGTTATTCTCTGTAGCAGAAAGGGTATGATGCTATAACCCTTCTACTCATAAGTTTACAGTGAGCAAAGATGTTGTTTTTGATGAGATGAGTAGCTAGTATAAACTAGTAAATGTGATTGATGATGTAGATGCACAAAATGGTAATGCTCCATAGAATTCACACTAGCAATCAAAAAATATTAGTGGACTTGTAGTGTCCTCTAGCAGTGGTTCACATACTTTGCCATGGACAGGCAGATTGAGATCAGGAGAATCTCCTCAAAGCAATGCAGATAGTGGTATGCAGGTATCACAAAAAGGAAAAGAGAAGATAGATCAGCCCATGCTTGATGTGAATGCAGGTCACTCTTATGTGGATGGTGAATCCAGTGGCTCAGAACAGAGCATTGATGATGAGTTGGGTATTCCTTCTATTGTTACACCTAGAGTAAGGAAGACCAGGGATGTTTTGAGAGCACTTGGAAGTGAGCCTATTTTGCACAGGTCTACCAGAGCTAGGTATACTGTGGATAGGCTGAAATATGATGGATTTACAGTCATTCACTATGCCTATATGGTCAAAGTGATACAGGAACCAAAACCCACTTCTTTTGAGCAAGCCATGGGAAAAGAAAAATGGGAGAAAGCCATGGATGAAGAAATGGATGCCTTGGAAGCAAATGCTACATGGGAATTGGTGCCTTTGCCTAAAGACAAGAATTCAATTGGCTGTAAGTGGGTTTATAAGGCGAAGCACAATGCAAATGGTTCTGTGAACAGATACAAGGCAAGATTAGTTGTCAAGGGGTATGCACAGATATATGGCATTGATTATGAAGAAACATTCAGTCCGGTTGCAAGGATGGCAACTGTAAGAGCAGTCATTGCTATGGCTGCATCAAAGGGATGGTCTTTACATCAGATCGATGTAAAGAATGCCTTCTTGCATGGTGATTTGCAAGAAGAGGTCTTTATGGAGCAGCCACCAGGTTATGTTCATGCTATTCAGCCTGAGTTTGTTAGCAGGTTGAAGAAAGCCTTATATGGCTTGAAGCAAGCACCTAGAGCATGGTCTGACAAGATAGCATAGTATCTTGTCACTATTGGCTTTCAGATTTCCAAGGTAGATTTCTCACTTTATGTAAGAAAAACAGAGAAAGGTATTATGCTGCTTGTCATTTATGTTGATGATTGGATCATCACAGGTAATAGTGATGAAGATATCCTTCATGTGAAAATGCTATTGAAGCAGAAGTTTGAGATGAAGGATTTGGGAGAGCTGTGTTATTTCTTGGGCATTGAGGTGATTAGATCACGAAGTGGGATACGGCTCTTGTAGAGGCAGTATGGATTGGACATGCTGTCCAAATATGGGATGACGGGCTGTAAGCCTATTTCAGTTCCTTTGGAGCAGAATGTGAAGTTGAGCGCAGATGCAGGTGAGCTTCTGGAAGACCCTACTATGTACAGGCGCATAGTAGGAAGTTTGATTTATATGACTATTACCATGCCAGATTTGAGCTATGCTGTTGGATTGGTAAGTCAGTTTATGCAGGCTCCAAGGAAACCGCATTTGGATGTGGCTAGATGCATACTCAGGTATGTGAAGACCACATTGCAGTATGGACTATTTTATGAGACTGGGGTTCAGATACAGTTGCATGGATACACTGATGCTGATTGGGCTGGTAGTATTTCTGATA
This sequence comes from Dipteris shenzhenensis, assembly GCF_047967505.1. NCBI lineage: Eukaryota > Viridiplantae > Streptophyta > Polypodiopsida > Gleicheniales > Dipteridaceae > Dipteris > Dipteris shenzhenensis. Next base: position 4,308,375 of record NC_141599.1, read on the forward strand.
GAGGATCTACCAGTGGATATGTGTTCTCGTTTGGGAGTGTTGCAATCACTTGGAGCAGCAAGAAACAGCCTACAGTTGCCTTGTCGAGCACAGAGGCTGAGTACAAGGGTGCAGCAATGGCTGCATGTGAGGTAGCTTGGTTGCATAAGCTACTTTATGATATGCATCAATTTATAGATGGGCCAGTTGTGATTTATTGTGACAACATGAGCAGTATACACTTGGCAAATAACCCAATCTATCATGCTAGAATAAAGCACATTGAGGTGCATTATCACTATGTGCGGGAGAAGGTTTTACTAGGTCTTATTGATCTAGTTTATATTAGCACAGAGGATCAAGTAGCTGACATATTCATGAAGGCATTGGGCATAGAGAAGTTGCGTAAGTTCAGAGACCTGCTTGGTGTGCAAGAATTGGGATTGAGCTCGAGGGGGAGTGTTGAGATATCGAGCTCCACTCGTGATATGCTAGGGTGACCATTGTGCATTTATGTCACCGAGTTGTTAGCTGCAGATGTGGTTGGTACACCGCCCATGAATAATAGCTGGATGACAGCTATCCTAATGTACTCTAGTTCGTGGCTCAGTTAGTATGCCACCTTAGTTAGCTGAGTTTGGTTTGAGACCCACATATAGGGTTCTTCTATTTCTTTGTACTATAGTTCTTTTGGCTTTCACAACTAAGAAGAGGAAGACTGTTTTCAGCATCCACCTTTGTCTGTATTCCCCCATTGTGTATGTGAGAAAGCCGCAAGTGAGACTCCTTCCTTCTCTCCCACTATCTTCACAAGCTTCACTACTAATAGCTATGAGTTTGTTATTGCATTGGATGCTTGATGTATTTCTTTGAATTCATAAGGCGTTCTTTCCTTCTTTGAATTTGCAAGTACAATCAATTGTGTCTTCTTTGACATATCAAAATTAGACAATCGCTCTCTTATTTCTCCTTTTCCATAGTCATACTTAAAAATGAATTTAGAGCAACTCCTCTAAAACAAGCAATTGACAAACAAAGGAAAAATTTCCCTTAATAATCCAAAAAACGAGGACATGTTGAAATGCCTTCTAGAATTTTTTCCAAATTTTGGTACGACCAATTGCTAGGCATTTTTTTCGACCACATTATGTGCCCACCCATGGCAAAATAAACCTCATGGCACAAATTGTCTTCAAAGACTAATAAACAATTGCACTTATGTGTTGCTAATGTATGGGCTTTGCTAAGTAATTCATTAGCATCCTATGCATTGATTGTGGATACACTTCAGTGCTTCAACCAAATATTTGGATTGGCATTTGCTTTGTTTTGCTATGACGGGATGAATCTCTCCATAAAGGCAACAATAGGGAAGTGTAGGCATCAAGATACAAAGTACTTACTCATCAATGAATCACCTGATGCTTTCACAATTACTCCTTTGTCATGTTTAAAAGGGAAACGTGAGTACATTGTGTGGTCCCAAGAAGATGAAAATCTCTTGCAAAAATTGGTAAGAACAAATGCAAACTTGCCCACAAAAGAAGCTGTTCATATGCTCTCCATTCAAGTAGGCAAAAACGAGTACACTCTTCAAGGTACACTAAACAAAATCTACAAGACGAGAAGGATTATTTTGCAACTTGTTGCAGCTATTGCCATGTCTAACGTGGAAGAGCAACCATCACCTTTCCAATGCAACAACCACAATGTTCATACCAAACAAAGAGAAGACAAGAGCACGGCCACACACAAGAGAAAGAGAACTCCACTAACACTCCAAGAACAATACGCAAACAAAATCTTGGATACTCCTAGTTTCTCATGCTATTGTTGCATATGTTGAAAATTCATTATGAAGATGAAAAGACTAACTATAGACATGGCAATATTCCTCGAACAGAAAGGGATAAAGACATCCTCCACAAGAGAACCCAATAGGCTCTTGTGCTCTCTATGCCACAAATAAGTAAAAAAGCACGCACTGCCTCTGTTGTCATCCTTGAACATGAAAATGGCTAGAAAAATATTCTACATGAGCAAACTCAATGACGTTGAGGCACGCTGATGTCCATTAGAATACCATTTGTGCAAATTCAAGAGTTGACATATGAAGGACAATATGGGTTGCATGGAAGTGTTGTCAATGTCATTGCATACCTTGACAGAGCCGAATCCATATTGCCGTAGCTTTTAAGCAACAACGGTACAGTTGCAGTCGCAATTAAATGCAAACTCTCGTACAAGCATAGCTACATGAGTGGCCTACTCAAGCCAACTTTCACAATGCTTTCTTTGAATGAGCTTTTAGGAACACCACTATACAAAGATTACAAGGTTAGCATGAACCGAACTTGGGAAAATCATATAAAGCTAATTCAAGCACAAGAGAGAGAAGATGTTGACCAACCCAACAACCAAATTTCAGTAAATGTGGATGACAACGAGGTCAACATGGACACTTTGGTACATGGGATCTATACAAACCAGCAACAAGTGGTTGACTTTGAAGGCCAAACCATTGCTATTGCTTCTTTGTAGGGTTTCTCTCCCGTAAGCATATTCAAAGACAAACATTGCGAAGAGCTCGCTTACACAAGGTTGTTCTATGGCACAATCCACGAAACTACAATCTCCCTAATCAGAGTTCTCTTACCAAGACATTGCCTCTTGGGAACTAACAAATGTGGATGGGCAATTTGCATTTTGCATAGACAACCTTTTCTTCAAAAAAATGAAAATCTTGGTTCGCCAAGTTTTATTGTCCTCGTGTGTCCGCATGTGCAAAGCGTAGACAAGGAGAGGAACAATTCAAGTAAAAGATGCACTTTTGGACACGAACATTGAGAAGTTACTGCAATCAAACATAGCTTATCGAGACTTCACTCATCTCCATACCTCGGGGGACTACAAGTTCCACCTAAAGAAAAACATTTTTTCAATGTTGAGGCAATTGGGGCCACCAACCTCTTTTGTGACGGTATCCGTTGGCAGAGAAAACATGGACTCTATTGATGGATTGCCTCCACAAACTGAATCCTAGACTAGAGGAGCAGGTGAACAGAAACCCAAACATTAAAGCACACCACCTCATATGTTCTGATCCAGTAACAACAGCTCAGTATTATGTCCACCGTTTCCAAGCATTGAAGAACTTGCTCAAGAAAGACGCTACCATTCTTGGGAAGGTAGTCGATTTCTTCTTCATGATAGAGTTTTAGGATAGGGGGATCTAGCACGATCATAGCCGATTGTGGATTGAAAATGTGCCTATCTTTGGCATATCAAAAAATTTAGAGATCGAAGCATTTGTCGACAGGTTTATCAATACTGACATATCTACATTTCCCTTTGAAAGGAGCGAAATCCAAACGCACAAACACCACAAAACATGTTTCAAAAGAAGGAAAGACTGTTGCTACGGGTTTCCTTGCCCTCCCATGGTAAAGACTCAAATACTCCTCCCTTTTAAGGATTCCTCCAGCAACAACGTTCTAAAGAACAACATGAAACACATCAAACTACTTCTCGCGCAAGACAACATGTTGTTGCTAGACTATAATTCATTCTTGCACAATCTGAATCTAACACATGATGAATACATACTAGCTCTTTGATCGTCGATCTCTCAACTAGCATTGTTTTTTAAAAGACATCCAAAAGCTATATTCACAAACAACTTCAACCATGCATTGTTAGGACTATGGGAGGCCAATAGGGACGTACAATTCATACTCAATCCCCATGGAGCTGAAGCATATTGCACATTATACATAACCGAAATAGACAAAGAAACAACAGAGGCAGTCAAGGTGGCCCTAGCACAAAGTGCAAGTTCTAAAGTGCCACCAAATGAACGAATACGTTGCATTGGCAATGCAAGACTCAATATGCAACACATAAGCTCCCAATAAGTAGTGTACTTAGCACTCTCCTTACCACTCACGAGAGCCACAAGGCAATTTATTTACATTAACACAAACCCTCCTGAAGAAAGAACATTGTTGCTTAAGCGATGATAACAATTACAATGCTTTTACACCTAGAAAGCATTGATGTTTTCTATAGCATCATCGCTAAGTACTTGAAATGAGAAGCAACTCTCCATTCTATTTGTTTGTCAAGCTTTGCTGGTGACTACACAATTGTGGGAGCAAAGGCAAGAAAAAGGAAAACCACAAAAATAGTGAGGTTCAATACTTACAATTAGATCACAAACCTAGAGAACCACTACAGAGAATAATGCCTTCTCTTCTTGCCATACCACAAATAAGAGCCAATGTTGGATCAACAAAACTGTATGTGGCATGACATGTACAAGGCCCACTTACACATCATTAGCACAAACAGAGATAAATTCATCAAACTCATTCCTAAAAATTGCACAAGATCATCAACCATATTTACTCTCTTGTCATCCTCTAACTATGAGTCAACTCACATTAACAACGATGCATATGACATAGGCATTGAAATGAATAATCAAACCAAGGCAAATCAATTTCGCACCACATATTCGTTGACGTACAATTTCTTAACAAACAAGGATTGCTATAGTATGATGATGAAACTAAATATTGAATAGTGCATCCTTCTCAATGGCATGATGCTCAAGAAAAGAATAAAGCCAACCAAACAATTGCCACTTTTCCTTTCAGGAAATGCAGCAACGGGGAAAACATTTAAGGTGATGGCAATAGTCCAAGCACTTCTAAGGCACTACTCGCACAAAGAAAGCTCCGATGTGAGCCTACCAAATGTGCTGTTGCTAGCTTACATAGGCAAAGTTGCATTCAACATCGGAGGCACGACAATTCATTCTGCACTACATCTGCCACTAATGGCATCCCACTACACAAGCCTCTTGGCAGAAAAACTTCAAGATCTATTGCAACTCTACAAAGACTTGAGCTAGTTGTTTTCGATGAGGTTTCCTTGATAGGGCATAGCACATTAGTCGGCTACAGACATGCGCTCAAGGGAGATCAAACACAATCAACTCAAACCATTTGGAGGAATAGATGTTCTCTTATGTGGAGATCTATGTCAAGTTAGCCCAACAAAAGATTCATGGATTTTCATGGGACAAACAATGAACACAGCGATGACATCATCATTCTGGCAAGACAAAGTATCTTTGTACGAACTTCACACTCCAATGTGACAAACAAATAGCCAATACATTAAGATTCTCAACAAAATTAGAGTTGGAGAACAAACGTTGAAAGACATCTCATACATAAACAACCAATATCTCAGAACACCATTGCAAAAACAAAACGTCCCACATTTGTTCTACACCAATGCTACAAAACATGTTCACAACAAATAAATATTCGAATTAATCCAAGAACCCCCACACATTCTACTAGCAAACCTTCACATCCAAGAACCACCAAGAGCGCTTCTTCAATCGTTGGAGACTCTGCTTCATCATATCGATCCAACAACACCAACAACAACAAAAGGGGACTTTAACATCAACCATGTAAGTGTAAGCGCAGCCATAAAAAGTCTTCATGCATGCAACATCATGAAATGACGCAATTGATTGACTAGCCGCAACATCATGAAATGACACAATTGATGGACTAGCAAATGGGTCCACAATCGACCACATTTGGACAAACAACAAAACGAGAGGAGGAACTAATTTCATTTGGTCATGCAGAGAGATACTTAGACATAAACCAAGGGCAGGCCTCTTGAATGTAATTCACCTTGTTTTTAAACACTTAGCTCCTTCCCCGTGTTCTCATCAGAGCTCGCAAGCTCCCCACTTTCCCTTGATCATCAACAATACTGTACTTTGTTCATCCCTTTGTAAACTCGCAGAAACGATGACAATCTCCGTTTTTGCTCGGATCATGCTTCCCTCTTGAATTTCCCCTTTTGCATTTCTACTTCTCCCACAACCGATCTGCTCGAATTCCCCTTCTTCCAACCTTTTCGGAGCCTTTTGCATTCGCCGGCAGCAGCACCTTCTATGAAACGCACTCCTGACCTGGTCAGCGCGCTTCAGATGAATAGTTTATGGTGTGCTTGCTGACAGCACTGCTCAAAATCGGGTTTTTCTTGTGAGTCGTTTGGGGACATATGTTATCGTATGCGCGGAGAGTGATATAAAAGCGTAGCTGTGCGAAATAATTGCCTATCAATGCCCTTCAAAGGTATAATCCGGGAGTTTCAGGAGATGAAAGATGGCATTGGTAGCATCTCCAGAAGAAGCTTCGATGTCAAGTTTTCTTATCATCACAGGTCTCGATCTCTTACTTCGGTTCTCGATGAAAGTCAAGTAAGCAACCAGATTCAACAACAGAGCTGCTGGGCAAATATGCCACCGGAGCTTCTTAGAGATGTGCTTCAACGGGTCGAAGCCAGTGAAGGCTTGTGGCCGTCTCGGAAACACGTAGTAGCTTGTGCTTGCGTCTGCAGGAACTGGAGAGAGATAGCGAAAGAACTCGTGAAGACACCGGAACAGTGTGGCAAGCTGACGTTTCCCATTTCATTGAAGCAGGTGATGCACTCATTCCTGGCCGAAAACACAATCGCAGGGTTTTCTGGCCACGTTTCAATGATTTTGTTTCTTGAAATGGTTTCGTGAGGTGGATTGGCCTAGATAATTGTGCTCGCGTGCTTTTTGCTCTACACCTTAAGCCCCACTTTTCCGAATAAGGCAGAAAAATGTATTCTGTTGACCGCTGGGACTCCAACATGGAAAGCATTCGGTGCTGTCAGCGGGGATTGCAAATCCCATGCTTCAATATTGTGGATGGTATTGTGCGATCCCCTGGGGCTGCATGCAATTATCATTTCTCGACACCTCGTCTACACTGTACAGTAGTCTACATTAAGTAGGTCCGTATGGGAGTACTTGATGTTCTTCGTCCATGTCTTTATGCTTTCCCAGGAGCTTCAACCTGAGATGTCTATAGCGGAGAATCACAGGGTTATGTATAGTGCATGGAATTGTGAATAGTTGCTAACGGCAGGAACTTACGAAGAAACACCATAGAATTGATCTACAAATATATATATATATATATATATAGGCTTTTCTCAGAGACATCATCCAAAGAAAACTTCTCTAGCGGCGTGTGATGTGTCAAAGTGCTGATGAGCTATTCGTAGCACATTGTTCAGCGTAGCCTTCTTCTGACTGATAATAGTGCAAACTTTCTACATGGCCATCTATATATATATATATATATAATGTCTGGTCCTCTATAGCCCTTAGCCGGGTTGTTTGGATAGGATTTTGCCACTGGTGCCCTTTTTATGTCTTACTGGATCTTTGATTGAAGATTTTTCGTTCTGTCCAAGCCGAGTTCTTGCCTTTGATGCCAGCATTTTGCCAAAGAAAGTGGTGCTTGTTTGCTAAGTTGTGTTTCCTTTTATGTCTATGTGAAATGTATTATTGATCCTAGAGCAAAGAGAGAGAGTGACCTTATGTAGGAATTCGTTTAGCTTTGCCAATGCCCTAAGGGCTGAATACAACCATATGAAGGGGCTGGAACCCTCAATGCAAAACTGGAAGGAAACTATACTACCTAGAGGAGGTGAATCCTCACTAGATCTTTGGAGAGGCTGAGGCACCCTGCTGGTCTGCTGCGGTGAGGCCTAACTGCTGCTGAACTGAGGATAGGATGCCCAACTGTGAGATGGAGAATGAAGCTGCCTTTTATAGGCCCCCCTTGGGCGTAAAACTGACCGACCAGCAGCTTCCTGCCACCGACCAAGCTGCTCCCTATTCACCAACCTGCTAATGTGGCACCTGACACTGCCACGTGGCTCTTGCTGATGTCATTGCTGATGTGGCACCTGTGCAGTACGGATTGCTGAGCTGGCTGTTGCTTGCGTGGTGGTCCACGTGGGAGCCAGCTGACATGGCTGCCTGTGGCATTCCTGCTGCGTGCTGATTGGGCAGCCCACGTGGCAGTCCAGCATGCCAGTGACATCCCCTTCTGCTGAAACTAGAACCAATATATGAAACTGCCCTCCCGTCGAGCTGATGGAGGTGATGGGCTGTGGTATACCTGGCTGATAAATCCTGTTCTGGAGACCTCTATCATGAATCCAGAAATGGTTGCTAAGCTCATGAATCCTGATCTGCAGGTACTGAATTCCTGGATCTGGTGCTAACTTCTGGTAAGGATATGTGCTGTGGGTTTATACTCTAGGATGATGCTCCTTGTGGTTTTCCTCAGTGCATATAGCTGATAGGGACGGAGGAAGACTGGGTTTGAGAGAGGCATCTTGGTCTTGTTGTGACTTTGTTGCCTGCTGTAAGACTGTATTCTGCTGTAATACTATTGAACCCCTTGAATGACTGATATCAAAGGTCGAGGCGGAACACCCTTAATCCAATAGATGAACTTGGACCCATGGCTTGGGATTTTGACATCCAAGCCTTGGTGCTGATATTCTGGTCGGACTTTGAACTAGTGCCACCATCGTGCTCCCAAGATGACATCCGCTGCCGGAGTAGGTGCGAGCCTGAGTGGCCGACTGTGTACCCACCTTGATATCTTCAGAGTGGCTGAAGCCACCTGCATATTGCTCTTTATCTGCTGCCCTGGAAACCACACATGACCTCAAGCATAGCCTTTTGGGTATATCAATGGGTAGTATTGTTGTAGGGAAACTCTAGTAAATGTAGATATTGATACGGTAACTTAGGCTGATCCTTCTCAAAGGCCGTAATCATACTGTCTATGGCTTTATTGGCTGCTTCAGTTTGAAGCTTAGTACTGTGGTTCTCAAATAAGGCTGTCCAAAAATGACTTTAAAGTTTAGAATCATTATCGAAGTAATGGATCTAGGTAAGCCATGAAGTCTATAGATATATCAAATGAAAAGTTTGGCTATTTCAGGAGCTCATATATCCTTGTTAATGAACCAAAGGGAGCTTGTTTACTAAGGGGGTCAATTGTAGTGAGTTTTGGTCAAACAAGGCGCTCTTCGCTGATCATACACAAAATCCATTTAATGCTTTTCCCATCTTAATGAAGGTATGGGCTGGGTTGTGGTCGTGGACGTGGGCAAAGTAGACCAAAATCATGGGGTCATGTATTGAAGTGGTACTTTGTCATACCGTGGGGATTCTGGTTGGGTAAGTCGAAGACAAGCAAAAGTTAATAAAGGACCAAGTTTCCACTATGGTGCCATATCCAAAACCACGTATCTAAGGCAGCCTACATGTGAAAAGTGGCCTTGAACTTGAACACCTTGAATTTTTGTGTGAAAATGAGTGCATATAACACTTGGGCAAGCCAAGGGTGTGCCCATGAGTGGGTGTCAAACACATGGAAGACACTAGAAGCGCCCAACTCACACCTATATCCATGGGAAGGGGAGGGAAGAAGAGCATAAGAGTGACACTTTGAGACTTCTTACTTATTTAAAAGTATTGGCATCCCTCCTCAAGTTAGGCCAATGAAAATTGTCTCTAGATTGCTAAGGGCTCCTTGAATACATCTATGACTATCATACAAGTTGTTAGGTTGTTCACTAGGTACCATCCAACTAGCACCAAAGGTTTATGGCACCACCATTCTCGATTACGAACCCACCAACGTTCCTTAGCAATTTTGGTCTATCTATCTGTCCGCCTCAGAATCCAAGCACAGCATGGATCCTGCCAAGCACCATGCTCCCAAGGTATGTTTTAATCCATCTCCACTCTTGGCAACATCTGCACCCATGTGCTTCACCTGAACAAGGAAATCCCAGTGGCTGATCCACATAGATTTCGAAGGCGAAGTGTTTTTCGAGGAACCCTGGACCATAAGCTCCAGACGAGCTCACCAATGAGAGTGAACATGGACCCTTCTTGGAGGTAGCTAACAACGGTCCTCCACATGAGTCCGATTGGATTGCCCCCTTTGAATAGGCACGTTTCAAAAGAACTATCTTGTTTTAACAATATACTCTTTAAAAGAAGGGCTTTATATAGGGGCTGGATGCTCCCTGCTTTAGGCGACCAGCCCACAGACTGGGCTGACCTAATCTGTGGCAGATCTGCAACAGACTGCCGACTGGAGTTTCTCCAAATAAGCCGCCTGGCTGCCACGTGGCAATCCTCATTGCTCACGCCTTTTTGGCACTGCCCCGACCTCCTGCCCTTCTGTCGATCTGATGCTGTCTGCAGGGCCTATAATGCTTGCCCTTATGCAGCCTTTGCAGCTGCGGGGCCCCTGTGCATGTACCGATCTGCTGTCCTGATCTGACAGTATGCTGCTCAGCACCTGTACAGCCTCTGTATAGCCTGCTGTAGCAGGCCTGCGCAGCAGACTCTGTATCCTCTCAGATCTGTCCCTGTGACAGTCCACCTGGACTCTAACCTATGCTGATGGTCTACCTGCCCTCATCTGGAGGCTCAGCGGGGTGACCCTTAAAATACCAACAACCTCATGTTTCAATTGTACACTCATCCAGCTCCTTTGTCCTGACAATGGGTCTATACTTTTTGGTACTCCCCCTTTTTTCATTACTTTACACAAATCCAAGAGGGGCAATGCTAACTTGGCATAATTTCAGATAGAAGTCTTGAAGAAATTGACAAATCCAAGGAGGGGTCAAAATTGTTCTTAAAATAGGTCACTCACATACCTTTTTGAGCTTCTCAAAGTCATGCAGACACCATCTCCAGAAATGATGTGTCCTAGGTAGGTGAGTTCCTGTTTCAAGAATTTACACTTCCTCTCTTTCACAAAGAGTTGCTCTTTTCGAAGTATGGACAACACTCTCCGTAGATGGTGCCTAGATTCTAAAAGAGACTTGCTATAAATCAAGCTATCATCAAGAAAGGCACAACAAACTTTTCGAGATTTTGATGAAAGAGATCATTTATCATCTAATGGCATATTAGTGAGTCCAAATGGAAGCACCAAGAACTCATAATGACTGAATCACATGCGAAACACAGCCTCTTTCCCACATGTCCTTATCTAGTATAGCTTGTTCTCAAATCGATCTTCATCAAGTAGTCTTGATGGTCAATTTATTTAGACCCTTATAGAATATGCATAAACTCATAGATGTGTCTTTTTTCTTAACCAAGAGCACTGGTACACACCATGGTGACTTACTAGTTCTAGTTGGAGGTAATCTTGAAGTTGTCACATAATTTCATCCTCCTTAGTTGAACTGGTCTCATACGAGTGCCTGAACACAGGCTGCACATGTAACAAAGGTGACCCTTAGTAGGTTCTTTTAAAAAGGGCTTGTAAGTGAGTAGCATTCAAGTGGGCAGCCAAATGTTGCCACGTGGCATCTTAGGGAGGCTGTCCCATAAGTCATGTTGCTATTGTTGCTGGGCCCAAACCTATAAAAGGGGGGGGTGTTTCCTGGCTGTTCTCTTTCCAGCTGAGCCTACAATGCTCTTGGCTGTTTGAACTAGGACTGGTTTCCTAGCCTGTTGCTAGTGCAGCCCATCACTAGTGGTAGTTCTACATGTATTTCCAGGTACCAATATAGATCTGCACGCTGTCCTTTCCCATTTTCACTATCTACTGTTATTCCTGCTATTATTCCTGCTTACTTAGGCTGTGAAACTAGAGTAAACTAGCAGGTAGTAGGCTAGCTTCTCTACAGTGGTATCAGAACACTTTTCTAGGGAATTTCATCGGAAAATGTGGTTATTTGATTCTGAAAATTGGAGCACATCATCTTGAGGTTGGGGCCTACCTGTTTGCAATATTCTGTCACGGCCAGGTGTCTAGATCTTCAGATATACACGTGGCAGCCCCTGATTGGACCAGGATTCAATGTGCTCAGAATTGAACAATTCTTACATCATTGTGTTCAGCCTGATCAGCAGATCAATAGCCCTCAAGAAATTCCAGGGTTTGAGTCAGCATTACTCAGGTTCTATGAGCGCTGCCAGTTTCACTGATTCTGCTGTGAATTAGGGTTTTACTGAACCAAGTGGCGATTTTCCTGCATAGATGGATTCGACCCAGCTGATTATACTCCTGTATCAAGTTTCAGACTGATCAGAGTTCATTCACTCCTGAAATTGCCTCGAAATGTGTTCCAGCAGGTACTAAATCAGGGTTTTCTTAGCCTCACTACCATCTAATTTGGGGCTTTTCAGCATTTCCTGTATAATTTGAGTTGTCTCAGCTGCTGCAAGCTTTGCACCAAGGTGGAGGTCCATCAGAGACCATTTTCCCCATCAGGTACCTCGAAATCTGCTCCAGCAGGTGCATTTCTAGCTTTCTGGAGTTATGGTTTCTCTGAAATTTGGGGCTTCCTAGTTTTCCATGCTAAATGGTTCTATTCTTTGCTATATAACCCTAAATGGAACACTGGGTTGGAGATTGGAGCCCTAGATCTGTCCATTTGGTCAAATTGTGAGCTGTCCAGTCAGCATTTGCCACGTGGCAGTGAACTCTCTGCCCTGGACAGTTATAATCTACTGTTCAGACACCAACAATGTTCTAACAGTGCTTTTATATGCTCCTGTGTACTTTTGGATCCTAAACAATGCTTAGATTGGTCTTTGATCTTCTCTATGGCTCCCAAGAGAGTTGGATCCCAATCAAGGAAGATACCAGTAGAAGATGACCCACACGTGGAGAATGTTGGTGGTTGATGCAATAACATCATGGGGTATTGCCATGGATGGAGACCTAATGATTGATAAGGATCAAAATGTCATTCCTGCTGCCAAGTGAGCAAGCTTAAATGGAGGGACCTTCTCAAGTGCAGACTGCTCTAGGTATGGAACCTCAAGGAGGTGGTCCACTTGATCCCATAATACAGGCACTTCGAGAAGTTACAAATGAAATAAAAGCAAATGGAGTGAGGATGCAAAACTCATTTGCCACACTCAGCAGGAAATTGGACCAGATCAAGAAGGTTCAGATACATGAGGGGAAGAGACCTTTGGAGCAGTTTTGTGGGGATTCAGATGATGAAGAAGAAGTTCCTAATCAGGATACTACTGGAAGACCAGTGGGTGTCATGGCTTCTGCAAGAACTGCCCAGCCAAATGTCCACCAATGCAAGGAGCTTTCACGAAACACTCCTACTATGGAAAACAGTCATGAAGTGGATGTTTTATGTCACAGATTCAATGGATATAAGTCTCTACGACCTGATCTTAGGGCTGTGAGGCCTTGTCCCCAATCCAAACAGTGAAATCTGTTGAGGCTAAGGGTCTTTCTCATCAAGACAAGGATATCAAGGATAAGATTATTCTATCAAAGTTCAAGGGGGATACCTGCACTCCTATGGAAGACTATTTCCTGTTCTATCCTAGGAGTGATCAAAGCAAAATCAGATTTGCAGCCCTACACATGGAGGACTATGCTCATTCCTGGAGGAGGAATCTTCAAAACGAGGGGTCACTATTCAATCTTGGGAGGAATTTAAGGAGCAGATGTTTCAGAAATTCGTATCCTCTATTGCTAGATATAAGCTTGTTTTCCAATGGTATGACTTATCTCAGCAAGGTTCTGTGAGGAACTATAATAAACAGTTTTGGAAATTGTCCTTGTTTGCTCATGGTATTGATGAGAGAAGTAGGCTGCTCAAATTCATCTATGGACTTCATCCAAGCATTGCTGCTGATGTGACAGCCCTCAAACCTCTTACTCTCAAGGAAGCAATGCGTTTGGCAGAACTTTCTGAACCTAAGTACAGTTTGAAGGAGAAAGGATTGGGCATTAGGCACATGGACAGTAGGCCTAGCAACAAGAGCGATTTTCCATTGGTTCCCAAGCAAGTACCCCCTACTACAGCATCCATTCCTATCCCGAGATATCCTACTGTTTATGGCAGCAATGGGGCCAAGGTGAAATCTCTCAGGTTAGGAGATATGCATACCTCTAGTACACGTAGGTCTAAGGACCCCAAGGACAGGAAGGATAGAGTGGTCAAGCGATTGTCACAAGCTATTATAGAGGACAGAAAGAAGAAGAATTTATGCTAATTATGTGGAGAGAAATGGACTCCAGACCATAAGAATGTGTGTAAAGCCAAATCAGGTGCCAAACTGAGTATGATCTTAGAGCTTGATGATGACCCTTCTTATGAATACTGCAGAGGTTGAATTCCATGACTGTGTAGGTGATGATCATGGAGACAATGATGTTTCTCATGATTCCAAACGTGAATGTGGAGAGAAATGGGCTCCAGACCATAAGAATGTGTGTAAAGCCAAATGAGGTGCCAAACTGAGTATGATCTTAGAGCTTGATGATGACCCTTCTTATGAAGACACTACTGCAGAGGTTGAATTCCATGACTGTGTAGGTGATGATCATGGAGACAATGATGTTTCCATGATTCCAAACGTGAACCCTCTTTTCCATTCGACCCAGATTGGTGTATTGTTTCTAATACCACGACTGATGGTGAATTGCAGTCCAAATATTCACGTAAATGCCATCAATGGAGGGTTGAGGTAATTGATGATCACTTAGGGGTGGACAGAGAATCAGATGGGAACTCTTGTGTGGATGATGACGAGTTGTTTTGGGATACCCAATCTGTTACTTACAGCATCTCTCCAGAGGCATTTATGGGGTCTCATAATGCCCATACACTTAGGCTACAAGGGACAATCAAAGGCAGATCAGTCCACATATTGGTTGACAGTGGGAGTACTCACAGCTTCATAAATTCCAAATCTGTTGAGGCAGTAAGATTACAGCCCACCACTATTGACCATGGCTTGCAGGTACAAGTGGCTAATGGAAAAAGAAAGAAAGAAAGAAATTTTATTAGAGTCTTCGGAAGACCGATGGGTCTATTAGACTGAAAGAAAACCTGATACAAATCACAGTAAGGGTGGAGCTACTAATACGAGCATCATCACCCGTGCTGAATCCTAAGTCTGATCATACATAATCAAATACATCTGGGTGTGACAATGAAAAGAAAAAAGACTGGAGCGGAGTGGAATCCTCCGTATGTCATGTCGCCCTGGCTGGTGCGTAGCTGGTGATGGGATGTTGGCGTCGGTCAAGGGGTGCCGTGCATCTCGGTCTCCTGGACGAGGCTCGACGCAAGACCAGAGCCACCGTGACTCCCGTGGGACGTATCCCGGGTCTAAACAATGATGGGAGGTCCTCCAGAGTGATCAGTGTGTCCCCTCGATGTCTCGTGTGTCGTGCTGCGGTCGTCAGGTCGGGGTCTCTGTCACGTCTGCGGCTAGAGACTAGACGATCAATGTCACTTGATGGGAAGAACTCTGTGATCCTGCTCTGAGAGGTGTCTGATGATATGGCCAAGCCCCGTCGCCTGAGTAAGTACACTCTGTGTTGGACCCCCTCGTGAATGAAGGCCATGAGGCATCTTTGATTTGGGTAGGCGAGGAATCTGGAAAGGAGCCCGGAGCTGTCTCTGAAGAGACAGTGGTAACGACCTCGGATCTCTGTTGGTTCCAAGGAGGGACACCTTGCACATGTGAAATTGATTCTGGAAGTTCTCAGATTCCATCAACTCTTTGCCAAGATGAGCAAGTGTACTTTCATGGCTAGTGAGGTGGAGTATTTGGGTCATATTCTGGGCAGCAAGGGGATAAAGGTGGACCCTAATAAAGTGAGATGCATCGTGGAGTGGCCTCAGCCAGCCAATGTGATTCAGCTCAGAGGATTTCTTGGTCTTGCTTCATTCTATAGAAGGTTTATAAAGCATTTTGCCAAGATAGCTGCACCTCTTACAGACTTGCTAAAGAAGGATTCTTTTAGATGGACTCTTGAGGCAGAAAAGAGTTTTCAGCACTTGAAGCTTGCCCTATCTTTAGCTCCTATGTTGGTATGCCCAGACTTCTCTCTTCCTTTCACCATTGAAGCTGATGCTAGTGGGAGATGAATTGGTGCTGTCCTAAAGCAGCCAAATGGAGTAATTGCTTGTGAGAGCAGGAAATTGGATGACAAGGAGTTATCCTACCACATTTATGAGCAAGAGATGCTGGCTATACTCCATGCTATAGAAAAGTGGCACCACTATGTTTATGGGTAGCTTATAGGCTGAATTTTCCACGAGAAAAATTTTCCCTTTATACCACAGCAAACCATTGTGTAGCTTGTAGTTGGGATGGTTCTCACAAGAGGGGTTTTGTAGGTCCTGAAATATGAGTGCGGCTTCATTATCTGAAAGATATTCCTCTTGTATACCATGGATCCATTCTTTATAAACCTCTGAATTGGAACTCAAAGTACATGCCCACATTCTTGAAAGTGAATCAGCCACAATATTCTCCTTCCCTGCCTTATATTCAATCTCAAAATCATAACTTTGAACTTTGGAAAGCCATCTCTTTTGCTTTGGGGAAAGACTAGCTTGGGACAGGAAATATTTGAGGGTCCTATGGTCTGTCCTTACCTTGAAATGACTCTGGTTTTACAGGAGATGCACTCTTCTCCAATGGCAGGGCACATAGGGCTGTACAAAACATATGACAAAGTTAGGCAGAGTTTCATATGGAAGGAGCTATGGAGAGATGTTTACAGATTTGTCCAATGTTGCAAGCCATGCCAACAAAACAGGGACTTAAATCTCAGACCAGCAGGACTATTGCAGCCCCTACCCATTCCTGAGGGTAAATGGTCCCACATTACTATGGACTTCATGACAGGCTTACCTGTCACAGCAAAGGGATGGAATAGTATATTTGTGGTGGTGGACAGACTAAGCAAGCACACTTCATTCCCACTAAGACACAATATTCAGCATCTATGGCGGCTGCTCGGTTTATGGTGAAAGTGTTTAAATTACATGGCATGCCACAAGAGATAGTAAGTGATCGTGATGCCAAATTTATGGGACAGTTTTGGCAACAATTATTCACAGCTATGGGTACTCATCTTTCTCCTAGCACAGCCTACCATCCCCAAACTGATGGACAAACAGATAGTTGATAGGTGGCTAGAAGAGTATCTCAGGCATTACTGTTTTGATGCTCAGTCCACATGGGACAAATGACTGCATCTGGCTGAATCCTGCTATAACAGCACCAAACATTCTTCTATTGGGATGAGCCCTTTTGAGGCTTTGTATGGCTATAAGGTACATATTCCATCTACCGTTTTTGATGAGGCTATGACCAATCAACAAGCTATTGATGATTGGACCCATATGGCAGCTATTCTCTAGTTGTGTAAGGAGGACATGGTCAAAGCTCAAGCTCGAATAAAGGAGTATGCAGATGAGCATCGTAGGAGGATATTCTTTGGAGAAGGAGATCATGTTTTCCTCAGGCTTCCTAAGACTAGGCATGCTTCATTAAAGGGAAATACCAATAGTAAGTTGGCTCATCGTTATTATGGTCCTTATAGGGCACTACAAAAGATTGGGAATGTAGCCTACAGATTGCAGCTTCCTCCTTCAGCAAGAATTCACAATGTTTTTCATGTGTCTCTCTTGAAGAAATATTCGGGTCCCTTAGACCAGGTTATAGAGGAGCTTCCACCGATTGATGAGGAAGGACGAACACAGTATATACCTGAGAGAATCATTGGATTCAGGGACAAAGTTCTCAGGAATAGATCCTATACTGAGTACTTCATTAAATGGCAAGGATTACCAGATGAGGAGTCATCTTGGCAGCCAGCTTCTATTTATCTACTGTTATCCCTGCTAATATTTCTGCTTACTTAGGCTGTGAAACTAGAGTAAACCAGCAGGCACTAGGCTAGCTTCTCTACAACACATTTGGCACAAGTTCACTCTTATGGTCAACGTTCTGCCTAGGAGGCAGACTCAAGGGAACTTCCTTTGCCATTTTAACCATAGGTCCATGAAGATCTCCTTGAAGAGCCAACAGCTTTCCATTATATTGAAAGTGAATTACATGGATCTTAGTGAAGAACCACTGCATCTCGAGCAACATGTCTACCATATTTAATCTCATAACATGAAAGGACATCTCCTTGGAGTTGTTTTGGGTCTCCACATTAAGACTTGGGACCATCTCCTCCCAGGATTTTTAGGCACCATGTGCAGATTGACTATGTAATAGTGGCTACTAGGAACCACAAGGATGTTGAGCTCTGCACAAGAGAACCATCAATAACATTATTATTATTATTATTTTTTTCCCGAAAAAACAGTGCTAATTATATTACTTCGAGAACAAGATACAAGAGGTCAGCTTATAGCTGACGGGCTGCGTTCACAAATCGGACGCAGCCCTAAAAGGTAGCAAAATAAACCATCCTCTCACGGAGGGATAAGACGAGTATGAATGAACAGCCATCGGGGTGGTGAGTAATGCCACCGAAGGCCCTGCGTAGTCTGCGCGAAGAAGAGGCCATGTGTGTCCCAAGCCCGGAGGAAGCGTCTCCGCTTCTCCTGACCGGCCCGGGAGTCTCCCTGAATCTGGTCCCATTGGCCTCTGAGAGTATGAATAATCTCACTCCAAATCTCCGCCATGATCTGGGCAGTCGATAAGGAGGTGCCACCTAGGATCTGCGCGCAGCGCGAAGTCCAGATGTGCCACCCTGTGATGCTGCTAATAATCTCCCAGACTGGCTGCCTCTCCCGGACTCCTGTATCAACCTCTGCTAGGTGCTGTGGGAGACCCTCGAGCGGTCCCCACGTCCCCTGTGTAATAAGGAAAGTGGGGTCCTGCTGGCATGCCTCGAATAAGTGATGAAGACCAGGTGCGGTGCTGCACCAACAGAACGCGCCCCAAGTGATCAATCCTAGCTCTGGTGCTGCGCGAGTAAGAATCCCAAAAGTCCACCTCCACACTTCCTGGGCGCGAGTGCAGCTCCACAGGTAGTGTTTTGGTGTCTCCTCATCCGCATGGCAAATCTGGCAGCAACCGTCCTGGCCTATCTGCCTCAACCAGCTCCCCACTGGAAGACCTTTGTGGGCAAGAAGCCACAGGAAGTATGAGATCTTGTGCGGTCGCCAGCTCTCCCACAAGGCCTTCCAGAATGCCTGCAAAAAGAACCTGGAAATACCCTGTGCGTACCAGCTGGGTCGCTGGGTGGGGGGGCGGCTCTGCATCCTCCCGAGAACTCTCTTGCCCAGAGTCGTACTGTAGGCGAAGAAGGAGGTCGGTCCCTGTCCTGTCATAATCTCTGGCCCCATCAATAACATTATGAGTACTGTTTTCATCTAATGAGCATGAAGTGAATTCCTATTAATTCGACCCAGCATGCGGATCAAATCATGGGGTCCAAACACATTAACATTAAAATGCAATGCTCACAACTAGTATCAGAAGAGAATTATCTGGAGTCGCACTATCTACCAAGTGGATAGTTGCTTTGCCCTTATGCTTGCTGCGTTTGAAACTAAGTCTGATTGAGGTGAGATACTGAGTACATTCATTTTTGCCTTCGAATTCAAGTAGAGTTTTCAAAAGTGAGTGGTATCACACATTCTTCCTCAAATTGCTGAAGTCTTTCCGACTTGAATATGAGATTCCCTTGATATCCAAGGAAGGTAGCTTTGAGGAGATCTGCAACAACTTTGACAGGATTCTCCTCACTTCGGTGAACTCACTACCATAATAAGGCATCACCTTCAAGTTCAAGATTGTAATGATAATTTATGTTGCTCTCTTATTTCTCAAGTACATAAATATACCTCAAAATGCCTTGTCCAATCTATAAGTTTATCTGGCTCTCTTCATTTGTCATATTTTGTCAATCCTCTTGCTTCTCTCAAACCTAGAATTGTCACGAGCTGGCTGCTCGGTCTCAAGCTCCATAAGATGACTTATTTTGTGGATATACATGCATTTGCAATGCTTCTGGAACATCGTCAAAAAAAAAAGGAAAGAAGAAGATGAAGAAGAAATAAAAGAAGAGCCAGATGATTCCATGTTAAACCAAACTAACCGAAGAGTATTATTTTTTTGTAGAGATTGTGAAAGGGTTTGTGGGTAGCTATGAACATTCTCACCAAGGTTAGTGCTAGCCTTTGTCACGACTGAGTCTACCCTTCACCTCCAGATTGCCGACAGAAACTCAGTACAAACACCTTTGTATAAATGGATGGGTGTTTGTATAAATGGATGCTCAAGTATGTGTGGGTGTGTGGGATTTGTATGTGTAAGAGCATATGTTTATACTATGGTCTACACCCACCCAGTGTTGGGCATTTGATGACGTCAGTGGGGATGTCATAGTAGCTAGTGCCTGCTATGCATGATGGAGTTTATGGTTTCCACCTTATGAGTGACTATCATGAGGTGGAAACTACTCTATGTTGCGTTTTTAGAGGACGAGTTTGGGCATGTTCCTGGATTCATCTAGATATAAGGTTTTGTAAAAGACATTAATAAAGGTTATAGAGTCTATGGGCTTAAATGGCAATGTAATATTGTGTTAAAGGATTTTGCAATAGGGAAGTTACATTATCATTTAAGGGATTTGTAGTAGGGAATTTAAGAACTATGAGACGTCCTGAGGTCTAGGGGTCGTATTAGTTATTGGCCATAGGCTTTGGAGTTATTTCATTTGTATAGTAGCACCTGACAGCGTAATACCTTATGTGAGTAGTACTTCTCACATCAGGGTTGAGCTTTTGTAACACTAGTCTGGTAGCAAAACAAGACATAAAAGTGTCCTTTTGATGTTTTGGAAAAAAATCCACAACTTGATCTAGATATATTTTTTGAGGATCACCTCTCTTGAGTTTAAGGTAGGCTTATAAGACTATTTTTTAAAAATATAAGGAACATTAAAAAGCATCACACAAGATTACAAAGTGCCCACAAAAGTATAGTGACGTAGTATTTTGTCCAAGGAGGATTTAAAATAGGTTTCACAGCACATCTTGCTTTATATTTTCAAAGTATCCATAAGTGTCTACTTGTAATAATTTTTTGTTGTTATCACTTGTCCATGGCTATATCCACTATATAAGTATAATTAAGGTTCCTAAGATATTATTAATCCTTGTATCTTGAAATTAGCATAAATTGCAGTGTAACCAACAATCAAAATAAGGTTTGAATTTGATGTTGTAAATCATATTAGGTCCCCTAAAAACTCATTCTACTCCATAATATCAGTTTGGAACTTATTATACATGTCAAGTAATGTGCAAAAGATTAAATTTGCCTAGCTATCAACATTTAAAAAATTTAATATTGAGTCCATAAATCATTGTAAGTATGACTAAATAACTTTAAAAGCAAGCTAAACATATGTGTTATAGTTATTATTAGACTAGAGACTTAAAAACTATGAAAAAACTTTTTCTAATGAAAGAGTATGGCCATTTAATCTAAAAGTTTAGAAAACATCTTGAAATTTCGGTGACAGCATTGACCTTAAAACTTTAGGTAAAACTTAAATTCATAGATGTGTGTTCAAATGCATGCAGCATAATAATTCCAAGTTTTTCTCAGCACATTGCTATTATGATCAATAATAAAAAATCCACAATGCCTCATCAATGTTTTATAATAATTCTAGGAAGTGACCTAGTTAACAAGAGATAAAAGTGTCCTAGGACATTTTTCTATTCTTCTACCCAACTAGTTTTCAAGGATTTCCACTAGGGCTTTGCGAGATCTATCCCTTTTTTCAATGGAGCAGTTGTACAATAGACTGCAATATAGGTGGCCTACAGGTAGTAGGACAGAAGCAGTTTGCACAGCATCAGGCACTCCAGCAGAGTTAGCCACCGGTTTTATGGATATGACAGGTTGGCTGAGCTGGCGGTTGGCCAGCTCAACAGCTTGTCCAGCTTAACATTCTGCTAACCAGGTCCATCCTCTATAGGCTGATTATAGACTAGGGGAGGGGGACGGGCACCAATGGGCCAAAAGTTCCATTCATTCCAGTTGCAGTTCAGCAATGAAGTCTAACCTACAATAGCCATCAGTGAGCAGCAATTAAGGCCATCAGCATGAAGCTCAAGACAATAATTTTGAAGCGTCAACTATCTGGGGGCCTTCCTAATTAACCAACAAGGTTCCAACAAGGAAGAACAAATTTTCTCTGTGTATGGTGGGGATTGCAACACTATTATGTGGTATATGTTAAAAGTTTGATGCTTCTTTCTAGTTGACATGCCATCTGTAATGTAATGTCTGATGTATGTTTGTATTTGCAGCCTGGGCCCAGGGACAATACTGTCCAGTGTTTTATAAAGCGGGACAGGACTTCTGCAACCTATTATCTATATCTTGGGCTAAATGCAAGTAAGCTTTCCTTTTGGCCTACAACCTCCATCTCTTATGTTCCTCTGCTGAAATGCCAATGGTTTATATTTTGTCTTTGAGCAGTTCTTCGGCTTATAGTGTAATAGAATCTTGATGTTGGAAAGGTCACCTCCCCATCTGTAAGCCCCCATATGAGGAGAGCATGGGGGAGGGAGACCTAGGGCAGTACCCAACAGAAACAGAGAGAAAAGGGCTGCCACATAGACAGCATCATGGCTGTCATGTGGGCAGCACATCTAGATCTGTTATGTGCAGGACAGAGGGCCAGAAAAGTGCGGAAGTATGGCTGGGACAGATTGGGATGGATCTAGACAGGAGGCGCACTGTCTGCAGTAAGTTTTGGGGGGGACTGGACCCTGTATTTATAGGGCATCTGCCCTTGAAAGATGGGCCAAGGGCCCTTGTAATGAGTGCCCCAAAAGGGCAGCCCACAGTCCCATAAATGGGGAACTGTGGGGTCGGTTTTCTGTACAGACTGAGTCGGTTTCTGTAACAGACTGAGTCGGTTTTTTTGGCCAGGCCTTGGGGCCTATATAAAGAGGCCATTTAGCCTCATTTCAGCATCATCTGGAGCAGCAATTCCATCAGCAGAAGGAGCAGCAGCAGGGCTTTCTTTGGGCCTACAGTCAGGAGGAGAAAGAAGTGCCTTGTGCTGCAGACTTAGCTTGCAGGAAGCTGCCCACCTAGACTGGTTTCCAGACAGCAAGGTGGAGAAGATCATTCTAGACGGAAAGTCTACTCACGCTCGAGGTGGAGCACGCGGACTCTAGTCTAGAGATAGCCAGCAGATAGGAGGAGGACTTTTGTGGTAAGATCAGAGGACCACACCATTGGTGGGACTCTGGATCTGTCTCTTTTGTATTGTGTCCATAGTTGTGGACGGAAATATATTATTTGGTGGTCTTCTATCTGATTGGTTCATTGTCTATTGATGAGTCTGCACACCTATTGTATGCACATAAGTAAAGAAGTTTGTGATTCCTTACCCACACTGCACACTGTGTGAGCTCCTGGGCATTATTTCTGCTGCGTGTACCCTCTGTTGGGTATTTTCTAACATGGTATCAGAGCCCAAGTAGGAGGCTCACAGGTGTGGGAGCCTGAAGGCAGGGACCTTGCTGAAGGACGACCCTGATTCAGAAGCTCTAGGGAATCGACTTCCACGACTGGAGGATTGTGCCCTTGCGAGAAGGAGGGTGACTCAGGTTCAGTCAGGTGCGTTCAGAGTTCTGGGTTACTGCATTTGAGTTTGGTTGATTTTGCTGTGTGGTATATACAGCAGAGATGTCGACAGCCTCTTCAGCCCCTGCTATCCCTTCCTCCTCCTCCAGTTTTCTCTCTTTCACTATCCCTAACTTTGGAGAGTCCGGGAACCTGGACGGGACCAATTACCCGATCTGGAAAGTGAAGATCCGGAGTCATTTAGTGGCTCGGAAGTTGTGGAAGCTGACCACAGGAGAGGAGTCGAAGCCGGCAGACATGGTGGACAGTAAAGGGAAGGTACTCATGGCAGTAGACAGAGAGGAGCTTGAAGCTTGGGAAGAAAGAGATGCCCATGCCCTGGCAATAATCATAGGGACTACGGCGGACTCTGTTCTTCCGCATATCCAGCTGGCCGAGACGTCAGTAGAGGCGTGGGCCACCCTGAAGGATCTGTACGAGACAAATAATACCTCCCGGATCGTGCTTCTTCAGCATCAACTCTACAATCTTGATATGGAAGAAGGCGATACGGTGCATGATCATCTGACGAAGGTCAAGGTGGTACGGGATCAGTTAGCAGCGATTGGTCAGAAGACAGACTCATGCCATCTGGCCTTGATGGTACTGAGGAGATTGCCTCGGAGTTTCAAGAGCTTTGTTACAGCTGTGACAGCAGGACAGAGGACCAAACCTTTGACATTTGAGGAGTTGTGTCCCTTACTGCTACAGGAGGAAGCTCGGGAGAAGCTCTACAACGGGGACAAAGACGACAAGGCGATGTTGGTGAAGGATTCCGCAGGTAAGGGAAAGGGCAAGCCTAACAGTGGCAAGTCCAATAAAGATGATTCTGATGACGAGGGGACTTCGAAGAGGAAGCACAAGAAGAAGTGTTTCTATTGTGATACGCCCGGACATTTTGCAAAGGACTGCAGAAAGAAAAAGGCGGATCTGAAAAACAAACAGGAGTCTGACCCAGATTCAGAGGGAAAGGCCAAAGCTAATGTGGTAATCGAAGAATTGTTCCTGGTGACATCACCGAGTGTTACCGAGGTCAGGTATGTTGATCCCGAAATCACAGTAAGGATGTCTGACATAGAGAGTTGGGTCGACGAGGAGTTAGATGCCTTTGTGAAGGTGAAGGACAGTATGGAGCGCTTGGTACCTTCCAGGTGTGTAGCTGTTGACACTGACACGAGGGTGGATTCCATGGAAAGCCCTGGGGTCTCATGGTCAGATGGATGCTGGACTTCAGAAGGGGACAGTACAGGATTACACAGGATCTTGGCGGGTGCCTCATTGAGGTACAGGGTTTGCTTTCAGAGCGAACATTCATCCAGAACAATAGTCTGGTATGTATTTGATATTCTGCATTTGAGCCTTTCTAGTATGCTGTGGAGAGATTCTGCTCTTCATTTGTCTCAGGTGATAAGAAATTGGAAGGAATTGGCCTTCTTCGAAGGCAGAAGGGGAAGTTTTGGTGCTTCTTCAAATCTCGGACGCAGATTGCTAGAAGGTGGTGGACAAAGAGTACTGAAGCCAGAAGAATACCTGCTTGAGAACTCAGCGAGAGTTCGTGGTCCAGGTTATCTGGATAAATTCATTGGTTACAGACCTTGCCAAAGGAAGGACGGGTTGAAACAAACCCTCAGAGCATGGTGCCTGGAAGACTCTAGGTTGTTCACTCATTATGAGGGGGACGACTGGAAGATCGTGACGGCTGGGTTGCTCGAGTTCAGAGGCGGGAATGGGACTGAAGGAGGTGGTACCAGGAGGTGCTACCAGAGATGGACCTGTGTACCAGGATGGTGTGCGGAAGCGGAACCGGACCTGGTGGAGCAGGAGCCACTGGATGCAAAGCTAGGAAAAGATTTCGACACCGAAAGGTTCCAGAGGTCTACGACCAGGGAGTTACTGGAGCATCTTCATCGACGTGTTGGCATTGGGCTGAGATGTGTCGGTGAGAGGGGGTGTTGGAAAGGTCACCTCCCCATCTGTACGCCCCCATATGAGGAGAGCATGGGGGAGGGAGACCTAGGGCAGTACCCAACAGAAACAGAGAGAAAAGGGCTGCCACATAGACAGCATCATGGCTGTCATGTGGGCAGCACATCTAGATCTGTTATGTGCAGGACAGAGGGCCAGAAAAGTGCGGAAGTATGGCTGGGACAGATTGGGATGGATCTAGACAGGAGGCGCACTGTCTGCAGTAAGTTTTGGGGGGGACTGGACCCTGTATTTATAGGGCATCTGCCCTTGAAAGATGGGCCAAGGGCCCTTGTAATGAGTGCCCCAAAAGGGCAGCCCACAGTCCCATAAATGGGGAACTGTGGGGTCGGTTTTCTGTACAGACTGAGTCGGTTTCTGTAACAGACTGAGTCGGTTTTTTTGGCCAGGCCTTGGGGCCTATATAAAGAGGCCATTTAGCCTCATTTCAGCATCATCTGGAGCAGCAATTCCATCAGCAGAAGGAGCAGCAGCAGGGCTTTCTTTGGGCCTACAGTCAGGAGGAGAAAGAAGTGCCTTGTGCTGCAGACTTAGCTTGCAGGAAGCTGCCCACCTAGACTGGTTTCCAGACAGCAAGGTGGAGAAGATCATTCTAGACGGAAAGTCTACTCACGCTCGAGGTGGAGCACGCGGACTCTAGTCTAGAGATAGCCAGCAGATAGGAGAAGGACTTTTGTGGTAAGATCAGAGGACCACACCATTGGTGGGACTCTGGATCCGTCTCTTTTGTATTGTGTCCATAGTTGTGGACGGAAATATATTATTTGGTGGTTTCTCTATCTGATTGGTTCATTGTCTATTGATGAGTATGCACACCTATTGTATGCACATAAGTAAAGAAGTTTGTGATTCCACACCCACACTGCACACTGTGTGAGCTCCTGGGCATTATTTCTGCTGCGTGTACCCTCTGTTGGGTATTTTCTAACACTTGAATCGAGTTTGTTATTGTAAATTTGTGAACCTACATCAACGCTCAATTTGCACTGGTGCTTGCCTATGTTTTTGTCAAAAGTCATCACTGTGCCATGTGAAAGAGTTTTCTCTCATGCATGCATGGTTTTTGCTGTTTAGCTTTGAAGATTTGGTCTTGTTGCCGAAAGGTCATTGTATTTTCAAGCTCCACCATGTGTACGATTTTTTGTTCATGCATGCACGGTATTTGTGTTAGTGATCAATGTCCCCAAGCCCCCGATTTGAGGGGACAAGAGGCATTAGATCATAGGGGGCTGGGGGGAACTGTTGTGCAGCAGCAGGGCAGCAAGGAGCCTGCTTGGCAGGGCCAGAATGTGCAGGAGCAGCAGGAGAAATGAACCCCCTGGGAGCCCCTTATATAGGTTGCCCGGGTGGGGGTCGGTTGGGGCCTGCGAAAGGCTGACTGGCAGGTCAGCCGGGCAGCCAGCCATAAAGGGCTGGCCTCCAGCCCTAGGAGCTGAGTAGGGGGTCGGCCATTTTGTAGGGCTACCTGCCCCTGTAAAAGCCCCTCCTTCCCCCTCATTTCACTCATCCAAGCTTGCTGAATCCTTCCACCACAGGCAGCACATCCAGGAGGAGAAGTAGAGAGAGGTCTCAGTCCAGTTTGTCCGAGCCTTGCGGGATGGTCTTTTGTGCTCACCATTGAGCTAGTTTTTCCCACTAATTGGTGGACTCAAGGGGAGGATCCTGGTGCCCGTAGATGAATATGAACTCAAAGCATGGGAGGATAAATATGCCCAAGCCCTTGCCATGATCATAGTGACCACTGCAGTTGCTATTATTTCTCATATCTAGATGGCAGATACGTCAGTGGAGGTGCGGGCTATTCTGAAGGATTTATGTGAGACCGACAACACATCTCGTATTTTCAATCTTGAGCATCATCTCTACAACATGAACATGAATGAACGAGATACCGTCCATGACCACTTGACAAAGGTCAAAGAGATAAGAGATCAACTAGCTTCCATTAGTCAGAAGGTGGACTCATGTCAGTTAGTACTGATGACACTTAGCATGCTACCAAGGAGCTTTAAGAGTTTCGTCTAATCTGTCACAACTGTCATTGTCACATCAAGGAGAATGGACAGGTGGTGGCCCAAGAAGTCGAGGAGAATGGGTTAAACCGGCTACATGCCTTAATAGTACATGGGGACCATGGATGCTCAAAGTTGTGGCATGCGATGTCAACTATGGCACTCTTACAAAAAGGTAGAAGGCAAACATGGTGGATGGGCTTCCACCAATTATAGGCATTGACAGATTCTGAAGAGCTTACTTGGAGGGCAAGCAACACCAAGAGAGATTCCCACATGAGGCCACATCAAGGGCCAAGGGACCGTTGGAGTTGGTTCATTCCGACATATGCGGGCCCATGTCAACAAACTCATTTGCTGGTCTGTGTTACTCTTTGCTATTCATTGATGATTCTAGTCGTATGACTTGGGTTTATTGCTTGGCTAAGAAATTTTAAGCTTTCGAGAAATTCATACGCCAAGGTAGAAAGGGAGATAGGGAAGGATTTTGCATTGGTCCGGGGTGTGGAGAAGGGGGCGGGGGGGGGGGGGTCACCTCCTCTGAGCTCAATACTTTCTTCAAGAAGCACGGGATCAAGCGCTAGCTCACCACAGCCCGCACATCTCAGCAAAATGGGGTCACTGAACGGAAGCAGTGAACAATCACAAAGATGGGCTTGACCATGTTGACAGGGAAGAACCTCTCTAAAGCTTATTGGGGTGAAGCCGTGAACACTGCTGTTCACATCCTCAACAGGATCAGGACCAAGGCCGTTGAAGACAAGACCCCTTATGAAGAATACTATGGTTAGAACCGACTATCTCTCGTTTAAGGATTTTCGGTTCTAATGCTTTTCGTACATGTGCATAAGGACAAAAGGGCAAAGCTGAAATCCAAGAGCAAGAGGGGTATTTTCGGCGGGTATAGTGAAGAATCGAAGGCTTACCACCTCTTCAATCCGGTGAAGCGAGGGATACTCATGAGCCAAGACGTGGTTAGAGCCCCAGCCCACAGGAGGAGATTCAAGAAGTTCCAGCTCTACCCCCAGCCAAGTCGGAGGAGCTAGAGGCGGAGCAGGATGCATTGGAGCTACCTTCAAAGACACCCTGTAGAGAAAAAGTTACCATGTGGTATCTGAGAACCTTGCAAGACTCATGGGTCACAGACATCCCTGAGAGTAGTTTTGGAGTTTGACGGTCTCAACGTAATATGAAGACTCCTTGCTCAAACTTTGCCATGGTGGCTCAGATCGACGAGGCAAGATCCTTTGAGGAGGCAAATGATATTTGAGAGTGGCAGGCTGCCATGAAGGCAAAGATAGACGCTATCTGAAGAATGACACCTGGGACTTGGTGGATAGGCCTTTGAAGCGGAAGGCTATCTGTACCAAGTGGGTGTGTAAACTTAAGTTCAAGTCTGATGGGAGCTTGGACAAGTATAAGGACAGATTGGTGGTGAAAGGCTATACTCAATCAGAGGGACTTGACTTTGACGAGACCTTTGCCCCCAGAGCCTGTATGGTCACTATTCGGACAGTGATTGCTTTCGCTGCCCATCGCGGTTGGTCCGTATTTCAGATGGACGTCAGCATTCTTGAACGGAACCCTGGACGAGGAGGTATATGTGTTTTAGCCACCTGGTTTTCAGGTTCTAGGGCCCGCTTTGAAGGTATGCAAACTGAAAAAGGCTTTGTACGGGCTGAAACAGGCCTGGAGAGTATGGTACCAGCGCATCAATGAGTTCTTTTTCAAGATCAGGTTGAATCGAAGTCCATCAGATGCAAATCTCTCTCTCTTTTTAGAGGGGGGCAAAAGGCTAATACTGATTCTATACGTGGATGATCTAATCCTTACCGGTGCCCACACAAGGAAGATCTCTCAGGTTAAGAGGCTGCTCATGAAGGAGTTCGAAATGAAAGAGGGGGGATTACTCTAGTATTTCCTTTGGATTGAACAAGGACAGCATTTTCATTTCGTAGTAGAAGTACTGTCGAGATACTGAAACGGTTTGAGATGGAGGATTGCAAGGAGGCTGTGACACGGATGGAGGTCGGGTAGAAGTTGATTATTCAAGACTCTTCAGATTTGGTGAATGCCAGTAGGTATTGAAGATTGGTAGGCAGGTTGCTCCACCTAACCAACACCATGCTAGACATTTCGTTTGCCATTGGGCTATTGTGTCGGTTTTATGCAAAACCCAGGGAGAATTATTGGAAGGCAGGTCTATGACTGCTACTGTATCCGAAAGTTACTTGCATGTACGGGATTGCGCACACCACATGGAATGAGCTAGGTGGATTGTATGATTCAGATTGGGCAGATGATATTGACACCAAGCGTTTGACAACAAGGTATTGTTTTGTGCTTGCATCAGGGGCCATCTCCTGGCTGAGCAAGAAGCAACCCTCAGCTGCCCTTTCTTCCACAGAGGCAGGGTACCGAGCTGCTTGCACTGCAGCATGTGAGACGTTGTGGGTTAGGTGGATCCTCGAGGACATGGATGTGACTCAAGAGGCGGCGACGGTGGTCATGTGTGAATTGTGACAACCAGAGCTGCATCGCCATCGCGAAGAAGCCAGTGTTTCATGCATGAACGGAGAACTTTTATCAAACCTTTTCACAAAGGCACTCCCACGGGAGCAGATGGGGCACCTCATTTGACGCATGGGGATCAGCCCACAATGGCGTGCTGTGCCATTGGAATTTGGAGGGCGTGAAAGAAATTAATGTCCCCACTTGTGAGCCCCCGATTTGAGGGGACAACAGGGATCATAGGGGGCTGGGGGGGAATGTTGTGCAGCAGCAGGGCAGCAAGGAGGCTGCTTGGCAGTGCCAGAATGTGCAGGAGCAGCAGGAGAAATGAACCCCTGCCAGGGGGGGTCGGTTGGGGCCTGCAAAAGGCGGCCATAAAGGGCTGGCCTCCAGCCCTAGGAGCCGACTAGGGGGTCGGCCATTTTCCAATAAAAGCACCCCTTCCCCCTCACTTCACTCATCCAAGCTTGCTGAAGCCTTCCAAGTTCCACTACAAGCAGCGCATCCAGAGAGGTCTCAGTCCAGGTTGTCCCCACCTTGCTGGATGGTCTTTTGTGCTCACCATTGATCTAGTTTTTCTTACTGATTGGTGGACGAATATATTGTGAGTTCTCTCCTTTCTCTGATCTATTCTATGTGCTGTGTAGTCTGAGTGAGGTGAGCATTCTTGTGATCAAGAGACTTAAGTCTATTTGGAGCTGAAGGTTATCCTGAGGATTGAGTGATTCTCTCCTGTTTCCAACAATTTGTTGTTGTGCTATCTAGCCTAAAGTTGGGTGGTCTTATTTATAAAGCTTGTGTTCTAGCTGGATCAACTAGTATACATTTTAAATACATTTCACCTCATTTTTCATTGTGTATCAGTATATGCAATCCTAGTCTGATGCACTTGTGGCTTGCAGCTTTGGGCGAGAGTGGAAAGTTTCTGTTGGCTGCTCGAAAGGTTCGTCGTGCTACGAGTGCGGATTATATTATTTCGCTCAATGCAGATGATATGTCCAGAGGAAGCAACACATATGTAGGAAAACTCAGGTGAATTTTATGTTAGTCAGTCACTTACCATGAATGTTTCTTCTAGTTTTTGAAGGTATGTCTGAACGCTGCTTGATATTCAATGGATCACTTGTTTATGGGATGGCATGGTTTTTTTGCAGGTCAAACTTTTTAGGCACCAAGTTCACAGTATATGATAGCCAGCCTCCTCATAGTGGGGCAGTCGCATCTACTAATAAAGCAGGTCGACGAGTTGGGTCGAAACAGGTTTCTCCTCGTGTCCCTGCTGGAAGCTATAATGTGGCTCATATTGCCTATGAATTGAATGTACTTGGAACAAGAGGCCCAAGACGGATGCATTGCATCATGCACTCAATTCCAGCTTCAGCAATGGAGCCAGGAGGGATGGCTCCTACCCCAATGGAATTCTCTGGTGCTACTCTAGACTATTCTTTGTCCTCACTCCCCTCCTTTGGTTCAAAATCTTCTGTTTCAGATTTCAGCACTACTGATGTAGAAGCTTTAAGGAATGGGTTTTCGAAAGACGGGTCACTTATCCTCAAGAACAAGGCTCCAAGGTGGCATGAGCAGCTTCAGTGCTGGTGTCTTAACTTTCGAGGGCGTGTCACTGTTGCTTCTGTGAAGAATTTCCAGCTGGTAGCTGCTGCTGAGCCTGCACAATCTTTGTCTCAGAGTGACCATGACAAGGTGTTACTCCAGTTCGGAAAAGTTGGCAAAGATGTGTTTACTATGGATTATCGGTACCCCTTATCTGCTTTTCAGTCCTTTGCAATATGCCTCAGTAGCTTCGATACTAAGCTTGCTTGTGAATGACAATTTATTTTTGGAGTGAGTTAAGATCAGTTTTCTTTTGTGCTTTTTTTATTTCAAAATTTGGGACGTATTTAGTTAGTAAATTATAGATGTTGTGAAACATCCACCTGGTTGAAGTAAGTGAATTATGTATCCTGTACCTTAAGCATCCCATCATCTCGATAGGGTGGGTATTTTCCTTTCTACATGTCTCGGATACGGCAGAAGCGCACAAATATCTGTGGACACTGTATGTGTACCAGACTTGCCATTTGATGATGCCCAGTAGCTAACTTCTGGACATCTTCTAATGCTTGTATATATAATACTTGTGCCTCAGATATGAAGCTTCCATGGAAATTTGGTCTCATGCCAAACACTAAATTGTGGAAGATTTTTCCCTACATACATAAATACTCAAAAGTAGACTATCTCTTTCCCCCCCGCCCCTCTTCCTCTCTCTCTCTCTCTGTGCGCAAATTTGTTGCACAGCTGTGGACTTTCTGCATTTTTCATTTAGTTAATCTTTGCATGCTACGTGATTTCTTATGTATTTTCGACATGCCGATATAGCTCAGGAAACTTCAGTTGTTTGTATCTAATTTCCATCTTGCAAAATTAGCAATGGTGAGAAGCCAAATGGTGATGAGGTGACTAATACAACAGAGAGAATGGTAAGAAAAACATATGCTGATTTGCTTATACAGTGGGTTCTTGAACCGCATGTACATCACCGGGTTGTCATCATTCAGGCCTTGCAAAATCAGTCTTCCTCAGTACAGAAAAGTAGTGGAGTTCAAATTCAGGGACAACTTTCCCAATGGATGGTGTCATTGGAAGAATTTGGCACCAAAAGCCAAAATGGAATGTTGATGTATTTGCAACTGTGTCAAGAGGTATGTCTCGTTCATGCATTTTGCCGTGTCTCAAAGATGTATATATGGACATACATGAGATTGAGGCATTGACCAGAGAACCGTGGGTGACTTTTATGTTAGGCCTTTTAACACACAGACATACACTGGACGCCAGAAAAGGGCTGGTAACTCATATATTTCATCAACACACCTTGCAGCAGTCATGACTTCTATAACCCACTCTTTTAATTTTCGCTTTTGCAAACAAGAATAATGATCAAAGGGGACTCATACACAAGGAACACTCCAGTATGGCACAAAGTAGGAACACCTCTGCTCCTTAAAAACATTAGCTTTCCTACACCTTTTACAACAAAAACAGCTCGCATGTCGTATTTTGAGTTTTCGACCCTCTTTCTTATCGATTTAGACCTCATAGAATGTCGTATATCTTGATCTCAGCTTCGCAACGATAACAAAAACTCCTAAATCCGAGTTACGGATCAAAAGTTATCTCGAATATAGTGATTGTTACTCTTTTGGGAAGGCACGATTGCTTTTTTTATATGCATGCTCTTTACCCATGCCTCCACTGCCCTATCTACCATTAGTTCCACAATCAACAATCAGTTCCTATCTTCACGCAAGTAAAGATCTAGTCTTAGCGTGCAAAACATAACTTGAGATGTATAATAGTATCATTTCCACCTAGTTCCTATCACTAGCAGTTCAAAATTGGGGTCCTCAAAATCTACTTATAATTTTTGCCTAGACTTAAGTTGTAGACATTCATGTCTAGTAGTCTTCAAAAGTTGATGTAGTGAGTTGGCGTATGTTGACTCCTTTGTAGTAGTGTTTGTAGGCCATGTTTTTTTCTCTTTGTCGTTCGCCCGTCTTGTAGTGATCATTGTTAGTTGAACAATATATTTCTTAAGCCGGTATGTATTTACTTTATTCTTCTACAAGGTGTGGTCTAAGTTCACCAAGTGGTATGAGCTATTAGGGAATTGTTTTTGCACTCAAAAAGGACCTTTCCATTTTGTTTGAAACTTAGTCTTGAATGTGTTATCTAGCTTGTTGTTATAACAGAGCACCCTTACCAATCTTCTTGTTCTTGATCTTCTCATTAGCTCTTTACTGATTTTGCTCTTGTGTCTTTTGATAGTGCTCTAATGCTTGCATCCAAGCCAACTCCATCGTTTGCAATTTTTAAAGGGGAATCCTGAAGTAATGCTAAGGCTCCTCATTTATCTTCATCAAGAATCTCAGTATTGGCACCTCTACCTCAATAGGCACCAAAGCTTCAACTCTAGCGATAAGGTGGAAAGGAGAGAACCAGGTGCTTCCTTCCATTGCAATCCTGTGAGCGCATAAGTAAGCTCCAAATCCCATGTTTTCTTGTGAGGTTGAATCATCTTGCTAATCAAGATTGTTAGTTCATCATTGAAATTTTCATTCATTCCATTACATTGTGGATAGTAATGAGTGGCATACTTGTGTTTGATTTTCATCTTTCCACATAAAATATTTATCAACTTGCTGTGAAATCTAGGTCCTCTATCTAGCAAAATCTCCAATGGTATGCCAAACCAACATCAAATTTCCTCATACACGAACTTGCATACTTCCTTTGCATTCACTACTTCAATTGGTTTGGCTTTTGCCATTCGGATAAGTAGTCAATGGTTGTAATTAAGCATTATTTCCCACGAGCACAGTCATCGGCAATGGTCCAATGGCATATGTTCCCCACCTTTCAAAAAGGGTGTAAGCAAGCATGATGTTCCTTGGTTCAGGATTTAACACCCTTTTTCCCATTCTCTGGCATTGGAAACAGGATCTACACCAATGTTGCACATGCTTTTGAATAGAAGGCCATACATAACCCTCCAATAATATTTTCTGTAATGTGATTTTAAAACGCAAATTGTCCTCCACACTCTCCCTCATGATTGGTTTTCAATATTTGATAAATCTCCTCTTTTTAAGGAACCCTTCTCAATACCAAATCAGGTCCTTTCATGCAAAGAACATCACCAATAATGTAAAATTTTTGGCATTTCTTCACAAACTAATACATCCCTTGTTTTGTCATACTTGAAGGTACTCTTTCCGTCATTAGAAACGCTTCCTCCTTAGCAAGATACTCCCTCCGACGATATAATGGTCCATCCATCTTGGTTGCAAATACCATCCCCACAATGGCTTACTGAGCTACTTCATGAGCATTACGGGTCTGTTCTCTATCCAATGCTGAACGTTCCAAGCTTCAGAGTGTCCTAACAGCTCTTGACCTCTCAAACCCAAGCTTTGAGATGCATATGCTTTGTTTGCCATACTTGCTTCACTATCAACAAAGCATTCCCTTTAATGATAAGTCTTCGTATTCTAAGTTTAAGGCATACCTTGAGACTTTGACACACAAAGCTGAGTACTCTCCTTCATTTGTTACTTTTGGTGTGCATCTCCTCCACACAAATATCATAGACACCATCCCTCTAGTGGAAACTCCTCTAGAAAGAACCATCAAACCAAAGAACATGAGCATTTGTGAGCCAAGTTACCTCCTTGCTTGCACTTGGTTGTTCTTCCTCCTTCACCAAGATTGGGCCTTCCTTATGTGTGAGAAGATCAGCCAAGGAAGCTCGAGTGGACTTCTCGATTAAGAATGTGAAGTCAAATTCCTACTCAATTATCCACTTTATCATGTTTTTTGAAAGACTAGTACTGTTGAGTAGGAGGGGTAAAAGTGTGTAGCTGGTAAACACAACAAATGGTTTGGGCAACAAATGAGATCTAAATCTACTGCATGCATAAACCAAACTTGATAGCACAAGCTCTACCTATGTGTACTTTTTTTCGCCTTAGTTTTTACCCTATTAGCATAGTACACTTGCTTCATACATCTGGATTCATTTCCTTTTTGTAAGAGAATTTCTTCGATTGCATTTGGCCCCATGGACATGTTGACTTATAATGGTATGTCAAATTTAGGAGCTTTCACAATTGAAATCTCTCCAGATGTCTTCTTGACTTTGCCAAACACCTCCTCACACTCTTCATCCCATTGAAGAGGATCCTTCTTGACTGCTTGCTGAAGTGGATAAAGCAACTATGACAAAAAAGGCATAAACTTGGACATATATTTCACCTTTTGAATGAATAGGTGCCCCCAATGAGTTTTATTCAAGGATTAATTAAGGGCAGGATTAACATAAGCGATAGGGGTCCCTAATCGGCGCTGCAAGGCACTATTAATCGAAGGCTTAATCGTATGTAGTACCCTAATCGAAGGCTTCCTCTCGAAAATTCTAGCTCCTTCCGTCACCGCCTTCCTTCTCTATATATCCGTCACCTTGCTCACTCACTCACTCTCTCTCTCTCTCTCTCTCTCCCCCCGACCTCCCACCACCCTGCTGCGCCCTCTGCCTCGGTCTCTTGTAGCTCCTCCACTACCTCCTGTCTGCGATGCAGCCCTCTCTATCGCATTGCTTCTTAAGCTCTCGCTCCATCTACTGCTCCCCCCGTTACTGCTCCGTCGATCCGGCTCCTTGCTGCTCCGCCTCCCGCCTCCCTGCTTCGACCTCCCACCTCCCTGCTGCTCCACCCTCCCGTCTCCCTACTACACCCTCATGTCTGGGCCTTCGCCTCCTTGCTACTCCATCCTCCCGCCCCCTTGCTCCACCCTCTGCCTAGGCCTCTCCCACCTCTTGTCACCCGTTCATCTTGGGCTCCCACTCCGCCCCTATTGGCCTCCCATCGCCCCTCCTCCACTCCCGCTACCCTCTCTACCTCGGCTGCCTCTTGCCCTCTAGTCCTCCACCTGGTTGGCTACCCGCTTGGCTGCCTCCTGCCCTCTAGTCCTCCACCTGGCTGGTTGCCCGTTGGCTACCTCCCACTTACACACTACATCATCCCATCCTTCAGCCTCTTTCAGTCTCCCCCTCAACCCTACCTCTCCACTCCTCGCTCTTAGAGTCTCCACTCCCCATTCCTAGCCTCTTCGCTTTCAGTGATGAAGCGTGCATGGGCTGATGGGCCCACATGAGGGGTTGCAAAGATTGCGATGCCCCACGTACTTGCCAATACAAAAACATAGAAATAGTTTTAAATCAGCATCAAAAGATTGGAAAAGGAGAGTGAGAGAATGACAAAGAAATGAACAAGGGAAGAAACAAGAAAGATGACAGGCTTCCAAAATAACTTACTAAGATGATAGGCTTCCAAAATAACTTACTCTAGAGGACGTGAACATATGTGCCAACAAGAGTGGACTTGGTGTGGACAACAAAGCAATAACGAAGACTAGTACAGTATCTACCTCAATGGCCACCATCCTCATCATCTCATCACCACCCACCTCCACCTCCACCTTGGGATCCTCATCATTGACCTCGACAGCTATAGTAGGAGCCTCTCCCTAGATAGCCATATCGACTACTACACCGACGACTGTGCCATCACCCAGTTCACAGTCCCTAGATATGCATTCTGGTTTACAGTACCCTTTCTCTTCCCTCTCTCCTCTCCCTCTGAGCCATCCTTCTTTCCAGTACTCTACTAGAATCCCCTCATCATTGATATCCCCACTCTCTGCTCATCTCACACTACCATCCCTCTAGTGGAGACTCCTCTAGAAAGAACCATCAAACCAAAAAACATGAGCATTTGCGAGCCAAGTTACCTCCTTGCTTGTACTAGGTTGTTCCTCCTCCTTCACCAAGATTGGGCCTTCCTTATGTGTGAGAAGATCAACCAAGGAAGCTTGAGTGGACTTCTCGATTAAGAATGTGAAGTCAAATTCCTACTCAATTATCCACTTTATAATGCTTTTTGAAAGATTAGTACTGTTGAGCAGGAGGGGTAAAAGTGTGTAGCTGGTAAACACAACAAATCGTTTGGGTAAAAAATAAGCTCTAAATCTACTGCATGCATAAACCAAACTTGATAGCATAAGCTCTACCTATGTGTACTTTTTTTCACCTCAATTTTTACCCTACTAGCATAGTACACTGGCCTCATATATCTGGATTCATTTCCTTTTTGGATGAGAATTGCTTCGATTGCATTTGGCCTCATGGACAGGTTGACATATAATGGTTTGTCAATGACAAATTCAAAAGCTTTCACACTTGAAATCTCTCTAGGTGTCTTCTTTGACTTTGCCAAACACCTCACACTCTTCATCCCCTTGAAGAGGATCCTTCTTGACTGCCTATTGAAGTGGATAAAGCAACTATGACAATAAAGGCAGAAACTTGGACTTTTATTTCACCTTTTGAATGAATAGGCGCCCCTGATGAGTTTTATTCGGGCAGGATTAACATAAGGGATAGGGTTCCCTAATCGGCGCTGCAAGGCTCTCTCTCTCTCTCTCTTTGACCTCCCTTCGCCTCGGCCTCTTGTAGCTCCTCATGTCTGCTACCTCATGTCTGCACTGCAGCCCCCTCTGATCGTGCTGCTGCTTCAGCTCCCGCTCCTTCTACTGCTCCCCCCGTTGCTGCTTCGTCAATCCGACTCCTTGCTGCTCCGCCTCCCACCTCCTTGCTCTAGCCTCCTGCCTTCCTGCTGCTGCTCCACCCTCCCGTCTCCCTACTACGCCCCCCTGTCTGGGCCTTCGCCTCCTTGCTGCTCCATCCTCCTGCCTCCTTGCTCTGCCCTACGCCTAGGCCTCTCCCACCTCTTGTCACCCCTCCGTCTTGGCCTCCCGCTCTGCCCCTACTGGCCTCCCATCGCCCCTCGTCCACTCCCGCTGCCCTCTCCACCTTGGCTGCCTCCTACCCTCTAGTCCTCCACCTGGCTGGTTGCCCGCTTGGCTACCTCCTACCCTCTAGTCCTCCACCTGGCTGCCTGTCCACTGGCTACCTCCCACTTACACACTACATCATCCCGTCCTTCAGCCTCTTGCAGCCACTAGCCTCTTTCAATCTCCCCCTCAACCCTGCCTCTCCACTCCTCGCTCTTAGAGTCTCCACTCCCCATTCCTAGCCTCTTCGCTTTCAGTGATGAAGCCTGCATGGGCTGATGGGCCCACATGAGGGGTTGCAAAGATTGCGATGCCCCACGTACCTGCCAATACAAAAACAAAGAAATAGTTTTGAATTAGCATCAAGATTCAAAAGATGGGAAAAGGCGAGCCAGAGAATGACAAAGAAAAGGACAAGGGAAGAAACAAGAAAGATGACAGGCTTCCAAAATAACTTGCTCTAGAGGACGTGAACATACATGTCAACACGAGTGGACTTGGTGTGGATAACAAAGCAATAACGAAGACTAGTACAGTATCTACCTCGGTGGGGCCACCATCCTCATCATCATCACCAGCCACCTCCACCTTGGGATCCTCATCATTGACACCCCGACAGCTACAGTAGGAGCCTCTCCTTGGACAGCCATATTGACTACTACACCGACGATTGTGCCGTCACCCGGTTTACAGTACCCTTTCTCTTCCCTCTCTCCTCTCCCTCTGAGCCATCCTTCTTTCCAATACTCTACTGGAATCCCCTACTCTCTGCTCATCTCACCAACTCACAACCCACCATCGAGCCCCACCTCTCTACCTTTGCACCCACCCTCTACCGATCCGAGATCTCGAGAGGTCCGAGCTACTCATTGGTAGACCCACTAGATCTATGGGAGTCGCTCCTCATAGAGGTACGTAGCATTCGGGCGCGCGAGGTGGAGTTGACCCGATTTGCGCAGGTGCAGACCCGTTTCACCCAAGAGCAGGTGATTGTTATTCAAGAGCAAGCCAGTCTCATACAGGAGCTCAAATAGAACATCGTGGAGCTCAGGAAGGAGTTTTCTTCTTGAGTGTGGCCTCGGGTGGTACACCTGTAGTAGCAGCCGTGGAGGCTCCGATAGCTACCATGCAGTCGACCATAGTAGAGATGTCCAACTGGGTAGATGCTATGAAGCGGGAACCTGCAAAGGCAACTATTTTGGCTACCCTTCTGGAACTGTAGCAGAGGGCCGATCCCACGGACAGAGAATGCACCGATGGGCAATGCAACAACCTTTGTGGAGAGCACACTAGGGGTTCCTTACCATGCTATTGTGGGAGCATGGCAAGTGGGGAGAGATTCCAACAGAGAGTAGCCTCTTGGTATATGCTTCGGGGACACTCAGGCACGCCTAGCAGCTTTGCATCATCGATTGGCTCTACAGGATCACCAGACTATATCTATGGATGAGGACCTAACTCCTTTACAAATAGAGGAGAGATGTGCCCTTTTGTAGCTACGTGATGCAGCTCGCAAAGAGGGGAAGTGGGCAGTAGTGTGGGATGGACGTCTCATTACCAGACCCCGCGCTGGCCACCTGACCGATCCTCCACATAGGGGGTGGGGTCTATGAGACTCAGGATACTGAGACCCTTGCTTGCACCATTTGGAACTATAATGGTACCCTCTGATATGAGCCTGGGAATTTCTCGGAGTCATACACAGGAAAAGGCATAGTCTTCTACACAGAGACACATCAGAGCCTAGAGCGCCCCTTACTAATGGTCAGTGGGTCAGTGGATAGACTTGGGAGTCAGCCTACAAGGGGGAGACGAGGGATACAAGTAGAGTACGGAGATTAGGAGGACTAACAGTCTTATATAGATCATCTCTTATTGAGGCGATTCAGTGGAGAGGAGAGATCCACATTCTAGGTTTTTTTGGATCCAACTACGATGCACCACCAGCCGTGATCTCTTCATAGTGACATGCTACTTCCCACCAGAGACCTCACATTTTTCTAGGGTAGTATGAGAGGAGCCTAAGACATCACCATATACACCCCTCTATCATGATATCATGGATTTGTTGAGCCGCAAAGATGTACTCCTAGTGGGGTCTTCAACACAAGGATAGGAGCACGCTAGGTCCCACTACTAGATTTTCGAGAGGATGCTATTTACTTCCTGACATAGATTTGGTTGACGCTGACATATCACGAGTGTCTGTTGATAGATGGGCCCCTATCACTTCTTACAGACATACACTACTGGATCTAGGTACGGCACACGATCTCATTATCTATAATGGTCTTGAGCGGCGATTGGCCTCCTCCATCGGCTTCCCTTGCTTTCCGAGGGGGTCTAGCATAGTTGATTATATCTTGGGATCCCCTGCCTTCACATCACATATCACAGACTTCTCCATCTCACCACCACCACCTAGGGCTGATCACACATATCTTTTCTTCAATATCACCACCCCCCGCCTTGCTCTACCACCCACCATACCACCCGCCTACACCACCTATCATAACATACACTTTGACCACAACCTCTCACCCATATACTCTACATGGCTCTACACTTTACTCACCTATTTTGACAACATACCCCTCCTAGAAAATCGAGCCACGTTGATTAGCTGATCATTGCATGAAGCTGTCCTCCATGCCTTCCCGTACACCACACGTTCTAACTGTCCATCGCCTTTAGGGTCCGTGCCATGTAATAGGTGGTACGATGATGAGTGTAAGGCTCTTCACCGACAACTCCGATTCAAATCCCGACATGGCCTACCAAGTGAACTAGACACATTATGCCAAAACGAGGAATTACTGAACATCCTTTTTCAGTAATAATTCCAAAGACTTTTGGCAACAGTTTCTTGAACGGCGGTCCCCCTCACCACTCACATACACTCAAGTCTGGCACAACTACACCCACACACTTTATGACATCCCAGACCAACCCATAGTTGATCTCTCACACATACCACAACCTACCTCTTGCACTCTTTTCACTAACAGGGGCATCAAAGCTGCGGTCATGAAGCTTCATAATGGTCGAGCGAAGGATCATGAGGGATTATGCACCAAGTTTGTTGCATACGGGATTGATATCCTAGCCCCTATCCTAGCAAAGCTATTTAATGAAGCAATTGATCTCGGCTTCCCACACACTTGGACCCTCAACACTATCACACCTATCCACAAGGTAGGGGATCCCATGGATCCAAGTAACTACAGGACCATTATGATCGGGCATGTCATGTCCAAGATATAAGATATGGAGGTCAATTGCTATGCAGAGATGCAAGGACTCAGAGCATATGGACAGGCAGGCTTTCAACGTGACCGCGGGACCATGGATTAAATCCTAACCCTTAGGATTGTCATAGAGGAGGTCAAGACACAAATGTTGGTAAACTGAAAAGAAAGCATGGAGTGAACACAAACTCAGAATTCTTGCTTATGGAATGAAGAAAGGTGAGGTCCTTAAGTAGGCACCTCTTACATGATCACTAACATCACTGATGACCTTTGAGCTCCACAATCATCTCCTCAATCTGCTCCTAGATTCTCTCAATCATCCTATGTGGCTTCTATCACCACCTAACTGTGCCTCTAGCACACACACATAGAAACCAAGGTGTGCCTGAGGCATACACCTTGAGATATCCCAACAAAACCCCCCCTCAAGGAAATGCCTCAGGCTATGTCAAGGATACAACTAGCACAAGGTGTCACATGCCATCTCATGGTGGTCATGGATCTATCAATGGCTAGGATCTCAAGCTAGCAAGGGTTCCCATGGGTGTAAGGAAAAAAAAAGGGATACAAAAGACCTTCCAATGGTTATCTCCCCTGCATGTACATGCACACAATGTCTACAGGAGGTACCATGGAGCAAAAACACATACACATGGCCTACATCATATGGTGACTAGAGGTGTTTACAAAACACAATAGTTTATTTTATTCATTTTGGAGGACTATCCAGGCTGAGTACCTTGATTCAACATATATATGGAGATGATTCAAAAAGCATAATCTTCAAAGGATGCCTCATCTTGTGGAGGCACATCAACTGAAAGTAGATTGGCATTTTCTGACTTTGAAGTTGCTTCCTTTTTGGCTCTACAAAACTTTTCATGATGATTGTTTTTGCCACAGTGTTTGCATGGATTGATCTTGAAGTAGTCTTTTAGAGGTGGTTAGTCTTCCCACAATGATTGCAAGGTGAAAACTTGCCCTTCTGGATTTTTATGGCATAGGCTGTGTCATTGCCTCTCCGGAGTTCCATGTGCCTTTCTTCTTCTTGAAGAGCAGAGATAAGACCTTCAAAAGTGGTAACAACATGATCATAATCTTCAGGCATACTCTTGAGCAATACTGCCATAGCATCATCTGTAGTGATAGGAGAGTTGATAGAAGCAAGTTGAGTCATGAGACTCCGCATGTAATTGACATGGGTAGCCAAAGGAGTGCCACTAACCATCTTCAATTTAAAGAAAGCAATCTTAAGTGATAATTTTGAGATGTGAGAGCTAGCACCAAAAATAATGTCAAGCTTCTGCCAAGCTTCTGAAGGAGACTCTAAGTCAGAGATGTGATGAATATAGTCATCTCCTAAAGCAAGAGCAATGATGCCATATGCTTTTTCCTCTCTAGCAGGATCTCTTGTCGGGTGTGTCGGAGCTGAGGATTCTCCAGCATTGGAGGCTGTTGAAGAAGAAGTTGAAGCCGGTTGGACAAGCCCCTAGAGGTTTTCCCTCATCAATGCAAATTTAACCTTCATCTGCCATGTGTGGAAGCCCTTACCATTGAACTTATCTATATTTAATATGGTAGCCATGAGAGGGTCTAACCCAGGAATTGGGCAGTGTCTTCTCTCTTACAAGGCTAGAAAAACAACGGAAAAGCTTCAAAGTATAACCATTTAATGTAGCAAAGACTTGTGACCAAATTTCAATCAATGATGCTTTCACTTACATGCTTCACAGAGGTGGCTAAATGAAAGTTTTCCAAGCAAATCCAGGTGTAACAACTCAAAGCAAAGCTGGAGCCACAGTTGTACTGATGCTATTTAACACTTTAAAACATTAGAAATGCTAAAGTAGCATCTAATGTAGCATCAAACTCACAACCTTGACAAAACTGTCCAAAACAGAGGCCTGAACTTGGAGGGCTTGTATCTCACTCTCCAAAGCAAAGAAAAAGGGACTTTCTGAAGGAAAAGAAAGCTCATATACCAAAGAAGATCCACTGAGGAGGAGAGGCACAAATTTGCGTCACGTCGCCATAGCTAGCTTCTTCAAAGTCGACTGGTTTTTCT
Source organism: Dipteris shenzhenensis (assembly GCF_047967505.1). Classification (NCBI taxonomy): domain Eukaryota; kingdom Viridiplantae; phylum Streptophyta; class Polypodiopsida; order Gleicheniales; family Dipteridaceae; genus Dipteris; species Dipteris shenzhenensis. The sequence goes on from NC_141599.1 coordinate 4,351,953, forward strand.
TTGTTTTCTCCTTGAATATGTAGCCATTGCTACTCAGATTTCAACACAAGATAGCCCAAGGATGGAGAAGCTTCCCCTGAAAGGAATTAGAGAAAGGTGGAGCAGGCACAGAGTAAAACGTAGAATAGAGATTCGATGATCTGCACGAAATGGCGACCAATAGAAATGATGATACTTCAATTCCTTACAGGTGAAGGTTCGCCCCTTTGAGAGGTATCTCCAGTAGGAAGGGCTTGGAGAATGGAGGAGAAACAGAGGAGAACAAGCTTTAGGAAGACTTGGGAAGAAGGGGAAGAAATGGTAAAGATGAAGAAGAAGAAGATGATGTGGCACAAATGGGCTCAAGGGGGATCAAAGGGCTCTGATACCATGTTGGTAAACTGAAAAGAAAGCATGGAGTGAACACAAACTCAGAATTCTTACTTATGGAATGAAGAAAGGTGAGGTCCTTAAGTAGGCACCTCTTACATGATCACTGACATCACTGATGACCTCTGAGCTCCACAATCATCTCCTCAATCTGCTCCTAGATCCTCTCAATCATCCTATGTGGCTTCTATCACCACCTAACTGTGCTTATGGACACCTAACTGTGCCTCTAGCACACACACATAGAAACCAAGGTGTGCCTGAGGCATAGACCTTGAGATATCCCAACAACAAAGACAGAGGGTATATTGTTGCTTTGTGGATTTCTGCAAAGCCTTTGATACAGTACCTCAATCATGCCTCATCAAGAGGTTACAGGAGCTAGGGTATGGAGCGGAGATAGTTTGAGCTATTATGGCACTTTACGAGAGGGTTTTCGGCAGGGTTCGCGGATGGCCAGATGAGATCCTAAGCACCATTGGGGTCAAACAAGGTTGTCCACTCTCACTGACCTTGTTTGGCCTATACATAGACGAGCTTGTCTTTTATGAGGACACTAGGAGGTGTTGGTTGTTCTCTCGCCAGTTAGTTGCTCCAGATCCTTTTGTACACTAATGATGTGGTGCTCTTATCCTTGTTCTTACTGAGGAGCTCCATAGACATCTAGATGCACTACTGGATTTTTGCAAGTCTCATGACTTCAGGGTCAACCTGGGTAAAACCAAGGTTTTGATCTTCAACACTTGTAGAGCAGCTGCACACAGAGAGCAGTTTACTTTTGACAAGGCATCAGTTGAGATCCTTTCATCATACACATACTTGAAAGTTCTATTTTCAACACCTATCTTCATGATGAGACCGGTGATGTAGGCTCGCCTGAGTATATGTTACACTTCCTTGGCCCGACTGGAGAGACAGTGCTTCCACTCGCACTTTCACGACCCACGGACCAAGGTTCTCCTTTTCGACTCCTTGGTTTGACCTACGGGCATGTATGGTAGCACTTCTTGGGGACCAGACCTCTTCGACACAGTGGACTCAATTGGAGAGATTACTGGTCCTTCTACTCTCACGGATGATAATGGAGCAAGCCATCTGTCCCTCATTTGATCATCTAGGCTGAGTTTGGGGCATCTCCTCTACAGTTAGATGCGACATTCCAAACTATCACTTATCTCTATCGCATGCACACGTACGGCTCATGTACCACAGGGCGATGCAGGCTACCTTGGTTGGCACTAGCATCTTCTATGGCACTAGCAGCTCAAGGTGATCAAAGATGTTGGTACGCACGCACATGCGGGTGCTTTTATTCATGAGGCAATTTGACATAGAGACCATCTCATCAGATCGAGGTGACACGAGCAGAGGACTCTGCCTGGCCCATCCTAGAGTACGATCACAAAGTTCTTCTAGGCAAAGTAGGTTGCTATCTCAGCCACAGTTAGTAGGAGAGGTAGAGACCCTAAGACCGAGATGTGACCTAATAGAGGACAGACGCACATATCACACTCACTGACATCTCTCTCTTCAGACCTAGGGTGTAGCTGACTGGGGTTACAGTGGTGCTCATCAGACGTCGGGTAGCAGCCAGGAGGGCATGACAAGTTACTCATCCAGATAACAGACATCAATCCATTATGGGCTTCTTGCCTACACTACCTAGTCCGCCGTTGGGTGTATCTTGATGTTCTATATGCCTATTGTATTGCATTGGATCAGACTATGTCTCCACATGAGGATGATGATGCCAGGATGGCTGCATAGGTTTATGGTGGACATGTACTATGATATCATTGACTATGTCTGCATAGATTTCTAGCATGGGTTAGGTTGCTCGCTTAGTAGCTCACCCTTTTGCTCATTGTATCAGGTTTTTCTTTCGTCTCATAGACCCATCGGTCTTTAGCAGACTTTAATAAACTCACTCTCTCTCTCTCTCTCTCTCACACACACACACACACACACACACACACACACACACACACACACACACATGCATGCACACACACACACACACAAAACCAATATTAAGATCACTTATTCTACACACACACACACACACACACACACACTTATCCCACTGACCACATAACCACATACACACACATGCACATCATCCTCTAGAGATACAATTACCCCCTTGTTCTAGGACCTCTCCCAAGTGGGTGATTCACTTATGAACTTTGGTAATAATAAATTCCCCCCTTTTTTCTAGGAATATTGTAAGTGATGGTTATGCTTACGTTAAGAAATGATCTCAAAATCTAGTTAATAAATATTCCCCCTTGTTCTAGAATTTTGTGTAACGTATAAGCCTCTAAAATGACCATTCTTATTAGGCTTATTAGTTGTATGGTCAAGGATCACCACATTGGTATGTTCAAACTCTGTATTGATAACTTTGGATTTCTTTTTAAGGTTCTTTCCTTTTCTTTTTTAATGAAACAATGTAATAATAGTAAACTCCTCAAACATTGACTGCACCCCATATGATAAAAATTCATTATAGTGGTACCAATGGATAAAATTCTTTTAATATTTTTTCTTTAACTAATGTAGGCGTAATTTCTTCCCCCCTAATCCCTTTTACACGTGCTATACTAGATCATTAGAACCCCCTTTTTACTCGCACTTATTACCCATGCCCTTCCTATTGGTTTAAACTAAACTACTCCCACATACTATTAATTTTCTAGTTTCTAATTCTCGTAAACTAACAAGCTATACAAATTTTGACACCTATAGTACATAAACCTAACCTAGAACGCTTTTATTAATTTTCTATTTTTTAATGTTGGTAAACTAACAATCTATACGAATTTTGACACCTATACGTAAACCTAACCTATAGACCACCTAAAAGCATAATGAAACCACCACTACTCACGACAAAACTAAACCCGCTATCCTAACTTTTTGTTGACACACCACACTTGTTTTACTCCCATGCACATAACCTTGACCCCATAATTATTTCAAATACAACCCACCATAGTATAACGTATCTTTGCCCATAACCTTGACCCCATAATACAACCCACTTTTTGACACACCACCTTGAATTGCTTTCCTCAGTTGCTCTTACACTATATTCGCCACGGGTGGTTTGCTTCTCCCTCGATGGACTACTTGGCTCCTCTACCCGACTGCTCACTGATACTCAGCCTTTCTTAGATAGCACGATTGGTGCCGACCCACTGTCACGGTTCTTTTGTCTTTGCCTCCCTCTTGTTCCCTTACTTCTCCTGTCAAGCTGCCTCGTCTCTACGTCTCCATACCAAGTTTGCATTCTTCGCCAACCTCTACGTGAAGATGCCTGGCTTCTTGCTCTTCTCTTCATGATCATCTCATGACCAGCGTCTGTCTCTTGGTACAGCGCATGGTAATACAGTAGCTGTGCTCACCCTTGGACACGGATGGATGCTTAGATTGTTCATAATGGTCTCCACCTGGCTGTCTAGTCGTTGACGAGCAGAATGTACAATAGCCTCCCCAGCACCGTGCATTTATTGTCGTCTGTAAGCTCTATATGCCTGAGTGCTTCAAGAAAACTATCCAACGATCTGTGAGTGTATTCCACGTCTGACAGCAGTTTTACTTTCATCTACGGAGCGCCAGCATTTGCTGAGTAATTCTGTTGCTCTATTATCTTTTGTGGAATGCATCTCTTGTTTGGTCACTTTAGGAACTCAGTCGGAGAGCGCGCTCTCTCTCTCTCTCTCTTTCATATATATGGTTTTTAATTTACTTTATTGGATCTATATATTTTAAGTTGAGTCTTTATTTATAGGCACCTTGTCCTTATTTAGGTGTGTGTATATATATATATATATATATATATATATATATATATATATATATATATATATATATATATATATATATATAAGTTTCATTTACGTTTATTTCCACTTTGTTTTCAATTTGTTCTTCTAGTACATGAAATATTTTGTGGATTCTTTGATTTTTCTTAGACTGTTTCTTCTTCCATGTAGTTGGTACTCATTTATGGTTGCATCCCCATATTTTATTAATAATACCTTTTCTCTTTCGTTTTCCTTTAGACTCTTTTAATTTTGTTTTGGCTAAAATATTTCTTTTAATGTCTCCATTAATATGTATATGTATATGCTTTTTTATATATTCTTTTAAGTAAGTTATTTATATACTTATTTAGTTATTACACTCTTTTTAACACTTTGATTGTCTACTTAATTTCTTTTTTTCCTTTTTTCTAAATCTCTAAGTAAATTTAGTTGATTATTCTAACCTTTTATCTCCTACCCAATCCTCCCTCTCGCTTTGGCTAAAAAACTTTTTAAATTCTTTATTCAAAGTAAATTATTTAATCATGTTCTTCTTTCTAAGCTATAATTCTCCTTTGGCACATCAATTTTTTTCTTCATTCATTTGCTTTTTCCTTTATTAAAACATGGGCTTTTATTCATTTAATAATTTGCAAACACACACACAATTGTGCACCTACTTAGAATTGTCCCCAATTATGCTCTAATGATCCCTTTTAGGTTTTTTTTAAAAATAAAACAAATAAAAGAAAAGCTTTACATGATGGTCTTTTAACGTAATTGCTAAGTATCTTGTCTAAAATATTTATAGCGTATGGGTGTGGAATACCCCCCATGCTCAAAAGATTTTTTTAAAATATACTTTTGATACTAATGATTCATGTTTTATGGGTGTGGAATACCCCCCTTTTCTAAAACAATTTCTCAATTAAGGGAGTGGAGTACCCCCCTAAGATTGGTGCTTTTTTTACATTGGCACAGACTACCCCCCAAGATGTGTGCTTCACTTTGATTACTACACTTAGAGGCAAGGGGAAATGTCTAACGGTTTCTTGTTCACAAGGGTATGGATGACTCCCCTACATGAATTCATTTACTCTTTTTTAACCACCCATCTTACACTCACACATAATCATTGGGTCTCTCAAATCTTGATTATTAACTAACCCCCTCTTTTTATAATCTTGTTTACCTTGGTGATGGACCACACCCCTAACTTGGTTGATAACTGAATTTGATAGGAAATTCCGGTGAAGAACTCAAACAAATTCCATAGGACCACTAGGATGTCCATAATCACAGACCCTGCCAAAATGGCCTATATTTCTCAAAAGATGGAGGATGCACGAAGGGAAATGGAAACTATTGGACAAAATAGAACTATATCATTTTTGTATCGAAAAGCAAAATGCGAGAAATAGTATATAACTTATGGCATCCGATTTTCTTCCTTTGGTATACATTTAGAAGCTTTCGGTAGCTCAAAAGTATCTTTTGTATAAGCAATAACAAGCTCGGGAACACAGACATTACTTGTCATCCTACATGATGCCAAATTTATTCTAACAAATACTTGACAATGAGGTGTCCTACTACATTTGAGATGGACATGTAAGTTGTTCTCCAAACTTACATATTGATGGTTAGCCCTTGTGGGGTGGACGGATGTGCGGGCGGACCCATGCTTGTGCGACGGATGGGGGCACACACACACACACACACACACACAAGTTTGTGCTATCATTGTGTGGTGATTGGTACATGCACACTCACTGGGTCTACACGCGAGAGAGTGGAGAGGCTCTTTCCCAAGAAAAGGCGCGCTGAGGGCCTTTCCATCTGTCACGGGAGCTTTCCGTGATGGAAACCAGTGCCCAGCGTCAATTCGCTTCTTTCAGCCTACGCTGCTGGTTCATCGTGGGGGCTGAGAGATTATGAAACACGGCGAGGGTAACGGAAACCATCATCAGTCTTCAACATACGAAGAAGGTAATTGGATGCCGGATCAAAAGCCCTGCACCTTCGCATCTCTCTTGAGACGCTGCGGAAGAGCCAAGGCTCTGCCTGACGGTAGACGTGTACATGCTTACCTTACCAGGTATGGTTACGATTGCAACACTTTTCTGGGAAATTGTCTCATCCAACTTTATGGAAATTGCCTGAAAGCCAAAGATGCCCAAGCAGTCTTCAACATATTGCCTAACCGCAATATATACTCGTGGAACATTCTGATTCTAGCATATGTCCAAAATGGGAACGTGGAGGATGCACGAGCTGTGTTTGAGCAACTACCTGAGCCTGATCTGTATTCATGGAATACATTGCTCAAAGCTTATGCTGAAGGTGGAAATGTAGAAGATGCACAAGCCATCTTTGACCGAATCCCCAGTCCTGATACGTGTTCATGGAATACACTTCTGAAAGCCTACGGAGAGAAGGGAAATTTAGAAAGTGCAAGGATAATTTTTAGCAGTATGCCTAAACATGATGTTGTTTCTTGGAGTGCCATGATTTCTGCTTGTGCACGTAATGGACACTCCAATGAGGCTTTGGCTGTTTTTAATCATATGCAGCATCACCGTATTGAACCTGAAAGGATTACCTTTGTAAGTGTTCTTGACGCGTGCGCCAGCCTATCGTGCCTACGTCAAGGGCATGAGGTCCACGTTGCCATCAGTCACAGAGGATACGAGCAAGATGATGTTGTAGGAACTGCCCTCATCAATATGTATGGGAAGTACGGTGCTGTTCATGACGCAAGCTACGTGTTTCACAAGATACTTCATCGAGATGTGGTGTCGTGGACAGCCATGATTTCTGCATGTGCCCAGAATGGACATGCCAATGAAGCTCTGGATCTTTTTGCTGAGATGCAGTTTGAAGATATTGAGCCAAACAGGGTCACATTTGTTTGCATTATCGATGCATGCGCCAACCTGATATCTGTAAAAGAGGGTAGGATGGTGCACGTTTTTATTGCTGAGTGGGGATATGAGCAAGATGTTACCGTAGGGAATGCACTTGTTAACATGTATGGCAAGTGTAGCAGCCTCGAAGATGCGAGGAGCACTTTTGGCAGGATGTTGCATCGTGATGTGGTCTCTTGGAGTTCCCTTATTGCTGCATGTGCCCAGAACGATTGTAGTCAGGAGGCTCTGGACCTCTTCTGTCAGATGCAGCTGGAATGTGTTCAGCCAAATGAGATCACATATGTTTGTGTTCTTGATGCATGTGCTAATCTTGCATCCTTGAAAAAGGGGAAGGAAATCCATACTGGCATTGTTGACAGCAGATATGAAAAGAACGTAGCTGTAGGAAATGCTTTCATCAATATGTATGGCAAGTGTGGAAGTCAAATGAATGCAAAGAACGTGTTTGCAAGAATGTCTCATCAAGACGTAATCTCTTGGAATGCCATGATTGCATCACTTGCCCACAATGGGCATGGCGAGGAGGCCTTGGATCTCTTTCAACAGATGCTGCTTGCAGGTCTCAAGCCAGACGAAATCACCTTCATCGCTGTCCTCACTGCATGCAGTCATACTGGACAGGTTGATGACGGGAGATGTTTCTTTGTGTCCATCAACAGAGACCATGGCATAACACACACTGCAGAGCATTATGCATGCATGATTGATCTCCTTGGACGGGCAGGTCACTTGGATGAGGCAGAAGATTTGATCTTTAATACGCCACTGGAAAGAGATGCTGTGGCATGGTCATGTTTGCTCTCTGCCTGCAGACTTCATGGTGATGTGAAACGGGGACTATGGGCTGCAAATCAATGGTTTGAACTGGATCCAAAGAATGCTGCACCTTATATCGTCCTGTCCAATATCTATGCTACAGACGGAAGGTGGGATGATGTTTCAAGTCTGAGAGAGGCTTTGAAGAATGCTGCCCTGAACCTTGTATAGTAGGTTGGTGCCATGCTGAGTTTTCAGATTACCATAATTTGCATGCAATTGCCGAGGGACACATTGACAATGTGGGAGAAACATAGGACCATTTAGTCTATTATAAGCTATAAGTGTGGCCACAGCTGGTCTCAAGGACATTAAAGCTTCCATAGCCCTTTCGAAACTTCACAGGGATGATAAGTAGGGATGGACAGTATGCCAGATAGGGAGAAGGACGAAGGTCTTGGAAAACTATGATTCACATATGGGATGTGTTCCTGACACGCCTAGCCATACTTCCCTTATCCCTGGTCTTTTCATGGCACACACAAAGCTGACATGGCCTAAACTGCTTTGGCGGAGATGGAAAGAGAATGGATCAAGCGAAAGCTATGAGTGATAAATGTGCTGATGAAGGAGCTGTGAATCTCCAGTTGCTTTACTTCTACTTAAAGATAGGTGGCAACAATTGCTGTAAGCATTATAGGTACAGTTCTGTGGACATAACTAGATCATAGTGGTGCTCGTAGCAGTGCCAAACAAGGGGAAAATTTTGCTCATTAAGTGAAGCCATTTTGATTACCCCTTTGTAGTGCTTTACATCAGCCCCATATATGGGCCTGTTTATGCCAATTGTGCTGGCCAAATTTAGCATCCCACCTTTCTTCAGATCCAGCCCACATAGCTGCACATGCAGACCACACACTTTACATTCATGCTCCTCTATATGCTGTCCATAAAGAAGCCATACATGCTGCCTGCATGGATGGCAGCTCTTGAGCCATCCATTTGTGCCCAGTTGACACCCCTCTCATGCTTTCACACAGCACCTCTGACACCGGATTCACAATCATATTTTGAGGGATATGATTATAACAGATCGAAAAGCAAATGGTTTGGACTGCCAAAGGTGAACATCTTGGGAGCCATCTCCTTTTGTCAATCAGTACCCATAATTGTTGCCTATTAAATGCTGCTTACTTTGCTGCCAATTATTCAGGTGTTCTATTGAATGATGTTTGTTAAGGCATGCGTCCTTGGTGACCTTTTTGGATGTCTATTTTAGGAGGTTTGGATGCACTTTGATTGCTATTTCTGCCTTCATTTTACTCTCATGCTGTCATTTTGAGGACAAAATCGTTTTCCAAGCAAGGAGGGCTTGTAACCTTGACAGTAGATGGATATAGCTCATTTGTAGTGCTATTTTGAGCACTTGGGACCTAGATATGCTGGCACGTGGCATAGTTATAATTGTCATGTACACGTGTAATTAATAAGCAGTCATTGTGCGCAGCTACCATGTGCCACTCAGTAGCAGGGATTATCTGGTCTAGTGGATCCTCTCATGGATGGTGTGGCACACGTTTGCCTAGGACTGCCACAGGGACAGCAACCATGGAGCAGACATGAGAAGAGAAGGGAACAACTTATGGGGCTATCATAGAGCAGCCACATCTGGGAGCAAACAGTCTAGAATGTGTCCATTTGTCAGCAAAAGAATCGTTATGTCAACAATACTTGGCATGACATTACCCCTAGGGGGGGTGTCTTGTGTTAGGAAACTAGGAGACTAGGCAATGGTCACTCGTTAGTGGGGTTCGAGTGACCCTAGGAGCTAGTAGTGTCTAGTTAGGACATTTTAGGGCAGTTAGTACTAGCCCTAGGCCCCAAGTGGATGAGTGGACTAGCACATAATTAGTATGTGACCAGTGGGCATGGGTTGGCAGTGGACGCTTTTTGTAGTGCATTGAGACGCAGCCACTCAATTGGCATCCGGAGGTTCGGGATCAAGAGGGACTCGTGCTTGGGCATTGGATGCACATCGGTTGGGCTCAATGGGATAGTGGCCCAGCTAGGTCGTTTGGGACTTGGAGCCACCTTCCCATGGAGGTAGAGTCACACGAGCATGCACTCTCTCATTTGAGGAGGCTAGGCACTTGGATGGTAGAGATTGACGCAATAATCCTGGAGGTATAGTGGGAGGGATTATGTAGTGCATTGGGCCCCCATCACTGTACGCACAATTTTTGAGGACTAGGTGCCTCAGAGGATCTAGTTTTTGCGGCAGACCCTTGGCTCTTACCGGTGCAAACTTTACAAAGTGGGGCCTAGGGGCCTTCTCCAGGCCAAGACTGCGAGGGACCTTGAGGTTGACAATGGTTGACACAAATAGTCTCCACACAATATCACAAATAGTCAATGTTGGTTTTAATGAGGTGAAGCGAATTTAGACACTTGAAAAAAGGGAAGGGCTAAATAGTTGTTCATATAATTTTGTTGAACAATATAGTGAAGGCAATGGTTGTAATGAGGTGAAGCAAATTTAGACACATAGGCTATTGTATGTCAATGTGTCCATGTGTGGAGACTTTTTGTTGAAATGCAATGTTATCTTTTTGAAGAACCTAATAACTATTTCTTTATTAATTTACAGGAAATTAGGTAGCCATGGATCATGTATAGTTACATAGACAATCTTTCCATTTCTTTGCTGACATGCACGGATCATGCATGGCAATATCTCCGTCTGTTTGTTGACATGCATGAATCATGCATAGCTACATTGACAATCTCTCCATCTATTCACAAGAAAAGGAATATTGTTTTGCTTTGATTTAGTAATGTTGAATTATGGCACTATGCGGAAGTATTATAGTATCTTTGTATTTGAAGAGTAGGTCGAAACATCAAGTGCTGTGTTGAAGCGATAGTAGAGTTTGAGCAATGCTTGTGAGGAACTTTGTGTAAAACTATAGTAGCGATTGATCTTTTAAAAAAATAGTTGGATCAACATGACACTATTAGAGATTGTATTTACTCATCTTATGTATGGTGGTGTATACATTCTTTCAAAGAGAAAACTTATTATTTGATAAATGTGCCTTTTTTATCTTGATATTGGCATTAAGGCGGATTTATAAATGTTAGGCCTTAGCTATTGATTCCCATGCCTTTGCCCTCATCTATTGAGCAATCAATATTACGAATAACTTTAGGCTCCCACTTTCAAATTAGATGATGAGGATCTTGAAGAGGTAGAAGTCTTACCATACATCGACTCCTTGATGATGCCTCCTAACTCACCACTTCATAATTTTCTTGATTTGAAGTCTCGACATGTCATTGCAAGAGTTACCAAAGAATGCCACATTTTGGCATGCACTTTGCAATAAAAGAATGATAGGGATATTAATACCCCTCCTCCACCCTCACCAAAACTATTGCAAAAGTAATGAGATTACGCTAGATAAAGCATGCAATCATTCAATAGATACCAAAGGAGAAATGCTATAATGTCTACAATAGATAAGGTGAACAACTCACAATCTTACACATGGTAGCCAAAAGATACAAACAGATCAAATATCCCATGTACTCGTCATCATTCCATGTATATAAACTATTAAATAACAACCATACATATACAAGAGAATAATATAAGATTTTTGTTAAACTTTATTCTCATAATTTAATGCCAAAGAGCTTTCCAATCATCTAGTCTTTACACTCGACAAGAAGATGGGCCAACACACACATTAACATTCTCAATAACAAGATCGATACAATACTAGCACAACCATAAAACACCTCAATGACAGATTCTAAGATACATGGTCAAGCTCCTCGTGAGAGGTGTGACGTCACGTCGCCCCTGGCTGCCCCGTTGTCTTCGCCCCCTCTGGACTCCCTTGCCCTCCCGGCCACCTCTTTTGCTCTTGCTACCCCTCCTGCACCTACTACTCTGCCCCCACCTAATCCTTCCTCTCTTGCCTCTGCTGCCTCCCCGCTCGCTTGCTGCGCCCCCCTCCGCTCGCTGTGCCTCTCCCGCCACCCCTCTTCCCTTTGCCTCTGCCTTCTCTTCCTTCATCTCCTCCACCTTTGCCCCCCGCCAACTCCGCCTCTTCTGCCCCCCGCGCCCTTCTCCTCTCCCCCTCTGCCTCCTCTCTGCCCTCTTGCCTCTCCTCGCCTTCTTCTCTCCTCCCCTCCTCCTCTCCCCCCTCGCCTTCTCGCCCTCCTTCCTCTTCCACCCTCCGCCCTCCTTGCCTTCATTCTTCCTCTTCTGTCCTTGCCCCCTCCTTCGCCCCGCCTCGTCTCTGCCTCCCCCTCTGACGCTTTTTCCCCCTTTTTTTCTGTCCTTGCCTTTTCTGTAGTGGGAGCACTTGTGCTTGTGAAGGTAAAAGAAAAACCTTGGTGGTGACCCTTGGTCTGGCCAGAGGGGCTCTATGGCAGCACCCTCAAATCCAACAACTGTTAAGGTTCTTCTTGTGAAGATAGTAGGAGAGAGGGAAGAAGTCTCACTTGCGGCTTTCTCACATACACAATGGGGGAATACACACACGGGTGGAGGCTGAAAAACAGTTTCCCTCTTCTTAGTTGTGAAAGCCAAAATAACTCTAGTACAAAGAAAATAGAAGAACCCTATATGTGGGTCTCAAACCAAACTCAACTAACTAAGGTGGCATACTAACTGAGCCACAAACTAGAGTAGATAAGGATAGCTGTCATCCAGCTATTATTTGTGGGTGGTGTACCAACCGCATCTGCAGCTAAAAAGTCGGTGACATAAATGCACAACGGTCACCCTGGCATATCGCGAGTGGAGCTCGATATCTCAACACTCCCCCTCGAGCTCAATCCCAATTCTTGCACACCAAGCAGGCCTCTGAACTTGCGCAGCTTCTCTGCGCCCAATGCCTTCGTGAATATGTCAGCGACCTGATCCTCTGTGCTGACATAAACTAGATCAATAAGACCTAGTAAAACCTTCTCCCGCACATAGTGATAATGCACCTCAATGTGCTTTGTTCTAGCATGATAGAGTGGGTTATTTGCTTGTAGACTGATGCATATCATAAAGTAGCCTATGCAACCAAGCTACCTCACATGCAACCATTGCTGCACCCCTGTACTCAGCCTCTGTGCTCGACAAGGCAACTGTAGGCTGTTTCTTGCTGCTCCAGGTGACTGCAACACTCCCAAAAGAGAACACATATCCACTGGTAGATCGTCTATCAGAAGTACTACCAGCCCAATCAGCATCAGTGTATCCATGCAATTGTATCTGAACCCCAGCCTCATAAAATAGTCCATACTGCAATGTGGACTTCACATACCTGAGTATGCGTCTAGCCGCATCCAAATGCGGTTTTCTTGGAGCCTGCATAAATTGACTTACCAATCCAACAGCATAGCTTAAATCTGGCCTGGTAATAGTCATATAAATTAGACTTCCTACTATGCGTCTGTACATAGTAGGGTCTTCCAGAAGCTCACCTGCATCTGTGCTCAGCTTCACATTCTGCTCCAAAGGAACTGAAATAGGCTTACAACCTGTCATCCCATATTTGGACAGCATGTCCAATCCATACTGCCTCTACAAGAGCTGTATCAAATCCCACTTGGTGATCTAATCACCTCAATGCCCAAGAAATAACGCAGCTCTCCCAGATCCTTCATCTCAAACTTCTGCTTCAATAGCATTTTCACATGAAGGATATCTTCATCACTATCACCTGTGATGATCAAATCATCAACATAAATGACAAGCAGCATAATACCTTTCTCTGTTTTTCTCACATAGAGTGAGAAATCTGCCTTGGAAATCTGAAAGCCAATAGTGACAAGATATTGTCCTATCTTGTCAGACCATGCTCTAGGTGCTTGCTTCAAGCCATACAAGGCTTTCTTCAACTTGCAAACAAACTCAGGATGAATAGCATGAACATAACCTGGTGGCTGCTCCATAAAGACCTCTTCTTGCAAATCACCATACAAGAAGGCATTCTTTACATCCATCTAATGTAAAGACCATCCCTTTGATGCAGCCATAGCAATGACCGCTCTTACAGTTGCCATCCTTGCAACCGGACTAAATGTTTCTTCATAATCAATGCCATATGTCTGTGCATACCCCTTGACAACTAATCTTGCCTTGTATCTGTTCACAGAACCATTTGCATTGTGCTTGATCTTATAAACCCACTTACAGCCAATTGCATTCTTGTCTTTAGGCAAAGGCAACAATTCCCATGTAGCATTTGCTTCCAAGGCATCCATTTCTTCATCCATGGCTTTCTCCCATTTTTCATTTCCCATGGCTTGCTCAAAAGAAGTGGGTTCTGGTTCCTGTATCACTTTGACCATATAGGCATAGTGAATGGCTGTAAATCCATCATATTTCAGCCTATCCATAGGATACCTAGCTCTGGTAGACCTGCGCAAAATAGGCTCACTTCCAGGTGCTCTCAAAACATCCCTCGTCTTCCTTACTCCAGATGTAACAAGAGAAGGAATACCCAACTCATCATCAATGCTTTGTTCTGAGCCATTGATTCACCATCCACATAAGAGTGACCTGCATTCACATCAAACATGGGCTGATCTACTTCTCTTTTCCTTTTTGTGATACCTGCGTACCACTATCTGCATTGCTTTGAGGAGATTCTCCTGATCTCAATGTGCCTGTCCATGGCAAAGTATGTGAACCACTGCTAGAGGACACTGCAGGTCCACTGATATTTTGTGATTGTTGCTGTGAATTCTGTGCAGCATTACCATTTTGTGCATCTACATCAATCATCACATTTACTGGTTTATACTAGCTGCTCATCTCATAAAAAACAACATCTCTGCTCACTGTAAACTTACAGGTAGAAGGGTTATAGCATCTATACCCTTTCTGCTGCAGAGAATAACCATTAAAGACGCACTTCTCAGCTTTTGGATCCAACTTGGACCTCAATTCATCTGGCACATGAACATAGGCAATGCAGTAAAAAATTTTCAAATGAGAAATGTCTGGTTTCCTACCAGTATACATCTCCTCTAGCGTCATGCCATGTATTACTGCAGTGGGAGTCCTGTTCATTATGTAAACTGTTGTAGCAACTGCTTCAGCCCAATAATAATCTGGTAGATCTTTTTCATTTAGCATGGCCTGAGATACCTCTCCAATATGCCTGTTTTTCCTTTCTACAAGTCCATTTTGCTGTGGGGTATGACTGCATGAATATTGTTGCTTTATGCCATGCTCCTGCAGGAACCTTGCAAACTCATTTGAGAGGTACTCTCCCCCTCCATCTGACCTTAGGCATTTTATTTGCAGGCCTGTTTCTTTTTCAACCATAGCTTTAAAAGCTTTGAAGTGCCCAAACACTTCACTTTTCTTTTTCATAAAATACACCCAAACTTTTCTGCTGAAGTCATCAATAAAAGTGACAAAATAGTGATAGCCTCCAATAGATGCAGCTTTAGTAGTCCACACATCAGAGTGGATTAATTCCAATGGCTTTTTACTCTCTTGAACATGCCTAAGAAATGGTTTCCTTGCCTGTTTTCCAAATTGACAGGCTTCACAAACCTTATGCATTTCTGCAACCTTGAATTTAGGCAATCCTCTGCAACAATATTTTGGGCTTGCATTGATTTAAGTCGCTATATATTAACATGACCAATGCATTTATGCCAGATATCAATATCTGCAACTACACCGGTCCCATGTGCAAACATTGCTGCACTCAATTCAGGCATGTCCACATCCAACGTAAACATCCTGCCCTTCTTCTTTCCTTTTGCTATCAAGCGACCGTTATTTTTCATATCCTCAAAAAAGCATCCATGAGGATTAAATCTGACCTGCAAGCCCTGCTCAACCATTTGACCAACAGAAACCAAGTTCTTGGTGATGTTCGGGACATGAAATACATCAGACAGGTATTTCTTTTTCCCATCCTACAAAGACAAAGGAATTTTACCAATCTGCACAATAGGATGTGCAATATCATCACCAGTCTCCACAAATCCTGGTTTTTCCATTTTCCTTGCATCCTGCATCCATTCTGCATGACCTGTCATGTGGTTTGACGCACCTGAGTCAACATACCACACATCATTTCGTTCTTCTGCACTTGTCACAGAATTGGTCATGTGCTGCACCATAAATAGATGCTCATTTCTGTCATCACCCTGTCTACTAGAAGATGCATAATTGCCTTGCTACAATTTTCCATTCATAATTTCATTCTGCTTTTTGCAGCAGTCCTTAGCCATATGACCCATTTTACCATAGTAGTAGCATTCAACATTGTTGTTTGCATTTTGGCCTCTCTACCATCCACCACGGCCTGTTTGGCTCCCCCTGCCTCTAGAGTTACCACGTCCTCCTCCATAGGACTGGTTTTCTTGAGTTTGCTGCATATTCTGATTTCTACCATGGCCTACAGATCGGCCTCCTCTTCCTCTGCCTCTACCTCTTCCAGCATTTGAGTAGAAGACAGTTTCTTTTGAAGTTCCTCCTGAAGAAGATGCACCCCCATTTCTCTGCTCTTCAGAAACTAGAAGAGCAAACAACGCTTCAAAATCAGGAAATTTTTCACGGACGGCAATGGATGTCCGAAACTGTGCATAATCCTTTCCTAGACCATTCACGGTCACAGAAACTAGATCATCATCTTCCACTGGCGATCCAATGGAAGCAAGTGCATCTGCAATTTTCTTCACCTTCATGTGGTAGTCATTTATGCTCAAATTTTCTCTCTGCACTTGCAACTCCTGTTTGAGCTGCATTTTCCTGGCTTGCGTATTTGTGCTGTACAATTTTGCCAAAGTATCCCATGCCTCCTTTGGCGTACTTGCATCCTAAATATGCAAGTACTTGCACAATCATAGAATCCGAAATACTGATAGACAGCCAGTACATAATTTTTCTGGCTCTCTCATGCCATCCTTTAAATGCCTGCATTTCCTATTGATTGGGAACATTAGGAGGAACCGGTTCTTCTTCATTTCCTGTAATGAACTCCCAATAGCCTTTTCCCATAAGGAAATTTGTCATTCTAAACTTCCATGCTTGGAAGTTGTTCTTGTCAAGCTTTTCAGTGACAATCTGTGAAAGAGAATCAGACGCCATTACAGAACACTACAAAATATTCTGTCACTGGAAAAAACACAGCTTTTGCCTCACACGGGCAGATCTGCAAAACTGATGAAAGTGGTATTTGACCACACAGTCACTTCCTAGTGACGATTTTGCATCAACAGGCAACAAGCATGATTCTGCAACTCCCAATATCTCTGCACACAGGCATACGATGCAATTTCTGCGGCAACTTTTCACCGACCAGCCGAGCAGTGGTCGCACAGCAAAAACAAGGCCTTTTTCTGAGTGCCTGTGAAGAACTTCCGCCTTCAAAACGGGCCCCAAAATGGCCTCGAATCAGAAAAATAACGTCACCACAGGCTTCACCCTTTTCTGCTGCATTTACTGCGCTCTCGCCACACCACAAAGGGCATCTCAATCTGAGACAGTGTACTCTTGCACTTCTGGCTGTGCTACCTGCAGAGATTTGCTCCCAAACTCCAAAAAGGAAAGCAACACTGGTCCTCTTACCAGGACACCGCAAACTTGGTTTGCTTTCTTGAGCTCCTTACCACGAACAAGGCTCTGATACCATGTGAAGATAGTGGGAGAGAGGGAAGGAGTCTCACTTGCAGCTTTCTCACATACACAATGAGGGAATACACACATAGGTGGAGGCTGAAAAACAGTTTTCCTCTTCTTAGTTGTGAAAGCCAAAAGAACTCTAGTATAAAGAAAATAGAAGAACCCTATATGTGGGTCTCAAACCAAACTCAACTGACTAAGGTGGCATACTAACTGAGCCACAAACTAGAGTAGATAAGGATAGCTGTCATCCAGCTATTATTCGTGGGCAGTGTACCAACCGCATCTGCAACTAAAAAGTCGGTGACATAAATGCACAACGGTCCCCCTGGCATATGGAGCTCGATATCTCAACACTTCTTTCCCCAGCCGACAAGCAATAGGTACAGTAGGCAGTTTAGTCCCTCCGGGAGAAGGCACTCGTGGGCAGAATTGTGGGCCTCACACCTACATAGAGACACGTGTGAGAGTGGATCTAGGCGAGCTTGTCATTAGAGGGAGACCACATCTATGGATGAGGCGTTTTCCTCATCCAGCTGAGCTCCCCCGCCTTGACACTTGTGGAGCAGAGCCCCATACTCCTTGGCCCCGTACCTTGTCTACCTCTTTCCTTGGTATCCTGGGTTCACAGTGGAGGACATGGATACAACACACCATGTTCATGGTTTTCGGTTACACTCCACTTCCCAGGGCTCCCCAAGGAGTATCGAGCCATCCTCCCCTCCATTGGTCGGGCATTTGGCATAGCTTTTGAGTCCCCGCCAGAGATGATCGCCATCGTTCTAGCCGATGATGGAGTCCCCAAGATTAGAATAGTGGTGGAGAGCCCGGGTTACCAAGCCAGTGTCTTCGATGCAGACAAATGGGCCACCTCGTAGAGATTACCGCCGTGGCCTCCCCGGTGCGCCTCCCCCCCCTCCTCCGCAGAGTAGGCAGTATTGACATCACAGCAAAGCAGCAAATTGCCTCAGTCCTAGAGAGTGTTCGGTGCAAGCTTCTCTATTGGAGCTCAGCCAAACTCTCCCTAGCAGGGCGCGCCCTAGTGGCAAACTAGGTCCTTGCAATGGCCTGGTATATCGCCTCTTGCTGGTGCTTTCACAGAGGATGCATTGGGTAGCTATGACGGTTAGGACATAACTTCCTTTGGGTAGGCTCAAATGGCACAAGGAGCACTAGGGCTTGAGTAGCTTGGCAGATGGTGCCGTAGGCACTGGGAGGCTTGGGTGTCATTGACCCGGAGATGCAGAGCAGGGCCCTGCTTGGCAACTTGGTGGTTTATGGCCTCACCCTAGGTGCAGAGCCCTGGAAGCTCCTCTTACAGCAAGGGCTTATGAGGAACACCCCACGCACTGGAGCCTTCACATAGATGGATCTTCTCAGAGGCCCCCCTTACAGGGAAGGGCTCCCCCTTAATGAGGAGTCTTCACAGGGTATGGCAAAGACTAGTAGGGGTCTCATTTGTGCTCCCAGATGTAGAGGGGAGTTTGAGCAGAAGCCCCTTATATGGCACCTAGAGATTAGAGATCAGGAGGGACGTATGCTCAGACAACGGACTCACATTGGTTGGGCATAGTGGGACAGTGGGCAAGCGAGGTCCTTTGGCCGTTGGAGCAGACTACCTATGGAGATAGAGGCGAGGCTTGATGCCCTAGCGCATTTGTGAGGGGTTGGGCAGCGGATGGGCGAGATTGAATATGAGATTGCTCTCAACGGAAGCAGAACGGAAGAGGGAGAGAGAGAAACAGAGAGCCAACAAGTTTTTGGTGGGTGCAGAACACCTTAATCTTCTTTTTTCATTCATTTGTATATGTGTTTGAGTATTGTACATAACCGGGGTAAAGGCATAGTGACCTTTAACCCCATATCCTTTCTCTTAAAAGACAACGTGCCTTTAAGGGAGAACAACCAGTGAGCATACTATCCAATGCCCATCAATACACTACAATACTCAAACTGCTGACTAGGTAGACTCTTTGTTAGCATATATGCAAGGTTATTATTTGTATGAACCTTGACAAGCTCTATGCGCTTGTCCTCAAGTACCTCCCTGATGAAATGGTATCTGACCTCAATGTGTTTGGTCTTTGCATGAAAGACCGGATTCCCTGCTAGTTGAGTAGCACTCATGGAATCACCATGCAATGTCGGTACACCTGTATGAATCCCCAAATCTCCCACTAGCTGATCATGCCATATAGCCTCCTTGCAACCCTCTGTGGTTGGAACATACTCAGCCTCTGTGGTAGACAAAGCAATGCACTTTTGTGCGTGAGACATCCACGACACTGCACCACCTACAAAGGTGAACACATAACCAGAAGTGGATCTCCTACTATCCACATGCCTGCATAGTCTGAATCTGTGTACCCAAGTACACACATATCTCCTCTACCAAAGCAGATGTACATCTTCTTGGTACCCTTCATGTACCTCATGATGCACTTAATTGCCTCCCAATGCCTCTTTCTTGGATTAGCCATATATCGGCTAACAACTCCCACTGCAAATGCAATGGCTGGTCTAGTAGGTATCATAGCATACATAAGACTCCCAACTGCTGATGCATAAGGAACCTTGGTCATCATGGCCCTCTCCTCATCTGATTTGGGACTATTTGTATGACTCAGTTTCACATATGGAGGCAATGTAGTACTCACTGCCTTCCCCCCCTCCATATTGAAACGTTGCAATACTTTTGTAACATACTCCTTTTGTGAAAGCCAAAGGAGTTTCCTACTCTGATCATGCCTGATGCGCATACCAAGAATATGACCTACAAGTCCCAAATCCTTCATATCAAAGGCCTCATGCAACTTGGCCTTTAATGCATCTAGCTCTGCTAGCCAATAGCATATCATCCACATATAGTGCCAGGAGTATCAGGCTATTATCCTTAGCCCTTTTAGTGTAGAGGCAGTGATCAATTTCACTCCTAAAACCTTGGGACTAAATGAAAGCATCAAACTTCTGATACCATTCTCTAGGCACTTGCTTAAGACCATAGAGACTCTTTTTCAGCTTGCAAACTAAATTCTCTTTGCCCTTTTCTTCAAAGCCTTCCAGCTGCACTATGTAAATTTCCTCATGCAGATCCCCTGTGCAAGAAAGTTGTCTTGACATCCATCTACATAAGCTCCATATCCTCTGCTGCCACTAGTCCAAGCATGCATCTAAGTGTGGTCATCTTCACAACCGAAGAGAATATCTCATCAAAGTCCACGCCCTTCTCTTGCTTGAACCTTTTAGCGACCAAATGGGCGTTGTACCTAGGCATATCATCACCTGTGACCTTCATCTTGTAGACCCATTTACATGGCAATGCTTTCTTTCCATGTGGCAAAGAAACCAAGTCCCAAGTCTTATTCTTCATAAGTGAACTCATCTTTGATTGCATAGCATACTCCCATTTGCATTGATCCTCGCGCATCATAGCCTCTCTGTAGCAAGAAGGTTCCCCGCAATCAGTAAGCATCACATAGTCTACCCCTGGAACAAACCTATCAGGCGGTCTAGACACTGTAGTTGATCTTCTCAAGGGCATTTCAAGTTGCTGTCCCACCTGCATATCAGCCACATTTGGCTCATCATTTCCACCGATAGTTGATCCATCATCTACCCTTGATTGTATACCTATGGGAGTACTTGGTGGTACCATTTTTTGCACATTTGGTGCATGGACAGCTTGCTGTTTATCAACATATGCAAGTGGATTCACGTCCTGGAAAGTGATTCTCCTCATTTCCACATCCAGCATGGGTGCCTTATGCATCTTCTTCTCATTGAAGGCTACATCATGGCTGCATATGATCTTCTTTGCTTCTGGATCTCAGAGACGATAGCCCATCTCTCCACTTTCACCATAACCCAGAAAGATGCATTTCCTAGACTTAGGATCTAGCTTCTTTTGAAGCTCTTTTGGCACATGTGCATATGCCTCACACCCAAATATACGCAAATGAGAGTAAGAGGGCTTCTTGCCACTCTATGTCTCTTTAGGAATACCACCATCCAAACTCTTACTAGGTGATCTATTGATCACATGCACTACAGTCTTCATTGCCTTAGCCCAAAAACCACTAGAAAGACTTGCATTGGAAAGCATGCATTGCAACCTTTCTTGAATGGTACGGTTCATCTTTTTTGAAACTGGATTTTGGTCTGGAGTATAAGGGGATGTGAGCTCCCTCTTAATCCCACGTGTATCACATAAATGCTAAAAGTCATGAGAGAGATACTTTGCACCATTGTTAGAGTCCGTAGGCATTTAAGCGTTCTACTTGACTGATTCTCAACCAAGGCCAGCCATTTCTAAAATACCTGGAACACATCACTCTTCTGAGCTATAGCATAAGCCCACACTTTCCTAGTTGCATCATCAATGAATGTCACATAGTATTCAGCCCCGCCTAATGACTGTGTAGGCATGGGACCACATACGTCTGAATGCACCAAATCAAGCTTTTCAAACTCTTTCTTTCTCCTTATTTTATGGGCTGATTTAGTCTGCTTCCCATAGAGACAGTGCTCACAAAATTCAAAATCAGAGAAACTCAAATGTGGTACATAACCCAAACGGCATAAGAGTTTCATCCCATTTTGGCTCATATGGCCCAACCGGCAATGCCATAAAGAAGTGTTTGGCTGCTCGATTTTTGCAACAACATGATCAATTACCCTTGATACATGTAAGGGATACGAAGTCCCACAGTTGGCACCCCTGGCCAAAAGTATTGAGCCCTTCTGAATTTTCCAACTCTTAGAACCAAAGATGGTCTGAAAACTAGCATTATCTAGCTGACCTGTTGAAATGAGACTCTTGGTCAGCTTAGGCACATGTCTCACATTTTTCAAAATAAATGCAGACCCATTTGCAAAAGAAAACTTTATGTCACCTACTACCACTATGTCACATGCATAGTCATTTCCAAGATGCACACAAGCGATCTTTCCACTGTCGTAAGTGGAGAACCATTCCCTATGGGGAGTAACATGGAATGAAGCACCAGAATCCAAAATCCAATCTTGGGAATATGCATCATCTGAAGTGGTAAGCAACTCTGTAAATAAACTAGACATGAAGAGAATGTCATTGTCACTATCATGTGTGACTGCATTGATCTCCTCGATCTGATTTGCACCACAATTTGCATTCTTTTTCTTATCCTTTTTCTCTCTTTTTAGCTTGTAGCAATCCTTTTTCATGTGGCCCTTCTTGCCACAATAGTGACACTCAATGTTTCGTGCCCTGGACTTGCTACGGGACTTCACTCTTTCTTGAAACTTCCCCCTAGACTGTGATCTGCCCCTTTGCACATTTAAGGCTGCATCCTGCTTGTTGCCTTCCATTGACTTTCGTCTAATCTCCTTAGCCAACAAGCTACCAACCACATCATTAAAGTTCAATACTCCACTAGGTGCAGAGTTACTAATAGCAGTACGGAAAGTATCCCATGAGGATGGTAATGAGCATAAGAGAAATATTGCCCTCATTTCCGCATCAAAATTCAACTTTTTAGCTTGAAGTTGACTAAAAGTGATATTAAATTCATTCAAGTGCAAAGCTATGGATACTCCCTCCTTCATGTGTAGCTCAAACAATCTCTTCATGAGATAGACTTTGATTGAGGTAGTCTCTTTCTCATATGTAGCACATAGCTTTTTCCATAAAGCTTCCGTAGTCTTTTCAATGACTACTGTGAAATAAACTATCTCTCCAAGATGAAGTCTAATGGTAGAATTTTCCAATGCATCCAACTCATTCCATTCATCTGTGGACATAGTTGTAGGCTTAGCTGCAATCCCTTGCAAGGGTTTTATCTGCTTCTTTTGAATAAGCACATCCCTTATCTGTTCTTTCCACAAAGAAAAGTTTGTCCCATCAAACTTTTTAATGCTAAAAAACTCCTTTTTAGACATGGAAGAGGATGCCATGATGCAAATAAAGGGAAATCCCAAATGCTAGTGCATGCAAGAGAGAATCACACCAAATACTAGGTGCATCCAAATGTGTATGCCACAATAGAGTGAAATATCACCAAAACTCAAAGCTCAAAGCATCAAAAGATACAACTAACTCATGTGCATGTACTATGCATCCATATGAGCAAATCTAGCCCAAAAAAAATGCCAACTACAATGGCAATCCAAAATGCCGATAAGTGCCAAATGGCTCAAGCATAAACATCGTCCATGGGCATATGCATCAAAAGTATCTTATCCAAGAGAGCATAACACTATTAATGCATCAACTACAATGTGTCAAAGCTGTCCCTCAGCATAAAATAGCATCCATGTGCAAAGCACCCATAAAAAATAGCATCCCACAAGGCAATCTGGGCCTATTAGCACATCCAATAAGGATTGCAATGTATACAAATGGCCTATAAATCATCCATTGCAACCCAATGCACACCACGAATGAGCACACATGGCTCAAACTACAACCAGAGTGATCTGCATAAGGTATGCTCAAGAAATCATGGTCCCACGGCAATGACCGCTACTAAAAATAGAACTTGAGATGCCTCAAAACGTGGGTGCCATTGCATAATCGGACTTAGCAAGACGATCTGCAAATATCTCTTTTCTATTGGAACTCCAAAATCCCAACCGATGAGTGAGAAATGGGAGTCAACACTTATCCATTGCCATGTGGCATAAAACTAAGGTTTCAAAACCTTAGAATGAAAAATGCATAACAGAGAGACGAAATCAAATACACGGAGATCTATAACTCTGAAAATACTCCATCGAATCATGCAAGAACTGACAGGTAGGGGTTTTTAGGCATCTGAAATGCAATGGGATAGACGGCTTTGAAAACTGTGGTCCCAATCATTGGGTCCAACACACGGACTAGAAAACGTTTTTGGAAACTGAACTGTTTGTAAACTCCACCAAAGTGCGAATGATGAGCAACATAGAAGTTTTAGGACCTCCTGAGTCCACCGGAACTGACAGATTTGCAAATGGTTGCTCGAAACTTGAGTTCCAACACCCGGGCAGAAAAACATTGAAACTGACACAGTGAGTCAGAAATTCAACGAAATGATCCCAAATTCAATAATGAAGGTGTTTCCAAGCTCTTGAAGTGAAATGGACACCAAAAGCAGGCAATGGTTGCCTCTACAAGTCAATACGGAGTCTCTGTCATTGAACGGAACAGGGAAAAGCTTTTAAAAATAACTTTTTCTTTGAAAACACTTAACAGGCTCTCAAAACCACTTCGCAAAACCAAAGTGACTTTTCCAAAGGTTCCTTCAAGGTCTGTGCACACTCTGATGTAAGTAAAATCACCCACAAAGCTTCCCACAGAGCTTCTCCTTTCTCCCACAGAGCTACTGAGCTTCCAGGCATTCATGCACGCACAGCTAGATTACCCGGGCTCTGATACTAGTTGAGAGTGTTCTCAATAGAAGCAGAACAGAAGAGGGAGAGAGAGAAATAGAGAGCCACACAAGTTTTTGGTGGGTTCAGAACACCCTAATTTTCTTTTTTCATTCATTTATATATGTATTTGAGTATTGTACATAACCAGAGTAAAGGCATAGTGACCTTTAACCCCCATAGAATCAACCATTCCAGAGTCCTGATGGGAAGGACTTCACGCTTGGAGAGACAGCAGATGGTTGGCACAGTTTTCCCGTACTGGTGTTCCCTTGAGGATGTTGATGTAGCATGGCAGCACGCACCCTAGCTTCTTCCATGTAGGACCTAGAGGCAACCACTCACTGAGAGCGACCCCGAGATGGATGGGAGTCTTGATGGGATACACCGGTAGATGATTAGAGTGGTGGGACGTTTAGGGAAGGAGTGGCACATTGATCATCCCAGTATCTCAGAGCAGGATGCGTCTAGATGCTGCCTTTGGCTATGGTAGGGTAGACCCTTAAGGGAGGTCCAGTGGGATCCGAGAGAGTGGTTATGGCCCTGCAGGGTGGGCCTAGCTGAGTAGGTGGATGAGGTGCCCTTCTTCTCCTACACCATAGGGATTGGTAGGAGGCTTCAGATGGACTCGTTGAGGTGGACCCCTTTGAGAGACAGACATTGGGTGACCCAGAGAGTGCCCCGAGATGTGCGCTCCAGGTTTTGGATGTAGTTGTGGTCGAAGATCTCTTACTTCTTCTAGCTAGCTGCCCACAGAGGCTTGTCCATCAGACCATTGTTGGAGTAGATGCGAGTGGAGGGACATTGCGACTGCTGCTCCGATGGTGTCCTGGAGACTATCCCACATTGCCTGTGGAGTTGTTGTAGGATCTGGATGGGAGCCCTCAGGATCATGACACTTATGCAGAGCCTTGATAGAGATTACACCTGGGGGATTGTGGATTGGTTAATAGAGGGAGGGCACACATTTCAGATTGATGAGATCTCCCCAGCCTGCCAGATATAGGGTCAGAGCATTCAGAGAATTGCACTCCACGAGGCAGTCCCCCCTGATAGTCTAGCTCTTCCTTCTCCTATGGAGGACATTGTTTGGGAGGTGGTAGCTAGCATCACAGCTTGGAACATTTGGGTGGCTCATTGTAGTCTTGTGATGGTGGGTGAGCACCCGGTTCCACCCGCAGCTACCCTAGTTGTCATATAGTAGGATATCATTTACACTCTATGGTCCACCTAGGAGCGTGGGACTTCAGGCGACTATTGAGAGGCATGCTCATTTTTGCAAGGCTTGTCCTACAGGTGTTTTCTACATCTTCACTCCACGAGGGATTCCATGGCTGTATAGCCCCCCCACTTGGGTGTTAGCCCCAGTTCCAGAGATCCCCTAGGTAGTGAGCTGGGTTTGTCTAGAATAGGCCAGTTTCTTTCTTTCAGCCTTTTTCGGTTTTTCCCATACTCAGCACCTTCGGGGCTGCTATCTTGTATGAAATCTTTCAAGCATTAATAGAAGGTTCCTCTCTTTGAAAAAAAAAAAAAACACCTCAATGACTATCTTCACACTCGTCATCCACAAATAGGCTATGGACACCTGAATATTCTGGGCTCCATACCACTTGTCTTTCACCATGGCTCTAGCCATTCCTTTAGCATATGAAGGCAAAACACTACAAGCAACAAAATTCAAAGAAGTATAAGTTCAAATAGGAAAGCAAGGAATACAGTGACCAATCTGTTATCCCTACAAGGTCTCTTGCCAAATGATGCCTAGTAACACATATGTAGCCACAATTAGAAAGGCAAGACACTAACCTGGCATGACCTCATGAGAGGGCTATGCTACAACCCATCTCTAGGACTAGTCCTCTTGGCACACACAGCAAACTCAGAAGCATAGAAACAATCCATATGAATGCTCTACCCTAACACCCTGAGTTGGTGCACTTGAAGAAACTACATGAGTTTGTTGAGCTCTAGCATGTCGTGCATCCATGTCATCACTCACCCACACCTGATGCATGCTAAAGGAAGGACAACTCTCTGCCATGAACATAGGTTGCATGGCTCCATTGCAACATGAAATAGTAACATAGAAATACAAAGCTACACAATAGTAACAATGATAACTATTCCAACAGAAAATGTTTTCAATAATAGAGATGAAATAGATGTACATACCAGCATAACCTCCCCATAATGTTTAATGAATTCATACTCGTTCTCATCCAGAACCACCACTCTTCTTACTACTTGAAGTTCCTAGACTCTTATAATCTCTCCATCTATGTTGAGTAGGGGCTTGGAAATGTATTGTGGCAGTTTAAACGATCATATAAATCAAGGTAAGAAGGCATACACTTGTCAACTAACATTTTAATGTCTTATGGCAAGCCATCCACTATCTTCCAAACTGGAAGCGGCTATGGCTAAACTATACTTGACATGATGCTCAGAAAGCATAGGTAATGTAGAATCAATACCCAACTCCTCTCCAATGGGAAAGTCCAAGAAAATTTAATCTGCGGCCCACTTAATATTCTTTCCCTTTTTCTTATGTTTCTTAGAAGGGTCACATGCTCGCAAGAAAAAGTCATGTATCCTAACATACATATCATTCTTTTTCTCAAGTGCAATGTCTTGACCCATCATGATGTAGTCTCCCATGGACAATCCATATAGATGGATCCTCTATTTAGGGTTATATATAAGGTTGTATATATATGTGTGTGAGGGTCACAAATTGAAAATAAATGGAGTGAAAATTTTCACCATCCTTTTAGCTACTTCTAAATATGATTCATGAAATGAATGGAATATTCATAGGAATCCATTGGCAAATATATGCAAAAATTTTAGTCTACCAAAGTCCCTATCTATATCTTGTCCAATTAAAATCTATTCACATTTAGTCAAAATATCATCAGTGTCATTGAGAACTTCAGCTAAAGAAACCCTTGGTGGCAGAGATGATGTTTGCTCTACATCCACCACTACCAACATAAAAAAGAAAGAAATGTTAAGCTCCATATGATTATACTCTTTTAACATTCTATACTTCATGTAGCTTTCTTAAATCATAGAACAAACACCAACCTTCTTTATAATCATTCTTCTTCTTGTTTCACAATTATAACCTTCCTGGAGTGTCTTGACCCTTGGGTGGTTCATCACTCTTTTTGGTGGAAGAATATTTGCATATAGACATCAAGCTCACGTGTAAGTACATTACTACCAAGAACAGTTGGCAAGCTCTCACTATGAGCAGCCATGCATGGACATAGGATATCTCAATGTAGTAGGTGTGACAATCTCTACTCAACCCTTGCCAAGTCATGGGAGCTCACCTATCTTGCTTTCATTTTTAAATAGGTGAGGTATATAAATCATCTTCAATGAAATAAATTATTAATTTTTATGCACATTAGTGATGTATTAGTATAACATAAAGGGACATTACTAAAAATAATCAAAGAAGTGTTTACCTGAAAACACACCGGTGGCTTGCCTGATATGTCTTCTTAGCACCCACATTTTCCCCCTTCCCAATACCTTTCAATTCACTTGATGGTCTTATCTTTAGAAATGTGAATATAAACTTTCTTCCATCCAATTTGATGTCATCATAATATTAACTTAGAGTATAGTTTGGAGAGAGTGCAGACAACTACCCAATGTTTGCCACAGTCTTGGGCCCCTCAACTAAAACAATAGCATGGTCTTCTATCTTCTCTAAGACTATCTCCTGAGACAAATTTCTTTATTTTGAAAAAAAAAAATACATGATGAAATTAACACAATCAACATTTTGAATGGAAGGACAATCATACCGAATATAGAATAAGTCTGGAGCTCACCATTTGTATGGAATATTTGCAGGAGGCATGTGACACATATTTTACATGGTCGTGCTAGCCTCCAGTAAAGATAGATATTGACTTTTATGCTTCTCAGCATCCCACTTCTTTGAACTACAAAAAAATGTATCCTCTATTTCCTCTTCCTCCCTTGAACTTTACAAATCTTTTGCTAAACCATAGCCTTTTAAAAGGGAAAAAAAAAGGGTGGAGTAGCCACCTAGGAGGCCATGATATCGTAGCCTCCTTGAAGGATATTCCACCCATTTTCTTTTCCGTACAAAAGGAAATGGTTTGACAAATCCTAGATCATTTATGCCTACTAAAGGGCCAAACAGAAGGAGGAAAGGAGCCCTAGGAGGCCAACATGTTGCAGCCTCCTAGAAGGCTCCTTCCCCCATTCCCCCTCCCCCCCCCTTCACAGGGCATGCACAAGATCCAAGATGGCCTTTCACCATGCCTTTAAACATCTAATTACTCATACCTTTTTTAAAAACTATAAGCACAATAATAATAGGCTGACCAGCCTTTATAAGGTTATCAATGTGGTTGTGGTGAAAACTTTTCAATATTCCACCCCGTTTCTCTTTCTTCCTTTGACCTTTGCAAATCTTTCTTCTTTCTCCTTTTTTTTGTCTTTTAAAAGGCATTGTTTGGGACATCTTGGTGTTTATACATGCCATATGAAGGGCAAAACAATTGAGGAAAGGATCCTCCCATGAGGCCATGATATTACAGCCTCTTGGGAGGCTCCTTTCTCCATCTGATTGGCCCTTGATAGGGTGCATGATATAGCTAAAAACAAGACTCATTGCATCCTAATTCTTCGGCTTACAAAAAGAAAAGTTTTTTCCATTTCCAAAACATTTCCCTTTTAAAAGGTATTGTTTGGGATGTTATACATGCCCTATTAAGGGCAAAAAACAGGGAAAAGGGGCCTCTCAAGAGAGTGATACTATGGCCTCTAGAGAGGCTCCTTTCCCCCCTTTTTTACCCCTTCATAGTGCATGTGCAATAGCCAAGATATCCCAAACCAAGCTCCTACTTGTAGCACCTTCCAACCTGTTTGCAATGCTAGCAAAGTGACCATAGGACAACGCTTGATAGGCCTCCCATAGAACTACATCGGTATCATATGGTGGCACATAGTGGCAATGATAGTGGAAGTGAGAGAGGGAGAGAGGGAGGAGTGCACATGAACATGAAGATATACATGTGAACCCCCTATTGCCCTAGAAGTATCGTGCAATTTACACCATCCTCAACACCCTCCCTTAAATTGCACTAGGTAAGTAGAGGGTGCATGTACAAGACCATTTTGTGAATTTCGTTTGGTGCATATGACAGCATCCAAAACTAAGAAGAAAATTGAAACGAATCAGAGTAGTATGTGCGTATGTGAGCACAATGACTACGTAGCAAAAGCATGTACAATGAGTACAACTTATGATCTTGTACGTCACATGGATTTCCAACTCTTAAGTTGTGGGTCATCCTTCTCCTTTGGGAACAAAGCCAAAAAAATAAGTTGAAGGGAAGATGAAGGAAGTATGCAGAAAGTAAAGTCCACCTGGAATAGTTGATCAAAAGATGATTGCGAACTATGTATATGGCTGCATGTTGAACATGTGAAAGTTGAGCATGTCATGAATCGCCGTGGACTCTACAACTGCTGTGAAGAAGAGGCATTTGGATATGAGGCTAGTCAATGTAGCGATGGAGAAATAATCCTGTAGGTTGACATACAAGTATGTCACCAACCCAAAAGAACTAATAGCAATGGCGGAGGTATGCTGCAGTAGAATAATCTCTGTCATATGTCACAGGGTCATAGAAGACTACATAGTTGGTGTGGACAAAGTGATCCAGGGGCTGAAAATATGGGTCCGAAGGTGTTGGTATGATACGTTGCTCTGCTGATGAAGAGGCCTGTAAAATTGACAAGGCACGGCAACCTGTCAAACATGTATGCTCAACTATCATGAGCTGAAGATCATCTACTATGTGCATGGCTAAACATCCATCTACTATGCTCAATTGTCATGAAGGTCGTCTACTATGTGCATGGCTAAACATCCATCGACATGGGATGTAGCATCTGTCATAAGCTCGTCAAGAAGGAGCTAATAGTATAAAGGCCTAGAAGCTTGAAATATCACTAAAAACGCATTAAATGCCCCTGAGGCATATGCGCTACTGAATGTTGATGTCAAGACTAATCTAAAGTCATGGATCCAAGCACTTACTTGCATCAAGTAAGGGTTGTGTACTATAGCCATAAGTGCATGATGAAACATAGAGTCTCCATAGGTTGCACTATGGCTTAACTTGATGATGTCTATTGCACTAGGCTAGGACCACACTAGTGCATAAATTTCCTCATGCTAAGGAATGATCTACTGTTTGAAGGTGGTGATCACTAGATCCAAGGGTGGTGCTAGTGCATAAATTTCCTCATGCTAAGGAATGATCTACTGTTTGAAGGTGGTGATCACTAGATCCAAGGGTGGTGCAATGTGGCATGACTGCACCGATGCTAGAATGTGGTGAAGATTGATCTATTGGTCTGTATAACTCGTGGAATCTATATCTAAGAATGTGATGAGCTTCGTATTAGAGGTGAAAGCAACAGGGATCGATGCTAAAATGAAATTGCCTAAAGAGCTAAATGCACAATGGCATATATCTCCGCATGCGACTGGAGATGTGAGTTCCTCGTATTGAGGGCTTACATGATGTAAGACTCCATGATCAATGGTGAACTTCTGCTCTATATATATATCTGATGTGATAGTAGATGGAGTTGAATCCATGCATGAAAGTGATTTCTATACATCACGAGAATCAGTCTGGGCTGATGTAGATGGCACTGCCTCATACTGAGGACTTATGACCAAATGTGCCTCATGCTAAGGGCTTACTAAGGAATGTGCATGATCAAAAACTACAGGCTGATTCATGCTAGCATCCGAAGCATCTGCATCTGATCTCTCAAGCCAATGAGGCTTGAGCCTACATCATAAACCGCCTGTGCCAATGAATGGTCAAAGAAGGTTCTCTTTCCACTCGTGGATCTCATCCAGAGACATGACTGGTGTATCATTAGTTGTGTGATGTGAATAACTCCATCCTGGAGGTGGTCTGGTGCTCTATCCACCAACAGGCTTACCCATGTACCATAGAGAGTGTCTGCCCATGAGAACACTATGTGTGAGCTGTCATCACTAGTGTGTGTCCTACATGCAACTTCTATATGCAAGTTCTACATGTAGAGAGAGAATGTCTTACAATTCCTATATGCAGAGAGAGAAGCCCTCCAACTTGTATAAATACCCCATAATGGAATGAAGCCCACACTCTTTGGGGCATTGTGTTGAGTTCTACTTTGGTATTCCAAGCAATTGTCTCAATGTCCATGCTTCCTTGCACTCCATGTCCAAAAGCATGTCCTAACCTTGCAACTCCTCCTCCCCTCTCCTCCAACCTTGCAACCCATCCTCTCCCTCTCCTCCTCCCTTCTCCTCCTCCTTGCTTTCCCTCCTCCTCCTCCCTTCTCCTCCTCCTCCTCCCTCCTCCTCCTCCCTCCTCCCTCCTCCTCCCTTCTCCTCCTCCTCCTCCCTCCTCCTCCTCCCTCCTCTCTCTTCTTTCCCCCATGCTCTTACACCTTCTTCCTCTCCCACTCGTATGCTCCCCCTAAACCCTTAGTTCCTCAACCCTTAACCTCCATGCTCTACGAGGGAGACGAGTTCTCCACCATGTACTCTACCCTGAACCTTGGATCCTCCTAACGCTGGAACCTCTTCTAAACTCTGGAACCTCTTCTAAACTCTGGAACCTCCTTCTAAACCTTGGAACCTCCTTCTAAACCTTGAACCTCCCTCTAACCCTTAAACTCCTCCTAAACACTACAACCCCCAATGAAGGCGAAAGCCTTCATTACCTCAACCATGATGATGCATGTTCCTTTCACACATGCATGCACTATGTTTGCTTAGGCCTACATCTCTCAACAAAATACAACTTGAGGTCCTAAGCTACACGTATACTACAAACAACAACCCCAATATATCTGTAGGTGACAAAACGCCTCAGAAGCTTGCATACTGAGAATACCTTGCTCTTCCTATGGAAGCCATGGGAAAGAGCCAACATTTGGCACCGCTGCTGAGGAGACTAGCATCTTGAGTAATGAGTAAACATACACAGGTATGTGTAAAAAAAAAACTACTATAAATTTTCACGAATATAACACTCAAGAGCAAGGAAAGTAAATTTTTTTCCAACTCTAGCCAAACATACCAACCCCAAGCATCAACCTTGGGTTGCTATCTTAAGAAATTTTCTTTATTTCTTAAAAAGAAGCCACTTGATAAATAAATCAAGCTAGGTAGTGGACACGAATGCGTAGAGCTTGCAATTTCCATCATTTCACCTTTTTGCAAAAGAGCAAACCGAGCTAACCATGAAAAGTTATGACTTGGGAAGAGTTTAGGGTTTAACCCTAAACCTACACCCAAACCTACACCCATTTCCTATAAAAACCCACTCCACCCCCTCATTCTTCTTCTTTTAGCCTCCATTCTCTTCCCCATTCCGAGTCCTATGCAAGACACTACTCCCTCTCCATCGACCACCACCCTACTCCCATCCTCACACGGTGAGTTACTTCGAGCCCATCTCACAGTAGATAACCTAGCCATCCACCCACCATCCATTCGTCCTCAACAATCTTGTTACATCGAGAAAGACTTGGAGAGCGTTCAGGTGACCATCTCTTCCTCCCTTTGGATTTTCGTCAAAGTTTTCCATCCGTCAAGTTTTTTTCTCCCCCTCCACCCCCCCTTCCACCACCACCCCCTCCCCCTCCACCACCACCCCCTCCCCCTCCACCATTCCCCTCCCCCACCATCCCCTCACCCCCCACCGCCCCCTCCACCATCCCATCCATTCCCCCCTCCATCCACCCCCCTCCTCCATCCCCCCCCCTCCTCCATCTCCCCTCTCTCCACCCCCCCCCTTCCCACCCCCCTCCTCCACCCCCCCCCCCTCTCTCTCTCTCTCTCTCTCTCTCTCTCTCTCTCTCTCTCTCCACCCCCTCGTCGACCACTCCTCTCCCTACCCTACCTAATACTAACTATCAAGGGCCTTAGCCCTTACTTGTTGGTTGCCTTGCAGCCCGTTCATGCAGTGCCAGTGCGCAACGGTGGTGCTCAGAGAGCCACCACCTCGCCTCGCCTCCTGTCGACTCCTCCTCCGCCCATAGCTATGCCTTCTCCCCGCTCCCACCCACAACTACGCCTTCTCCCCACTCTGCCCACAGTTGCACCTCCGCCCTACCTCCTTCTACTCCACCCTCCCTCGTATCATCCTCCATCTTCTCCTTCCCCTCCACTCCACACTCCTCCACTCCCATCCGTTCGCGAAAAAACACGTCCCCCTCACACACTGCCGCTGCCGCCTGCCGCGCAACGCCCCCCCCAACAAATTTTTTTAATTATTGAATAAAAATTAAAAAACCCTAACCTAACTTAACTAGCTAACTAACTTTAGTTAGGTTAGTATTAACCTAGGTTAGCTTAATTTAACCTAGGTTAGTTAGTAACTTAGGCTAGGTTAGTTTGATAGGTTAGGTTAGGTTATTGACCTAGGTTTAGTTAGCATTAACCCACCCTAGTTAGTTTAATTAACTTCAATGAGTTAGACTTATAGTTAGCTCTAGTTAGTTTAACTAAATGGACCTAGTTAGGTAACAAAAACACCATGCTATGGGGCATTTTTCTAGCCCATTCCACACCATTTTGGCATCCCTAGCACTCGCTCATTCATACCCCCGTGTGGGCCTTGTTTTGTACTAATTTGCTCATATCTTTACACTGTGACCTCCGATTGACGATCCGTCTGCATCAACACATTTCCCTACACACGTGGGACAATCTTAGGCACATGGTTGACACGACGGTCCCTACAAAACTAACACAACTCTAACCCTCCAAACACAACTACATCAACACCTGCACTTGCGATAGAGACACCCTTTGTAACTCTTGCCCAATCTACATGCAGCTATGCTCCGACCAACATCTCTGACTCCAACACTCATCAAATCTGCATACAACTCCACTGCAACCACCGCCTTCGACAATCCTCTACCCCGATTCCCCCTTTAAAATTCAAGAAATCCCTTTGACTCCTCCATGCCACAACATGGCTGGATGTCATCACGAACGATGATGGAGACCTCCTAGTGGAAGAGCAAGTAACATGGGACCTGCTTCAAACAGAATTCAAAAGTCACTTTCAAATGGAGAGACTACAAGAGGATCCCGCTCTCCAACTCAGCCAGATTGAACAAGGTCGTCGAGAAGATGTACGCATGTATTTGGGCAAAATGAAAAGATTAATCGCCAAATGTGACCCACGCCCCGATACAAAGTACCTCATGGCCTGGTTCATTACAGGACTAAGGAAGAAAATCTGCAAGGATATGAAAAAGATTAGTAGCTATGAAATGCTCAGCGGGGCTCATGCGACAGCCATTGACATCGAGGAAGGCATGATCGACTCTGGCACCAGCAGTGATGATGGAAGATCTAGTGCACCAGATAAGCGCTCTAAAAAGGGCCAATTGAAATCCACTACCGAAACATCAAATGAAGATTGCCTAGAGGCCATGACCATGAAGCTGAAAGAAGACATGATGCAGGCCATGGAACAAAAGCTTCACTTGTCTCAGCCGCCACCTCAGACTTATCCACGACGAGAAAATGTCTAGTGTCCACACTACATGGCCAATCATACAGCAAATGAGTGCCCGGTCCTAAGAGCCAGGATCACTACACAAGCAAATCCACCGCCAAGATTGTGGTGTCATATTTGCATAGTCAGTGGCCATGATGAAAATAGTTGCATTTTCAATATGCGCAACAACCCGCCTTGACCTCAACAATACCAACTGGCACCCATGCCAGTGTACAGGCAACCGACACTTGCACAAGCACCCCTAGCTCCGAGGCTAAATCCTATTCCTGTCTAGACACAAGTCACACAATTACTCAGGAATCCAAATTCACGACCATATCCAAGAGCGCCAAATCCAACTCCTTAGGCAATTCCAATACAACAACTACAAGCCAAGGAAGTAGACTCGCCATTCGAGTATGAAGTAGAGTACCTAGTGTACTATGTAGAAGGCACAGAGGGTCTAATACCAGTCTACACAAATCAAGTTTGACCCAATACATATCAAGCACCAATCAAGTGCTACAGGTGTGGAGAAAATCACCAAATTGAAGAGTGCCCTCATCATGATAGCCCTGCTACTTTCCAACCACTATGCAGAGATTGTGGCATAGGACATGACAAAATATGAAGAGGGGAGAGGAAAAGAGTGGAGATGAGGAGAGAGGGCATAGCTAGAGAGCACACCACAAATGACTAACTGTACACTAGATTTAGTTGAAAAAATAGAATATATACAAACCCATTTAGGGTTAGGGTTAGGGGATCTAACCCTTTCCTTTATAGCACTCTATAAGGTTAGTGCTATGCACATATGATCACATGATGGTGCTATGCACACAGGATCACATGATGTTGAGTGTGAACTCTCAACACCTTCCCTCAAGATCAACATCATGAAGTAGGCCTTCCCTCAAGATGATGATTCTGGGGAATCGAAGAAGGACTGAGCATTACATTCCATCACACCCCTTTAATGGGAATGTCCTTCCTCTGTGTCAAACCAAGAGCTACTCAATGTTTCTTGAATAGCTCTTTATCGAGTGGTTTGGTAAAGATGTCTGCAACATTCTCTTTGCTATCACAATGTTGTAGTGTGATGTCACCAAGTAACACTCTTTCTCTGATGAAGTGCTCTCTAACATCAATATGCTTTGTCCTGGAGTGATATACTAGATTCTTGGCCAATGCTTGAGCTGATTGATTATCATAGTATATTGTTGTTGGCTTTGACTCATCAAAGTAATCTATTTCTGACAATAGTCTTCTGAGCCATATAGCCTCACATGCACCTATAGTGAGTGCTCTATATTTTGCTTCAGTTGAAGACAAAGAAACAGTTGGCTGTTTGTTTGACAACCATGATATAGCACCTTGACCAAGGAAAAATGCATATCCTTGTGTCGATCTCCTAGTCTCATGATCTCCGGCATAGTCACTGTCATAGTATCCATGCAACAGTGGATGACTTCCTCTATATTCTATCCCAAACTGTCTTGTACCTTTGATGTATCTCAAGAATCTTTTTGATGCATTCTAATGAGACCGTTGCCATAAACTGTGCTAGTGAACTTAATGCATAACAAATATCTGGTCGTGTGATTGTCAGATATATAAGAGATCCGATGAGCTGCCTGTAGTATCTATCATTGACTGTAGGCTTTTCTGAATCTTTAGTAAGTTTCAAACTCTGTTCCATGGGAGTGGCTACAATCTTGCAATCTACCATATGAAACTTCTTCAGGAGACTATCAATATATTTGAGTTGACTCATGAATGTGCTATTTGAATCTCTCTAGAACTCAATTCCAAGACAATAGTGCATAAGTCCAACATCTTTCATGTCGAACTCTGCAGATAAGTCTTGTTTCAGTTTTTTAATGAAGCTATCCTTGCTTCCTGTAACATCAGATCATCTACGTACAAGAGTGCAATAGTAATGTCTTCCCCTTGAACTTTGTAATAGAGAGTATGATCTGCATTGGACTTCATGTATCCCAAATCAGCAAAATACTTGTCAATTCTGCTGTACCAACTTCTGGGTGCTTGTTTTAAGCTATAGAGACTTTTCTTGAGATGGCAAAACTTATTCTCCTTTCCTGGTTCAACATAACCTACTGGTTGCTACATGTAGACTTCCTCATCTAGATAAACATTGAGAAATGCATTCTTGACATCGAGCTGATAGGCATTCCATCTACTGAGTGTCGCTAGTGATATCAAGAACCGTATGGAATCCATCTTTGTTACTGGAGCATAAGTCTCATCATAGTCTTGACCATATTGTTGTGCAAATCCTTTTGCAACTAGTCTAGCTTTGTATCTTTGAATACAACCATCTAGATTGTACTTCACTTTGTATACCCATTTCTTTGCTATGGCCTTCTTTCTTGGTGGAAGGTCGCATAATTCCCAAGTAATATTCTTATACAAAGCATCTATTTCTTCATTCATAGCAATTTGCCATTCTGGCTTATTTATTGCATCTTCGAAGTACACTGGCTCTTCTGTAGCCATGATGGTAGTCATAAGAGCATAATTGGTGGTTTCCACACGAATTTCTTTGCCTTTTTGAGCATATGTCAATTTGGCTAGAGGTCTACTTTCCCTAGTAGACCATTTGAGCTGCTGTAGCTCTACTTGGGGTGTTTTTGGCAATTCTTGCTCTTCTTCATCAACTTGTTTTGTAGATGACTGTGAACTTGATGCTTCTATCTCCTATGTAGGTGAGGTTTTCCATTCTGATTTCTCATTAAAGATTACATCTCTGGAGATAATGACTTTGCGGTTGATGGGATCATACAATTTGTATGCTTTGCTTTCTTCACTGTAGCCAACCATGATGCATTTGCATGACTTCGCATCCAATTTCCTGTGATGATCATCATGTATGTGGGCATATGCTATGCAACCAAATATGTGGAGCTGCCCAATGTGTGGCTTGTGTCCAGTGAATGCTTCATAAGGAGTCATACCCTGTATCGATTTGGTAGGAAGCTGATTAAGCAAATAGTTTGCAGTGGCTTTTACTTCTACCCAATACTGATTCGAAAGATGCTTTTCACTAAGCATTGCTCTAGCATTGCCTGCTAAAGTCCCATTCTTCCTTTTAGCTCTTGCATTCTACTGAGGAGTATCTGCACATGTGAATTGTCTTCAAATGCCGTGATTTTTGCAAAAGTTCATGAATGTTGAAGACATGTATTCACCTCCTCTATCTGATCTCATGACCTTGATCTTTCTGCCTGTCTAGTTTTCTACCATGGCTTTGAATTCTTGAAATCTGGAAAACACTTCAAATTTCTCTTTCAAAAAGTAGACCCAACAATATCTGCTGTAGTCATCCATGAAAGTCAAGTAATAAAGTGAACCATTGATGGTGCAGGTCTGGGCATAACCCCATACATCTGTATATATCAAATCAAGAATACCCATGCATGAGAGGTACTTCTAACAAAGTTGGTTCGCTTTTGTCTGCCGAAGCAGCATGCTTCACAAAATTTTCCAAGAAACTGTAGCTTCGGAATCCCGATTGCCATATTCTAATTCCTAAGATCTAACAAGTACTTGAAGTTGACCTGACCATATCTCTTGTGCCATTTTGCAGATAGTGGCATCTGTTGTGGTTGAGCTGACATGGCATGCTTATCTAGTACTGTAGCTAGCATTCTGTATAAGCGTCCTTCCTTGACACCTTTTGCTACTAGCTGACATCTTTTGGATTTGTCTCTGATAGTGCATTCATCACCATCAAAGATGACTTTGTAATTGTGTTCTGTCATTTGACCTACTGATGAAAGGTTCTTGCTGAGCTTCGGAACATAGAGCACATCTTTCACCAATCCTTTTGTACCAGTGAAATTGTTCATAGGGATAACACCTGTCCCTTGAACTAGATTCAGTGTATTGTCTGCTGTGTAGATGACATTCTTTTGTCCTTCTAATGGCTTCATTTATGTGAGCCATTCCTGATGATTTGTCATATGAGATGATGCACCGCTGTCGATATACCAAGGATCTTGTTCCACTTCATCGACTTGATAGCTAAAATCCTCTTTGGGATTGAAATCAGTGTCTAGATACACTGTATCAGTCTGATGCATTTCCTTGCTTGCAAGAAACATATTCCCATGTTCATTTACAAAATAACTGTGACTAGAATGTCCACCACGATGATTTCCTCTGCCTTGGGAATTCCCTCAATTACTACTGGATTGACCGCCTTGGTTGTATTGCTTCTTGCAGCAATCTCTTTCATAGTGTCCAAACTTGTGCCAGTAGTTGCACTGAATGTTTGACACATTGGTGGATGCATTCGCTCGTCCTTGAAATATTCCTCGATTGGAATGATTTCCTCTTTGCTGATTCTGATGTTGCTGAGGATGATGCTGATGATGTTGATGCTGACTTTGATTTTGTTGCTGATGATGACCACTTTTCTGATATGATCTACCTCTACCTCTGCCTTTGCCTCTGCTTCTATCTGAAGCTGTGAATGCTTGATCATTAGAATGACCTTTATGTGCTTGAATAGCCTGAGTCCTGAGTTCTTCACCAAGTAGGAATGACAGAAGTTCTTCCAATGTCAGAATTTGCCGTTGGAGGGCAATACTCTAGACTAGATTCTCATATCCCTCTCTTAGTCCATTCAGAATGACTTGAACCATTTCTGCAGGGTTCATAGTCTCTCCTGCTACTGTAAGTTGATTGTTGTAGTCTTTTATGCGGAGTACATAAGCATGACCGGCTTCGCTACTGTTGCAAAAACTCTAGTTGATTTGGTTTCTTAGGGTGAGAATCCTAGATCTGTTCTTGGACTCGTAGAGAGCTGCGAACATATCCCATGCTTCTTTTGATGTCTTGATTGTGTTGAGCTATCCTAGCATGACATCTTGCACATTTTTCTTGATCAGGTGATAGGCGTACTTATTTATCCCATTTTGCTTGAGCTCGGGCAATGGTAGGATCTGCTACTGGTGCGAAAACTATTTGTGTAGTTGTAGATGCCGTTGTAGATCCCCTTGCTGGTGTTGTGACAACATATGGAGTAGAGCTACTTGTGGTTGGATCGGCCAATGGTCTAGGTATAGACCCATCGACATACTCCAATTTGTCCTGAAGTACAAGAATGGTCTCCATTTGGTATTTCCATGTACCGTAATTGGAGTTGTCTAACTTAGTAGATGCCTCTAGATTGAGGTTGCTAGTCGTAGACATGGTGCAAGAAATGTACTCAAAAGTGTCATGAAAATCTTTGTATGAATCAATTGCAAATACACTGACTATGCCAAGTGAGATCTCTGAACCATCGATGAAGATAGAACTGCAATATATAAAATCTGATTTGTATTACAAGGCTTGTGGCAATGATGCCGAGAATAGCCAAGAGGCTTTACAAGGTTGAAATGATGTGCATGATGCCGTGGGATAGTCGAATAGGCTTTACAATGGTGCCATGTGTGTGTGAAATCAAGTGTTATCTGCCACTGAAACAATCTGCAATGCCTCTAAACTCTGCAGTTTGCTCACTAAACTGATGAACGTAAGGTTTCAGATAATGTAATGATATGAAACCGTATGTGAGCTTATGGACTCGAGTAGGTACTAGTCGGGAATTTCGAGCATGGCTTAGATTGGCAATTTGGGGAAATTCAAAGCGTCCCCTCTATGGTGATCTAGTCTACTCTAATCTAGATCTATACCAACCATCGATCGATGAAAGAATAGCAAATAATTCCTTTTCTTTTGTTCTTTTTAAGTGCTGGGTCAAATGCGTCGATGTAGAGGCAAATGTGCATGAAGGAAGTGGTTTTGTCGGAGAGGCTCAAATGTGAGTGTAACTTGCACCAAAATGTGCACATGATGTGACGACATGTAGACCACAAAAAAATGAGCGACTTTCCTTTTTGAAGCGCCCTCAAATTCTTCCTAGATCAAGAGATACGACTTGATCTAGGTGGAGGGGCAAAAGGAGTGCAAATGGTGCTCAATGATGATGTGTCACTATGGGTCACATGCAGTGACGATGTGGCACTGTGCCTAGCAAGAGGTGTGCCAGTGGAGCCCTGTGCTGAGGTGGCAGAAGTGGTCACATGCAATGACTGTGGAGCACTGTGTGTGCCTGTAGAGGTCAGTGCTGATTGGATAGCTGAGGTGGCACAAATGATGATGTCAGTAGATGATGTGGTAATGATGATGTGGTACTGATGATGTGATAGTGATGACGTGGGCTACTGATGTGGCTGATGAGCTAGTAGGGTGATGTGGCCTAGTAATGTGGCAAATGTTGACTAGTCAATAATGATGTGGCAGTCTCACGAGGTAACTGACATTGCACTTAGAGATAAGGGTACCACATGGCACACTGTAGACCTAACCTAGGTGCTACCCTATCTTGCCACATGTCGATTGCTAGGAAATCAAAACCTTTTATAGATTTGAACGGAATCAACTAGATTCCATCTGCTTCATCTCCATGTGGTCGACATTGGAGATCGTGCATTGATGCTATCCATTGGAGTCGTTGGGCATTTCAAGGAGTTGTGCACCTTGTCTTTGCTGTGCTCTTGGCTATCGGGTCATGAGCTTACATGCACTATTAGCTACAACTTTTGGATGGTGAAGCCTTTGAGGCTTGGAGCGGTGGAGCGTGGTAGGAGCTATCTTGTAGGACTCGTCGACCAGTCTGTGCAACCATGTAGAGGAGAGGTCGTTGTTTGAAAGCTAGAGGCTTTGGAGCGCTATGCTCACTGGGAGCATGGCTGAATGGTGTAGAGTTGATGATGTAGTTGTTTTCATCACCTGTATAGCCGCTGTCGCTACAGGACTTTGGAGCAGCCTTGGATTTGAGGACCTGAGTTGGCGCTACAAATGGCTGCTCACCTTTGTTGCGTGAAGGCTGGGGGCGAAAAAGCCCATAGGATTGCTTTGGGTGGTGAGGCTTGTCGATGGAGGCGGCTTGTTGGCCTTGTTGGAGCTGGCTGGTGAGCAGTCGTTGGCTATGTAGCTTTGCTAGAGGTAGCACGGGCAGAGTGCTAGAGGTGCAGCATCTGAGCTATTGCTATCTCAGTCATCTGGAGGTGCAAGAGGCCTTGTGAGTTGGTGTCATGTTCATTGGGAAGCATTGTGTCATCTAGGAAGATCCACAATGAAGAAGAGGATTTAGACGGGTTGGTCGAGCTATCTACTGAATGCTTTGTTGAGTTTTTGGTCATAGAAGAAGCTATGGCCTTCATTGGATAGCGGCTAGCTAAGGAAACGTTGGCCTTAGAAGATAATGTGAGGCAATTGG
The DNA here is from genome assembly GCF_047967505.1 of Dipteris shenzhenensis. Classification (NCBI taxonomy): domain Eukaryota; kingdom Viridiplantae; phylum Streptophyta; class Polypodiopsida; order Gleicheniales; family Dipteridaceae; genus Dipteris; species Dipteris shenzhenensis. Next base: position 4,394,735 of record NC_141599.1, read on the forward strand.
AGCAATTTTGGAGCTTTGAAGAGCCGTTGTTGCAGCCAAGAGGTCATTGAGCCTTGATGCTAAACTGAGTCACAAAAATGGAGTAACAGAATTGTAGTCGAAGAGGCTCCTTCTCTCTCTATAGGACCTCTACAGATATCTTTTTCTCACAAGAATGCAATGAACAGAATCTCTCTCTCTTTTCTCTCGAAACCAGTAGAGCTTCGACTCTTTCTCTCAAACAATAGGATGTCTATTTTCTCCTTATCTATCTCTCATAAGGATACACTCGAAGAACTCTGTCACATGATTCTCTCGCAGAGATCACTCACAATCTCTCTTGCTTTCAATCAAGGAATTCTCTCTCACATAGAGATGAATGGAATGGACGGAAATCCCTTCACATGAACGGAAGTCTTTCGCTCTACGGAAGTGAATGGAACACTCAGTCTCTCTCAATCTCTCAATCTCTCGATCACTCTCACAAGAATTGCAATGCCTCAGTGGAAGGCAAGGGAGCTCTGATACCATGACAAAATATGAAGAGGGGAGAGGAGATGAGTGGAGATGACGAGAGAGGGCATAGCTAGAGAGCACACCACAAATGATGAGTAACTATACACTATATTTAGTTGAAAAAATAGAATATATGCAAACCCATTTAGGGTTAGGGTTAGGGGATCTAACCCTTTCCTTTATAGCACTCTATAAGGTTAGTGCTATGCACATATGATCACATGATGGTGGTATGCACACATGATCACATGATGTTGAGCGTGAACTCTCAATGCCTGTATGGATTGTCCCATGAAAAATAAGGTCCCATAACAAATAGAGGTTAAGCCTGACGTCCCAATCGGCATCATTGGGATGGACCATCAAAGTCTGGGGCTGGAAAGCATAATATCACAACCTGTGAATGTAATTACATGCCACTAGAAAGAGGCCACCAAGGACCCTAACATTCCAATCCAACCTAGATGACTTCTTAAAAAGAACACCTCCGCCAAGCAATGAGTAGCCGAGCTCATTCACATCAACTCTCGAGCCTCAAATAAAAGAAGCTCCATACCCAAATGCAAAGGTGGAGAAGGCTCGTTTTCAAGCACTTCAACAATGGGTACAAAAGGAACAAGCTCAATTTGAGGCTGAGAAACAAGCTCAATTTGAGGCTGAGACAAGCTAAAGACCCAATCCATGACTTGGCCCCATAAAGTATTGATACTATACTTGAGCCTCTATTCCAACAACAGACTCCACAACATAATGTACCGCCATGTCAACTTAAAGGAGCCACACTCTCTAGCATGCTGAGTTTCCCTGTGTCAATTCCCATCGGAATCCTCCTATGAAATTGTCCCAATCTCTGGGAGAGTTTCAAAGGATGGATTGAACTCGCGAACCCCCCTCCACCTATGAACAACATCGAAGATATCCCTTTGTAGATGGGTCAGAGAGATGACATACACAACATTACTGTGCCTTTGATCCACAAGGCATTTAATGAAATCCAAGCCATAGTGGATGGTGGAGCAAGTGTAAATGTCCTATCAAAGGAGTTGTACGATGAAGGGGGTCTCCCACCAATGCAAAAGGCTAATTTCAACATATGCCTTGCCACTTATTCATGGTTTAAACCCTTGGGAATAGTGAATGGCATGTCCACGAAGGTAGCAGAGTCTGCTTTTTCCTTCATTCACAATCTTGGATCTTCCCAAAATCAAATCTTACTGGGATGTCCTTGGTTATAGGAAGCATTAGTCCTCCATGACTGGGGAACTGATAAACTGACAATTCAAAATCACGACATTGTAGTTAGAGTGAATGTGGGGATAGGAGCTATAAAACTAATTGTGCCTAGAGCATTTTATGACACATCTTCAACAACAATCTCAAGCAAATAAGCTCCCCTGCAACAGCATGCCATAGCGGGTGATTCATAAAGCAATGTCAATAGCTGGATACAAACATTGGCAACCATCGACAGTTGCCATTCATTAGACCCCATTTTCTCATAGGTAATAACCATTTATGCTTTGCTCGCTTGTTCTCGTGCTTACTTATTTGGTCCTACTCGCTCGACATCGCTTGCTTGATTGACTGCCTCATTCTACAAGTCGTTCTATTTATAAGCATAAAGTAAAATTCAAATTTTTTACTAGGGATAACAATATAGAAGGACATAGAAATGTATAGAAGCATATAGAAAACATATAGAAGCATATAGAAACATAGGCATAAAGACATCGAAATGCAGAATCATAACGACATAGAAGCATAAACATAGGCTGAAAGATGTAGAAGCATATAGAAATGTAGAAGCAAAAACATAGCATAAACATAGGCATAAAGATAGAAGAATAGGCATAAATATATAGAAGCATAGAGTAATAGATATAGAAGAATAAAATAAAGATATAGAAGCTTAAACAAAGGCATAAAGATAGAAGCATAGGCATATAGAAGCATAAACATAGAAGCATCTAGAAGGATAGGCATATATAAGCATATAGAAGGATAGGCATAGAAGCATATCAAAAGATAGACTAGAAACATATAGAAGGATAGGCACATAGAAGCATATAGAAAGATAGGCATATAGAAGCATATAGAAGGATAGGCATATAGAAGCATATAGAAGGATAGGCATAAAGAAGCATAGAAATAGCATAAACATAGAAGCATAGACTAAATTTATAAACTTATACTTATACAAATACATAGGCAGCATAGAGATATACATACATACAAACATAGGCATAGAAATATAGATACATAGACATAGAGGAAATATAGAAACATAGCCATAGAGAAATAAATACATAGACATGATTTGTGGTATATATGCAGATATATAAATCTATTTCTTAAAACATACATATAGATCTTAGATACAAACATATGTAAATCTTAGATACGTATATGGGGTGAATCCATTGAAATCGTTCCTATTGACCCACGGTATTTGAAAGCATGTGTAATGGCTGAAAGCGACATAATTTTAAATTGAAGTGTTGTAGGCAACTATCATGTATGGTTTGGAGAGCACCCAACTTATACTATATGCAACCCAAAAGTTTTACTAGATCTCCCAAGGAAATGCCACGTTGCCACACAATATACTTGAGAATGATGCTTGCAACTGTGACATGCCTAAACCACATGACTCCACAAGCTCTACTGATTAAAGACAGTTGACTAACAAGCTGCTCAGCTGCTAGTAGCATACTTGCATGGGAATCGATTGGGATTGATGAGACACAACAAAGAGCAAATGTAGAATGATATATAGAGACAACCATATATGTATATATGAGATACACAAAAGATATATGTGAGATATGAAAAAGGGCAGGATTATTTGATAAGTTCATGATAGTGGTTTGTGTGCAAACCAAAGAGTTGGATCATTTGATGGATTCATGGTAGTGGTTTGTATGCAATGCAAAGGGCGGGATTATTTGATAAGTTCAAGTTAGTGGCTAGTGTGCAAACAGAAGAGTCGGATCATTTGATGAGTTCATGTGTGTGCCTTGTGTGCAATGTAAAGGGTGGATCATTTGACAAGTTCATGCTCAAGGGGGTCACTCATGTTATGTAACCCTATCACGTGAGTTCAACAAAAGGATATTTTTAATTTCTAAAAAGCTACACGTAGATCCTCCACTCACACATAAAGAACCAATCAATCTAGAGGTGCCATTCTTTATGGCTGACCTCGAGTGGGATAAGAAGGTACCCATACCAATAATGAATCCAATTTTCCTTGGGACCTTGAAACTGAGGCTGAGAATGCTGAAATTGAATATCACATCTTTGACAATGACCTAGCCATTCTGCATGCCCTAATGGCAGTCGAGCTCCTAAAAATTGAACCTCCAAAGTTGAATAATAGCAGAAGATCCTACAAGAAAGCTAGAGGAAATCACAGAAAAGCCAAGGCTAAACACTTCAATGAATTTGAACAAGTTCAAACAAGGATCGTTGAATTGTATCTTGCAAAGCCAGCTCCCTCAAAATCAAACCACCGCCTCTTGAATGGTCCCTTGAGGGACTAGAAGGAGTATGCGCAGCAAATGAACCCTTCCTTGGGAACACCTTACCAGAGGAAAAGCTACCCCATAGTTCCCAATGTAAGAAGTTTCTAAAATATAAGCCACAAGTGCGTATGAAGATCAATCAAGAGAATTTAAAAAAAAACAAGAAAACAAAACAAAATAAAAAAAGGTCTCCAAGAGCCAAACAAATTGGTTAATGATACTATGCCACCGCATACCCATAGCACATGTCAGGCTAGTTCAACATGATCAGACTGATCTTTAAGAAGTGCTGGAGTACTTCAATAATTACACAAGTGGCAGTGTCCCCATAGCAATGCCAAGGCCACTAAAAGAATCTGAAGTTCAAGCTGTGGTGCTAGAAACATTGGACGGAGTCCAAATTCAACACGACCATAAACAGGAGCCGATTGAAGTGATACAATATCAACACGCAAGCCATTCCTGATAATAATGATGTTTTGAAAACCCCAAGTCTTCAATAGTTTGCACTAGATTGTTACACACGCACTCACTAGCATATGCACATTTTTGCACATATAGTTTGCACTAGATTGTTACACGTGCACTCACTAGCATATGCATGTTTTTTGCACATATAGTTTGCATTAGATTGTTACACACACACTCACTGGCATATGCACGTTTTTGCACATTTAGGAAGACCTAATCAATTTTGTATTAGGGATGATTAAGTCTTAGTTTCCCTATTAAATCCCACAAATAAGCATATAGTTAGTCCCTACCTAATCGACACATCACGTGCACTCACACAATTTTGCATAGGCACATAATAGATTGCATCAATAATAGTATCACACACTTTCATTCCATACTCTCAAAGCATGTAATGAATTCACAAGTAGGACAAGAAGCTATGCCAAAACTCAAGATGAATTGGCAAAAGAGTCTGCAGCCTGAGCAACCAGACCCCCGCCAAACATCACAGTTGTCTCCTAAATGTAAAAATATCAGACTTGCATACAAACTTATCTACAAGCTCAATGATATGGGTAACAACAAGACCCCCACCAAACCTCTTCCCATGAAGATTCGATGGTAGAGTCCGCAGCCTCAGCAATGAGTTCCCCTCTGAAATTCATAGTTGTCTACCCCTCCTCAAGAGGAGATAAGCATCTTAACTACAGACCACAAATTGTATGGTGCAAAAGCATTATAGTAGGAACAACTCACATGCCATAAACTCATTAACCACTGGTTATGCACATGGAATCCCAACTCCAAAATCAAAATAAGCCATAACCCGAGGACGGGGGTAATAAAATGGATCCGAGAGTATGTTGTCTTTGTGCCAACATGGACTTAGGTAGTACACAATGTGTGTGTAGAGTAGTGGCAAAGCTCTGCTTTGTACTTACATAAGGCTCAGAATAATCTCTCTTAGGAATCCTCAACATGCAAGTTCTACTTGCAATTCCTACATGCGAGTTCTACATGCAACTCCTACATGCAATTCCTACATGCGTGTTCTACTTGCAACTTCTACTCGCAACTCCTACATGCAAGTCCTACATGCAATTCCTACATGCATGTTCTACTTGCAACTTCTACTTGCAACTCCTACATGCAAATCCTACATGTGATTCCTACATGCATGCTCTACATGTGAGTTCTACTTGCAACTCCTACATGCAACATGCAACATGCAACATGCAACATGCGAGTTCTACATGCAACTTCTATATGCAAGTTCTACATGTAGAGAGAGAATGTCTTACAATTCCTAAATGTAGAGAGAGAAGCTCTCCAACTTGTATAAATACCCCATAATGGAATGAATCCCACACTCCTTTGGGCATTGTGTTGAGTTCTACTTTGGTATTCCAAGCAATTGTCTCAAGTGTCCATGCTTCCTTGCATTCCACATCCAAAAGCATGTCCTAACCTTACAACTCCTCCTCCCCTCTCCTCCAACCTTGCAACCCATCCTCTCCCTCTCCTCCTCCCTCCTCCTCCTCCCTTTCCCTCCTCCTCCTCCCTTCTCCTCCTCCTCCTCCCTCCTCCTCCTCCTCCTCATTTTCCTCCCTTCTCCTCCTCCTCCTCCTCCCTCCTCTTCCTCTCTCCTCTCTCTTCTTTCCCCCATGCTCTTACACCTTCTTCCTCTCCCACTCCTATGCTCCCCCTAAACCCTTAGTTCCTCAACCCTTAACCTCCATGATCTACGAGGGAGATGAGTTCTCCACCATGTACTCTACCCTGAACCTTGGATCCTCCTTCTAACCCTACTACCTGTTCTAAACTCTGGAACCTCTTCTAAACGCTGGAACCTCTTCTAAGCTCTGGAACCTCCTTCTAAACCTTGAACCTCCCTCTAACCCTTAAACTCCTCCTAAACCCTGCAACCCCCAATAAAGGCGAAAGCCTTCATTACGTCAACCATGATGATGCACGTTCCTTTCCTTTCACACATTCATGCACTATGTTTGCTTACCACACCTAAGCCTAATTCTCTCACCGGAATATGACTCAAGGTCCTAAGGTACACGTATACTACAAATGACAACCCCGATATATCTGTAAAAAGCCTCAAAACCTTGCATACCGAGAATACCCTGCTCTTCCTAAGGAAGCCGTGGGAAAGAGCCACAATATGTGTAGGAACCAATGCCAAAAATAGTCAATAATGTGTCATTTTACATGGGTGGCATATATGCATACTAGAAGAATGCAACAATCATGAATCCAAGGAAGATCACTCTGCCAAGTGTCACACTGAGGTGTTGAAGTGCCAAATGCCAAGGGACTCTGAGCTAGTGTCAGATGTGTGAATGTGTACACTGATGATAGAATCAAATGGGACTAACACCGGTGGGAACTAATTGGGTGTGGATGATTTGGATTGGTGGAGTAGATCTCCTCTATAGCTGAGCTAGTCTATAGCTAGACTACACGTCCGAAGCGTCGAATGTAGCAAATGAATTTTATCTTGATTCATTTTAAGTAGTGGGTATGCTGCAATGGATCAGGAACACTTAGAGCATGAATAGCAACCACTTTTTATTTTTGGATTACCTCTAAATTCTAGGGACATTGTGCCTAGGAAGCACTAATGACATGGCACTATATGTCACATGCTATGTGACTATGTGGCAGCAAGTGTGCCTAGCTAGAGGGTGTGCCACATGGCACTGATGGTTAGGCAGCTGATGTGATTGATGATTATGTAGGTTGAGGTGGCATGTGACACGTGTCATGGTGCCCTACATGGCAACTACACATGAGGCTTACAAGGTAGTCCACATGGCATGATGATGTGGTTTCAAATTGGATGATGAGGCACCTGCCAGTAGCATTGATGATGACATGGTAGGTGTGGATGAGATGCTGATGTGGCACCTTTATAGAGTTTCCACATGGCATAAGATTGACCAACTGTGGCTAGCCCAGACCCAAATAGTTAACCTAGGGTTAATGTAACTTAGGTTAGTTTGACCTCAACCTATGGTGGAGGTTGAGGATAAGGTCCCTACTACATGTGCTAGTGGAAGATTCCATCCAAACTGACAAAATCTTCTAAGATTCCATTGTCATTAGCAATGGAGATCACATAATTGTGCAAATGTCATGAAGGTGTGTAGCTGATGAGCTCATTGCTACTGGTCTTTCGGATGTAGAGTTGAATTTCCATCTATGGGGCCATGGAATAGTGGGGCCTTGTGCTTAAATGGCCACTGAAGGTGTTGAAGCTGCATTGAGAGCTAGAGCCAAGGCATCATGGATGGCATGTCTCAAGCTCATGGAGGCCGTGAGGAGCTAACCATGTGCGCCGCTTGAGCTAGTAGAGCTTAGTCATGGAGGTGGTCAATGATGGGCTGGAGAGGCTTTGTCCTTCTTCATTTGTTGTTACTGTAAGGGGAGTCATTTGGTGAGCTCATCTGTGGCATGCCACCCGTGCAACAATAGACGTTGCCATTTGCAGCACTGCGGTGTTTGGAGGTTGGGTAGCTGCATAAGCTACAAAGTGCCAACCCTACAAACAAGCCATAGAGAGCACCTGAGTTGACGCTGAGTCGAGGTGGTGTGGAGTGAGGCGCCTGTGTGTCAAGTGGAGCTCATTTGGGATGGCTTTGGAGGTGTGCAATGAGATGCTTGTGTGTCAAATGAAGCTCATCTAGGATGCCTTTGGAGGCTCGATTTGGTCATTTGGGTCTATGGTGTGGCTGACTAAGAGTGATCGCTCATTTGCTAGATGTCATTTGGTGGGCTATCGATCGAGTCGTTCAGCTTGCATGGAGTCAAGCTTTGCTAGTTGTTGAAGCATTTAGCAAAGCTAAGGAATTTTGAGTTGGCAAAGCTTGGAAGGAGCTCGTGATAAGTGTTGCATTTGTGGAGCCACTTCGCTTGTAGATTGTTGCTGCTCACTAGCACCGTTGTAGAAGCTTTGGAGATGTGCCAATTGCTTAGCTAAGTCAAAGTAGAAAGTTCTCTCAAGAGCAAAAATATCTCTTTGGAGACTCTCACTCAAAACATGCTCTCTCTCTCAGAGAAATGTAAATAACTCATACAACTTGATTCTCACAACAAAAATCTCTTGGAGAATCTCCCTATTTCTCTCATCTCTCACATAATCCTCTCAAATCACATAAGAATACAAATGGCTATAACTTGAGCTCCATGAAGTGAAATGGATAGCTGCTTGAACCAAAATGAAGAGGAGAATGAGCTATACATAAAGAGCTAGAGAGGATGAAGAAGATGCCTCAAATAGGGGTTTTACTGCCTCAACGGAGCAAGGGCTTGTGTGCCTTGATAAAGCAAGGGATTGACTCTCTCTCGATGAAAAACTCGAAGATGCCTCACGGAAGGAGGGCTTGGCACTCAAGAAGGGAGTGGAAGCACCATAAGCTCTGATACCATGATAGCAAAAGTGAGAGAGCGAGAGAGAGAGGAGTGCACACAATATATCTACCTGTACACTAAGTTGTATTGAACATGAACATGAAGAACCCCTTAGGAATGGGGTAAGGGTCTATCCCTATTGCCCTAGAAGTATGGTGCAATTTACACCTTCCTCAACAGGCAAAGAACTACATCAAGATCAAGATAATAGAGCTATCTTATGATGATCTGATAGTTTTTACTCTTGAGTTGTTATGACAACTCAAGAGAGATAGGTGGGTTTCGAGGGTGTTGGTATCCACAAACTAGAACATATCGTCGTACCAACTGGGTTTGACGGCTGATGTGGTGTATCATGTAGCTACATCCACCTCAAATAGGACTACATTTGAGAAGCCATTGTGGAATAGCTATGGTCTTTTGCCACTCGCTAGCTAGGATGAATAGTTGGCAAGCGCATGTGTGAAACCTATAGTATGAACAATAGAAAAATCAAACTCTTGCAGCAATAACATCCACCAAGCTAACTTACCTATTAGATTTGCTCTATTGATGAGGTATAATAGTGCAAAAAAGTTTTTGTGGAATGGGAATGTACTGCCGCAAACAATAACATCCACCAAGCTAACTTACCTATGACATTTGATTTGTTGATGAGGTACAATAGTGCTAAAAAGTCCTTGTGGAATGTGAATGTATTACCAAGGAGGTAGTTCCAAAACTTACTCATAGCAAATATCATGCCGAGTGCCTCCTTCTTTGTGGTGTAGTTGTGAACCATCGCCCTAGTTCATGTACCATGTAAAGTTAGAAGAGATGTAGGAGAGAGCGTGAGGATTAGCATACAATATCTACCTTGGAGCCAAATGGGCCCAAGTGATTGTAAAATGAGAATGAGAGAGGTACATGAGAGTACAAGGGCTAGCCCTCCCTTCAAAGGTGGAAATGTCTTTGGTCTTCATTGTGTACTTGCAAGTTTTGGTATCAAATCTCTCTCTTTCTCTTTATTCTCTTACATTGAGTATTCTAGCTTCCTCTTGCTAAGTTGTCTTGTGATTTCCACTCTCGCCCTACCTCATTCTTCCCTCCCCCTTGCTCTTATCACCTTCTCCCTTTCCCTCTACCCTGCCCCCTATCTCTTTCCCCCCTCGTGGAATCACTCACACACAATCTGGTAGATGCTTGGGTAGGTTGGCACACACGAAGCTCCCACAAGGAGTTGTTCAGAAGTAGAGGCTTCAACGACATTCTTCCAAGATCCCCATGACACGTGAGCCAATGCCGGAGACCACATTTTTGGTGCCATTGTCGAGAGGAGTTTGATATCGCACAAGACCTCTATCATTATCCACCCATTGCACAATGCTCCTAGATTATCTAGAAGTATCATTAGTGAATTATAGGCTGGGTTTGAAGGAGGAAAGTGTGAGTTTAGAGTAGGAAAAGTAGAAACTACCACTTCTATCCATAGAGTGTTTTTCACACATTTAAGCTTATTTTTTGGTGTTTTTTTTTTAAATGCGGGTTTATATTAATATGGAGTCAAATATATATACAATCATCAAAAAAGGCCGACAGACTTCTAACTAAAGTTCTGATCATTAACAATCCCACCTCTAACTATAACCAAAACCTTCCGTTCAACTGAAAACCCAGTGGTAGAAAGAGATAGAAACAGAGAACAGTGAACTAGGCCATCTCCTACGGCTCTTCCTTGGGTGCCAGGTGTGCAACCACCTGTAGAACAATCATGCTTAGGATGTGAGGATGGGGGCATGGCTTTCAAACTTTGGTTTGCGGTCTTGGCTCCAGAGGCTTGAAGTTGGGGGGAGGAGTGACTTCATTACGAATCTCGAAAGTAACTCTAGCAAGGTCGTTCCATGACACCAGACTCTTGTAGAAAACCAAGGGAGGGGGGGTTGGTGGAGAAGGCATAGCGCAAGCCAACGAGACATGTAGGGATGTTGTGGAGGTAAGGGGAGACTAGGAACAGTTGACCCATAGCCACATGGTGAGAAAGAATAGGCTCAAGAACCTTGACCATCGGCATTGCATGGCAGTGGGAAAGTACCATTGGGGTGGTGGTCATGGGGAACTCTTCCTTTTTGGCTTGTTTTTGCTATTGGGCCAGCTGAGCAATCTCTTTCTTCATTAAATGTTCATCCTTTTTGCAACACTCCTGAATTTGTTGCTACAGTCTCGTGATATCTTTTTAAAATTTGCACCTCTTACCTGTGTTCAAACATACATTCATTACAATTTCATTAGTACATATAGAGACATTAACAAAAACCTTAGTGCATCTCTGAGCCCATAGAGACCAAAGAATGGAACTGTGCATAGTGTTCAAATTTTCAGAGGATGTGGTTGGACTATTGCCCGATGGTAGAAGGCTACCATAATTGATCGAGAAAAATCCAAACTGTTTGTGCACAATGTACCATACTTCTCTAGAAAATCTAAAGTTTAGAAACAGGTGGGGATATCTTCCTACGCTCTATTACATCTTTGGCAATAGCCATCTCCTTGTCCTATTATCAGTGCTCTTTTGGCTATTTAGACTCCTTTGTGCATAATGAGCCATAAGAGGCATGCCTCTTTCTCTGGAAGTTCCCTGTCCCACATTCTTTTGAATCTTTTAGACCCCACTCTTGTTGAGATATCGAGCTCCAGATGATATGCCAGGGTGACCATTGTGCATTTATGTCATCGACTTGTTAGCTGCAGATGCGGTTGGTACACCACCCATGAATAATAGCTGGATGATAGCTATCTTTATGTACTCTAGTTAGTGGCTCAGTTAGTATGTCACCTTAGTTAGCTGAGTTTGGCTTAAGGCCCACATATAGGGTTCACCTATTCTTTTGTACTTAGAGTTCTTTTGGCTTTCACAACTAAGAAGAGGAAAACTGTATTCAGCCTCCACCTTTGTGTATATTCCCCCATTGTGTATGTGAAAAAGTTGCAAGTGAGACTCCTTCCTTCTCTCCCACTCTCTTCACACGGTATCAGAGCTCAGTTCATGGTAAGAAGCTCAAGAAAGCAAACCAAGTTCACGGTGTCCTAGTAAGAGGATCAATGCTGCTTTCCTTTTTTTTCGAGCTTGGGAGCAAATCTCTATAGGTAGCACAACCAGAAAGTGCAAGAGTGCACTGTCTCAAATTGGGATGCCCTTCACAGTGTGGCAAGAGGGTAGTATATGCTACAGGAAAGGGTGACACCCTAGGTGAAATTATTTTTTTGATTCGAGGCCATTTTGGGGCCCATTTTGGTGGCGGAAGTTTTCCGCAGGCACTCAGGAAAGTGCCATGTTTTTGCTGTGCGACCACTATTATGCAGGTCGGTTAAAAGTTATCACAGAAATTACATCATATGCCTGTGCGCAACGATACTGGGAGTGACAAAATCATTCTTATTGCCTATTGATGCATAATCATCACTAGAAAGTGACTATGTGGTCAAATACCACTCTCATCAGTTTTACAGATTTGCCCTTGTGGCACAGAAGTTGTGTTTTTTTGCAATGATAGAATATTTTTCAATGTTTTGTAATGGCATCTGATGCTCTTTCACAAATTGTCACTGAAAAGCTTAACAAGAACAACTTCTGAGCATGGAAGTTTAGAATGACGAATTTCCTTAAGGGAAAAGGCTATTGGGAGTTCATTAGTGGAGCTAAACAAGAACCAGTTATTCCTAATGTTCCCAAAGAAGATTGTAGATGCACTTGCTTCTATTGGGTCGCCAGTGAAAGATGATGATTTAGTTTCTATGACCTTGAATGGTCTAGGAAAGGATTATGCACAATTTCAGACATCCATTGCCATTCGTGAGAATTTTCCTAATTTTGAGGAGTTGATTGCTCTTTTAATTTTTAAAGAGCAGAGAAATGGTGGTGCATCTTTTTCAGGAGAAACTTCAAAAGAAGCTATCTTCTACTCAAATGTTGTAAGAGGTAGAGGCAGAGGTAGAGCAGGTCGATTTGGAGGCCGTATATGCACCAAATTCAAGAAAACCAGTCCTATGGAGGAGGACGTGGTAACTTTAGAGGCAGGGGGAGCCAAAGAGGTCATGGTAGATGGCAGAGAGGCCAAAATGCAAACAACAATGTTGAATGCTACTACTATGGTAAAATGGGTCATATGGTTAAAGACTGCTATGAAAAAGTAGAATGACATCATGACTGAAAAATTGCAACAAGGCAATTATGCATCCTCTAGTAGACAGGGTGATGACAGAAATGAGCATGTGTTTATGGTGCAGCACATGACCAATTCTATGACAAGTGTAGAAGAAAGCAATGATGTGTGGTATGTTGACTCAAGTGTGTCAAACCACATGACAGGTCATGCAGAATGCATGCAAGATGCAAGGAAAATGGAAAGATGAGGATTTGTGGAGACTGGTGATGATATTGCACATCCTATTGTGTAGATTGGTAAAATTCCTTTGTCTATGCAGGATGGAAAAAAGAAACACCTGTCTCATGTATTTTCTGTCCCGAATATCACCAAGAACCTGGTTTCTGTTGCAGTGCTTGCAGGTCAGATTTAATTCTCATCGATGCTTTGTTGAGGATATGAAAAATAAAGGTCGCTTGATAGCAAAAGGGAAGAAGAAGGGCAAGATGTTTATGTTGGATGCGGACATGCCTAAATGAGTGCAGCAATGTTTGCCCATGGGACCGGTGTAGTTGTAGATATTGAAATCTAGCATAAACGCATTGGTCATGTTAATGTACAGCAACTCAAATTAATGTAGGCCCAAAATATTATTGCAGGATTGCCTAAGTTCAAGGTTTCAAAAATGCATAAGGTATGTGAAGCCTATCAATTTGGAAAATAGGAAAGAACGACATGTTCAAGAGAGTAAGAGGCCATTGGAATTAATCCACTCTGATGTATGGACTACTAAAGCTACATCTATTCGAGGCTATCATTATTTTGTCACTTTTATTGATGACTATAGCAGAAAAGTTTGGGTGTATTTTATGAAAAAGAAAACTGAAGTGTTTTGGCATTTCAAAGCTTTTAAAGCTATGGTTGGAAAAGAAACAGGCCTACAAATAAAATGCCTAAGGTCAAATAGAGGGGGAGAGTACCTCTCAAATGAGTTTGCAAGTTTCCTGCATGAGCATGGCATAAAGCAACAATATTCATGCAATCATAATGAAAAAGACCTGCTAGATTATTATTGGCCTAAAGCAGTTGCTACAGCAGTCTACATAATGAACAGAACTCCTAGTGTAGCAATACATGTAGCAATACATGGCATGACACCAGACGAGAGGTATATTGGTAGGTAACCAGATATTTCTCATTTGAAAGTGGGTTGCATTGCCTATGTTCATGTGCCAGATGAGTTGAGATCCAAGTTGGATCCAAAAGCTGAGAAGTGCATCTTTATTGGTTATTCTCTGTAGCAGAAAGGGTATAGATGCTATAACCCTTCTACTCATAAGTTTACAGTGAGCAAGGAGCACTGTTGTTTTTGATGAGATGAGCAGCTGGTATAAACCAGTAAATGTGATTGATGATGTAGATGCACAAAATGGTAATGCTGCATAGAATTCATAGCAGCAAACACAAAATATTAGTGGACCTACAGTGTCCTCTAGCAGTGGCTCACATACTTCGCCATGGACAAGCAGATTGAGATCAAGAGGATCTCCTCAAAGCAATGCAGATAGTGGTATGCAGGTATCACGAAAAGGAAAAGAGAAGGTAGATCAGCCCATGTTGGATGTGAATCCAAGTCACTCTTATGTGGATGGTGAATCCAGTGGCTCAGAACAGAGCATTGATGATGAGTTGGGTATTCCTTCTATTGTTACACCTGGAGTAAGGAAGACCAGGGATGTTTTGAGACCACCTGGAAGTGAGCCTACTTTGCGCAGGTCTACTAGAGCTAGGTATCCTCTGGATAGGCTGAAATATGATGGATTTACAACCACTCACTATGCCTATATGGTCAAAGTGATATAGGAACCAGAACCCACTTCTTTTGAGCAAGCCATGGGAAAAGAAAAATAGGATGCTATAACCCTTCTACTCATAAGTTTACAATGAGCAGAGATGTTGTTTTTGATGAGATGAGCAGCTGGTATAAACCAGTAAATGTGATTGATGATGTAGATGCACAAAATGGTAATTACACAGAATTCACAACAATAACCACAAAATATTAGTGGACTTGTAGTGTCCTCTAGCAGTGGCTCACATACTTCGCCATGGATAGGCAGATTGAGATCAAGAGGATCTCCTCAAAGCAATGCAGATAGTGGTATGCAAGTATCATGAAAAGGAAAAGAGAAAGTAGATCAGCCCATGGTTGATGTGAATGCAGGTCACTTTTATGTGGATGGTGAATCCAGTGGCTCAGAACAGCAGAGCCTTGATGATGAGTTGGGTATTCCTTCTGTTGTTACACCTGGAGTAAGGAAGACAAGGGATGTTTTGAGAGCACCTAGTAGTGAACCTATTTTGTGCAGGTCTACCAAGTATCCTGTGGATAGGCTGAAATATGATGGATTTACAACCATTCACTATGCCTATATGGTCAAAGCGATACATGAACCAGAACCCACTTCTTTTGAGCAAATCATGGGAAAAGAAAAATGGGAGAAAGCCATGGATGAAGAGATGGATGCCTTGGAAGCAAATGCTACATGGGAATTGGTGCCTTTGGCTAAAGATAAGAATGCAATTGGCTGCAAGTGGGTTTATAAGGTGAAGCACAATACTGATAGTTCCGTGAACAGATAGAAGGTAAGATTAGTTGTCAAGGGGTATGCACAGACATATGGCATTGATTATGAAGAAACATTTAGTCCCATTGCAAGGATGCAACTATAAGAGTAGTCATTGCTATGGCTACTTCAAAGGGATGGTTTTTACATCAGATGGATGTAAAGAATGCCTTCTTGCATATGCTGATTTGCAAGAAGAGGTCTATATGGAGCAGCCACGTGGTTATGTCCATCCTGTTCATCCTGAGTTTGTTTGTAGGTTAAAGAAAGCCTTGTATGGCTTGAAGCAAGCACCCAAAGCATGGTCTGACAAGATAGGATAGTATCTTGTCACTATTGGCTTTCAGATTTCCAAGGCAGATTTCTCACTTTATGTGAGAAAAACAAAGAAAGTTATTATGCTGCTTGTCATTTATGTTGATGATTTGATCATCACAGGTGATAGTGATGAAGATATCCTTCATGTGAAAATGCTATTGAAGCAGAAGTTTGAGATGAAGGATTTGGGAGAGCTGCATTACTTCTTAAGCATTGAGGTGATTAGATCCACAAGTGGGATATGGCTCTTGCAGAGGCAGTATGGATTGGACATGCTATCCAAATATGGGATAACACGCTATAAGCCTATTTCAGTTCCTTTGGAGCAGAATGTGAAGTTGAGCGTAGATGCAGGTGAGCTTCTGGAAGACCCTACTATGTACATATGCATAGTAGGAAGTTTGATTTATATGACTATTACCAGGAGATTTGAGCTATGCTATTGGGTTGGTAATCAGTTTATGCAGGCTCCAAGGAAACCACATTTGGATGCGACTAGACGCATACTGAGGTATGTGAAGTCCACATTGCAATATGGACTATTTTATGAGACTCGGGTTCAGATATGGTTGCATGGATACACTGATGCTGATTGGGCTGGTAGTATTTCTGATAGACAATCTACCAGTGGATATGTGTTCTCTTTTGGGAGTGCTACAGTCACTTGGAGCAGCAAGAAACAACCTACAGTTGCCTTGTCGAGAATAGAGGCTGAGTATAGGGGTGCAACAATGGTTGCGTGTGAGGTAGCTTGCTTGCATAAGCGACTTTATGATATGCATCAATCTACAGATGGGCCAGTTGTCATTTATTGTGACAACATGAGCAGTATACACTTGGCAAATAACCCAGTCTATCATGCTAGAACAAAGCACATTGAGGTGCATTATCACTATGTGCGGGAGAAGGTTCTAGTAGGTTTTATTGATCTAGTTTATGTCAGCACAGAGGATCAGGTAGCTCACATATTCATGAAAGGATTGGGCGCACAGAAGCTACGCAAGTTCAAGGACTTGCTTGGTGTGCAAGAATTGGGATTGAGCTCTCGAGGGGGAGTGTTGAGCTATCGAGCTCCACTCATGATATGCCAGGGTGACCGTTCTGCATTTATGTCACCGACTTGTTAGCTGCAGATGCGGTTGGTACATCGCCCATGAATAATAGCTAGATGACAGCTATCTTTATGTACTATAGTTAGTGGCTCAATTAGTATGCCACCTTAGTTAGCTAAGTTTGGTTTGAGACCCACATATAGGGTTCACCTATTCTTTTGTTCTTAGAGTTCTTTTGGCTTTCACAACTAAGAAGAGGAAAACTGTTTTCAGCCTCCACCTTTGTGTATATTCCCCCATTGTGTATGTGAGAAAGCTGCAAGTGAGACTCCTTCCTTCTCTCCCACTCTCTTCACAACTCTTTCCAAATCTGCTCTCAACCACTTCCAATTAAGTTGAGCTAATAGCTCTTCCCGTCCTTCAATAAAGATGGGGACAGGGAAGAGTTTAGTCTGGCCTACCACTTGAATTCTTTAGTAGATGGAGGAGCCCTTCCACCCATCTAAGCAGTCAATTCTCTGTCCCAAAGAGTCTCTCTCATGGCTAGCATCTCTAGGTCGAATCTGTTTAGTTTAAATTTAACTTTTAGCCCGTCATTTTCTATCCACTTCCTTTTCTCTCTATCCCACATATCTCCCCATACCCGAATCCCTTTCTTGTTGAGCCGCAATGCATTTTTTATTTCGTCGACCTAGAGCAAGGTGGCTACCCAAATGGTTGATGAATCATTGGTCGTGAAAGTGCCCGTTTTCCTAGAGAACCCTTTCCAGATCACATATAGTCTCAGTGACTCCCAGGCTGACCACATACCTTTCCAAAGGTCTGTGACCTTTATTGCGCAGGCTTCCTTTCCGTAGAGGGCAGACCCAATCCAAAGGTGCTTTCAGTGTTTACACTTGCTAATCTTTACGTTACTTATATTTGTAAGGATTAAGTAAGCCAAAATCTTATCCGGGTTCTGCACTACCTTTATGATCCATTGCACCATGAATCTTGCCATAGATTTTTCAACATATGCTATTCCTAGTCCACCTACATCCTTTGGTTTTGTGCAGGTTTGCCATTTCACTTTAGGGATCTTGTGATTGACCTCATCTCATTCCCAAAGAAATGATCTAAACAAATTGTTAATCTATCTCAAGAACTTCTTAGTTGGCAACCAGTAGGAGATATAATAAATAATGGAGGGGTAGATGTAGTGGTTGAGGATAAATTTTCTTCTTGCAAGGGTCTCAGTTGTAGTCCTTGCCATCTGTTCACATTGCTTTTGACCCTGTCTAAGACCCAATCCCATCTGTCTTGCATAGTGCAACTGAACCCCATAAAAATTCCTAGTAATCTAAAGACCTCCCCTTTTTTGGTCTCTTTACACCCTTATTATATAGGAAGAGGGGGGGAGGGCGCAAAGTACCATATATCCTTGTTTTTTTGTGATTTATTCTAGATCTCGAGGCCATGCAAAAGGTATTTATGCATTCCATCATGACCTGAACTGACTCTTCATCATTGTGTGGCATTAGATTTGTATTCTCTGCAAATTGCTAACACATAATCTGTCTATCCCCTTCCACCTGAATTCCTTTCATTGTGCCCTTGTCTAATTCATCATTGACAAGCCAGCTAAGGACATCCGCAGCTATGGCAAAGAGCAGAGGGGCTAGAGGGCGACCTTGTCTCATAGATCTTTTAAGCCCGATAGGTTGTTGTTAGATATGCTCAATGCCCCACCCTCTTGGTAACCACCAGTGGTCCAAGGTGCTCAAGTTGTAAGGCCTCCATATGAGGAGAAGCCATGTGTGAGCCCGGGACACAGGATAGATCCTGACTTGCATGTCAGATGAGGTGTATCAATGAGACCGTTGATGGTAGAAAGGTGATTGTGTGGGAGCCCCTTATTCCCTAAATATTCCATGGATGACTAGTCGGTTCCATCGACTAGGTTGACTAGTCGGCTCCACCGACTAGGTTGACTAGTCGGTTCCACCGACTACGTTGATCCGACTACCGCCCTCATAGCTATAAAGAGGCAACTCCCCAGTCCATTGTATCATATCAATGCAGATTAGATCAAATCTTCTAGCTAGTAGCTCTTCACCTAGTAGCTGTCTAGATCGCCATCTAAGCTCCACTGTGGGAGTGCATGGGTGGATGGAGCCATCATCTGTACTACATCAGTATTGAAGGAAAATTTTGTTCCTCTCCAGTTTGCTGTGTACTCTCTATTCTTTGTTCAGTTTCTGTTTCCCTGCACCATGTAATTTAATAGTTGTGTCATTTTGCTATTGACTTCAACTTTGCTTCTAGCTTGACACAGAAGAATTTCAATGTAAGACACAAAGCCGAGTCCCGCTCCCATGTCTTTGAGGGATGACAAGATGAATCCCTATTCCATTCTATCATACGCTTTGTAAAAATCTATCTTGAGGAAGCAGATGTCATGTTGAGTCTCCTCAGCCAGTTCAAGTTTGATCCCACCATGCATGGCCCCAGGTCCTATGAGGAAAAGACTAGTAAACCCAATTCCTATCTGACTGCCAAACTTCTATAATCCACGCTAAGGGGCACCCAATAATAGCATAGTCCAAGCCCCTCAAGCACCTCCACCCGCACTACAGAAAGTGTTCATGGGGTAAGGCAATGAGGATCCTAGTGCGAGCACTAGAAGGGGGGCCACACCCCAAGTGGTCATGGGAAGAGACACCAATTCTTCATGGAGCCATCCGATCATGATCTCTAAGCTCATCACTAAGTTTTTAGGAGAAGGAGATCCTATCTCCCACATCAAAAGCTTTGATCAAATATGCAAGACCTTTGGAGACATTGGTGACTTGGGCATTTGGGCTTAGCCTCGGTGGTAAGGCAAGCCAATGGTACGAAACCTTAGGAGCTAAGGAAAAGATAACCTAGGAAACATTGAGGAAGGACTTTATAGCAGCATTTGCTCCCATAGGGCAAAAATGGAGCCCGATCAACCAGTTGTATGAGGCTAAGCAAAAGGAACATGAAACTGTTGAGAGTTCACACTCAACATCATGTGATCACATGTGCATAGCACCATCATGTGATCATATGTGCATAGCACTAACCTTATAGAGTGCTATAAAGGAAAGGGTTAGATCCCCTAACCCTAACCCTAAATGGGTTTGTATATATTCTATTTTTTCAACTAAATCTAGTGTACAATTAGTCATTTGTGGTGTGCTCTCTAGCTATGCCCTCTCTCCTCATCTCCACTCTTCTCCTCTCCCCTCTTCATATTTTGTCATGGTATCAGAGCTCCCTTGCCTTCTGCTGAGGCATTGCAATCCTTGTGAGAGAGAGAGATTGAGAGATTGAGAGGTTTCTATCTTTCATTCCGTTGATGAAAGATTTCCATCCATTGAAAGAAATTTCCATCATTGTTCTTGAGAGATTTCCATTGTGAGAGAGTCTGAGATTTGAGAGAATTTCCGTTCTCTTGTGAAAGTTCATTCCTTTTAGAGATCTAGTTTGTGAGACAAATCTATGAGGAGTTGTTGTTCTTCTTCTTTTTCTTAGAGAGAGAGAGAGAGGTACTTCTGAGAGAAAGAGAGACCTGATAGTTTTCCGAGAGAGAGAGAGAGACTTGTGTTCCTTGAGAGTTTTTCAAAGGTTCAAAGGTCCATACTCCAACGATAGCTCCAAGTCTCGCAGAATACTACAACAACCTTATGAGCTCAAGGCGGCTCTATCAACAGCTTCTATCTAAGTCTCCGGGGACGAGCATTTTCTGAGCGAAATCTTCCGAGCGTCCGAGCGAAGGAAAAAAAAAAGCTTCCAACTATGCATAAATATTACAAAAATCGATCAGAAGAAAACATAGTTTCACTTAGAAATATGCAAAGTATTATAGCAATGCCTATTTTATACAAAAATCTTTAGGTGAATCTATAGGAATGGTGAGAGCATAATGGGATGGCTTTTGAAGAAACCCACATGTAGAGTAGACTTCTCTATGAAAATTCCCTTATGATCCTTCTTACAACTTTTACTTAATAGGGGGTGACATTGAAAACCCTCTCTCAACCTATCTTCATGAAAGAGTTTCTTCAAAGAAAACTCATTGAAGCAAGCTATCCAGGTAGTTTCCTCAGCGAAACCCCTTTGAAGCAAGTCTCCCAAGGTAGTTTCGCTGGCGAAACTACCTTGGACAACACTTTTAAAAGTGACATAACTTTCATATCCAATGTCCAAATATAGTCATTCAACCACTCAAATTGATCGGAATACCCCATTTGAGCACATCTACGGAGTTATATTTTGGAAAATCTTTCATATATAGTATTAAATATTACATGTATTTTATGAGAGTGATATATAAGTCCAAGTTAATACTTATTTATAGTAATTTAAACTTCTTTAGAAACATGTCCATAAATATGCTATAAAAACACTAAAAAGATATTGCCATATGATATAAATGTGTTAATAAGTAATTATATATGCATAGTATTATTACATTGAGAGTGATTATGAGGAATGTTTCTTAAAGGAATCAACACTTTTTTAAGGTAATAACAGGGGTACAAAGGGATGTCTCTAAATAAGAAAATTATGTTGTGTAAAAATGAATGAGTGACTAGTCTGTGTATTTTTATGATAAAGGGATCTAGTTCTAGTGAAAATAAAAGTGTAAAAACCATGTTTCCTAAAGAAAAACATTTTTAAAAATCTCTTGAAAAACACGCTCGGATAAACCTGTTCATAGGTTTTTGCTCGTAAAATTGACGCATCCTAAGTCTCCAAAGTAGAAGACATGCCAAGCTCGTTAACTTGTACGAGGTTGCTTCTTCCTCTACAAGTAGTGACTGCTCCTCTAATGCCTGAGTTCCCCTAGCTTCTTCAAACAGCTTTCATTAGCTAGCCATCATGCATCTTGTGCAAGTGTGAAGACCTATCTACAATTTTCATGAGACAATGCAGCTCCTCTATCAACTATGACCAACTCATTCGAGCTGGAGCTCCACAATGCCTATACTACATCCTTAGCTATGACCAACATCTACACTACTCACCAAATGGCAACGTGTTCTGTACTACAGCTTCGCAAGCCTCCAACGACCATCATCTCCATGGCTGGCTCTACCACTGGATGCCTCTCAAGCTCCCAGCCTCCTGTCTCCAAAGCCTTGAAGCCTCTCCAACCTTGGGTGACCTACAGTAAGTACGTGCTCTCCAATGATCTCCAACTTCACCCACAGCCAACTCTGACGGTGCCTTAGCTCCAACAAGCACTACATACATCCAATGGCTCACCAACAGAGGTGGACCTCTAACCTTCTTCAATGATGCACTTTTGGGTCTACAAGGTTTGTAGTAGGCAGCTCCTAAGGGAAACTACAACCTGCACGGACACAGATAGTGCCTCTATAGATACTTCTCCTCCTCTACTCGTCACAAATCCCTCCAAACGGGACTACACCAGTGCCAGCCCACCGATAGCTCCATCTCTAGCAACGAGTATGTGACTCCAAGGGCTCCAGAAATGAAAAGCTCTTGTTTTAGTCTTCGACAACAACTCTCCTCCGAACGGCTGATGAAGAAGATGACATAATCTTAAAGAATTATCAATATCTTAAAAGATTCTATGATGAGCTAGCAAGAGACACGTGGCACACCCTCCTCACCTTATCCTCAGGGTCACCACTCACCCCAAGAGTGGTCTGCAAGTTGACACGTGGCAACTTATGTACCACATTAGCATCCTATCTGCCACATCACCACCAACTACCACGTTAGTAGCCCCGTGAGGCTGCCACATCCTCAGATCTGATCCTCTTGCCACATCAACAGACATGTCATTAGTGCCACATCACCCTGCCAACTCAGCTACCACATCACCAATGCCACATCATCTACCACATCACTATTGCCACATCATTAATGCCACATCATCAATGCCATTTCATCAGTGCCACATCATCATTGCCACATTACCTTTACTAACATCATGAACTGCCACATCATCTGTGCCATGTGGCACACTGGACCTCTGCAAGCACACACAGTGCTACACAGTCACTACATGTGACCACTCCTGCCACCTCAGCATAGCGTTCCACTGGCACACCTCTTGCTAGGCACAATGCCACATCATCACTACATGTGACCCACAGTGACACATCATCATTGAGCACCATTTGCACTCCTTTTGCCCCTCCACCTAGATCAAGTCATATCGCTTGCTACAAGTTTTCAAATGTCTGCATATGATGGCATAGAGAAGAAAAATCAAGAATTATAGGTAAAGGTTCAAACATTAGATGCTCAATTGGGAGAGAGCATTATAAATGCAATTCACTTATAGATGCAAAACACAGCTCTAAAGGATGAGATCAAGAAGTTAGAGAAAACATTGTCATTCATGAAGGATACTCCAATGGGTCTAAGACTACGTAAGAGGAAACTGTGTCCAATGGATGAAATATCCAAGAAAAGTGGTCATTGGAAGCATCGAGTGAGAGCTTATAGGAGTGTTTTAGAACTCATGTCTATCCATGATGAACACTATGGTGCTATGGGTAAAGTTTTTACAAAAAAAATGTTGGAGTCTATTATACAACGTCCAAAATTCAAAAGTCTAAAATCAGAGATAACATTTGAGTCAATGAACAAAGTTGTGGAGCATTTCAATGCAACTAGTGCATAGGGAGTTTATGATACTAGAGGGATAAGTACAAGGGCATATCGGCTCATATTTAAGATCTTAAAAACAGCATGTCTTTGTGTGGGAGCAAAATTTAAAGCCCCGCTTCCTAAACCAACTACTATTGATAAGGCCAGGCATGCACTTAATTTGGGCATACTTGATTTAGTTGGTGAGCCCCAGCATGTATGTAGTACACTAACTTTGAATTAACAAAGGCTGGAGAGACTAAAGAATTGGAATTGATAGTCAATAATAACTTTGTGTTGGATGTTCGAAGAGTTTTGCAAGCCATGGTGAGGTTTTATGATATGCCTATGGAAGAATGCAATGGTACTCTGAAGATTGTACTAAAGCTTGATGAAAGTGAGGTGGTCAAACATCAAAAATTGGAAAGAGTTAGTTTGACAATGATGAATAGAATACTAGACCTTGAAGTTGAGCTTGATGATGCAAGACAATTCAATGTGCAATTAGAACAGGAGATTTGGTGGTTGGCTGCCTTTAAGGTATGATGGAAATTTGTATTTTAATGCAATAATGCAAAAAGACTTAGAATATTTTGAAATAACATGTGAGTTTTTTTGCAGGTGCCGAAAGAGTCACATTCAATTTTGAAGTGGTTTTTTGACCAATCCGATATCCCAAGTGTGATCAAAGGTCATAACAATGGTGAGCTACTTGAAGTTGAGGGCTATGGATCCTACCATGTAGAATGGCATCTAGCTGCTGACCTCAAGTCTATTAAATGAATGTTTAATGTGGCACATGGAGTAAATACAAGCCATCCTTGTCCACTGTGCATCCAAACAAGAGTACCTACAAAGGGTGGTAAAAAGAATCAAAAGCAATGGGCCTCTGAACTTGCAGAGATAGATCAAACTAAGGCACCAGATAGCAATGCGCTCCTAGGAAAGATCCATCATGGAGCCCAATTCTTGAAATTCCTCTTGAGCGAGTACACATTTGTGTGCTTCATGCTATTGTGAGAATAATTGAAAAGTTGGTGCATCTATACATCATTGATGCATATAACTTGAAGCCCCAATAAGAGAGTGAGAGGATGATTGCAAGAATTGAAAAGGTTCTTTCAGATATGGGACTACACTCTGGGAAAGTAAAGATTACAAAAGATGAGAAAAGATATGGAAAAACAGGCAATGTTCCTTGTAAGCCAAGCTTTGGTGGTGTCAAGGCTTTAAAATTCCTTTCTGCAAAGAAGAAGAATGACAATCTCAAACGTGCTAATGAGTTTGATGTATGGAGAAAGTTACACAGTGCCTATTGTGAACAAGGGGGAAAGGGACAAAAATGACTGGAAAAGGCACGAGTGTGGTTAGCTCTTTATAGCTTGGTACCTTTACTACAAAAGAAAAGATTCGAAGAAGATGATGCACAGTGCTTCATCAATGCTATGAATGACTTTAGCCGGAATATGGAGATAGCTTGGGGAAAGAATCATTTCACATAGTACATGGTAATCTCTAACTTGGACATTGAGATGTGCGTATTGAATGGTCCTATATTTACTGATTTGTTTTTCTATTTGGCAGCACATATTATATGCTCATGCGCCATACATGGCATGGAATTACGGAAGCATTGGAGTGTGGTCTACTCAGGGCATGGACAGATCGCATTGGCAAGCACGTTGTGCATATAATAGAGCGACCAACATGGGGGTAGTAGAACTAAGTCAAGCCCAATGGTTCAATTGGTTCAATTGGTTCAATTGGTTCAATGGTGGTACAAGCATATCGAAATAAGAGCAGCTACAACACTAGCATTCAAAGAGTCCTTAGTGTCCCATGCAGCGCAAGATGTTAACACGGAACATCGAAGAAGAATATACAACTCATCAAATGCAAGACAGAATCATGCAAGTTGGCGTGCAACCCATCATAGACAAGGGCGCATATGGGTGTGACAAACTATGAAGAGGGGAGAGGAGAAGAGTGGAGATGAGGAGACAGGGCATAGCTAGAGAGCACATCACAAATGACTAACTGTACACTAGATTTAGTTGAAAAAATAGAATATATACAAACCCTTTTAGAATTAGGGTTAGGGGATCTAACCCTTTCCTTTATAGCACTCTATAAGGTTAGTGCTATGCACATATGATCATGTGATGGTGCTATGCACACATGATCACATGATGTTGAGCTTGAACTCTCAACACCTTCCCTCAAGATCAACATCATGAAGTAGGCCTTCCCTCAAGATGATGATTCTGGGGAATCGAAGAAGGACTGAGCATTACATTCCATCACACCCCTTTAATGGGAATGTCCTTCCTTTGCATCAAACCAAGAGCAAGTCGGTGTGTCTCGAATAGCTCTTTACTGAGTGGTTTGGTAAAGATGTCTGCAAAATTTTCTTTGCTATCACAATGCTATAGTGTGATGTCACCAAGTAACACTCTTTCTCTGATGAAGTGCTCTCTGACATCTATGTGCTTTGTCTTGGAGTGATATACTAGATTTTTGGCTAATGCTTGAGCCGATTCATTATCACAGGATATTGTTGTTGGCTTTAACTCATCAAAGTTATCTATTTCTGATAATAGTCTTCTGAGCCATATAGCCTCTCGATGATCTTATACATCATTTTCCAAAATGGTATATCTTTACACCACCTCTATGTTGATATGAACAACTCTTGAATTCTATCTATATTTAAAGAAATTAATTATTAATTAAGCAAAAAACTAGTTAGTAATAAAAGTAATTAATAATTAAAGAATTGACAAGAAGTAATAAAAATCAATAAGTTAATAATTAATCAAAATTTTATTTAGTAATAGAAAAGGATTAGTAATAAAAATTAATTAATAATTAAGAAATTAATAAAAAATAATAATAATCAATAATTAATTATAAATTTTAAAAAATAATTAAAAATTAGCTAGTAATCAAAGGCTCAAGTTGGGCATGTAAGGATTAATCCCTATGTGGCCACATATTAAGGCAAGTGTCACATTCTCTTTCCCACTCACGATACCTACACCTTTGCTTCTAAAGATCATAATTTCCAAAGATAGATATATATAGTGTTGTAAAAATACCCTTTTTTTAGTCTACTAGGTCAATATCAAGTGGAGGTGATTGGTTTGGGAAAAAAGTCCAAAACAAGAGAAAAAGTCCAAAAATTCTGAATACAATGTTTTTAAGACCTGTCAGCAAGTCGAGGCATTAACGGGAGGTTGGATACTATGTAGTCAAAGTTGGAGTATTCCAAGTCAAAGTTGAATGATCCAGACTTGCTACAATGGGCCAAAAAATGGGGAAATGTGCTTCTTAGAAGGCCATGACATTGTGGCCTTTATGGAGTCCCCTTTCACCATTTTTTTTGCACTTCAGAGGGCATGTGAAACAATCACAATGTCCCAAACCAAGCCTCTTTGCATCCCAAGATTTTGACCTACAAAAAAGGTTCTATTCCCCATTTCCAAACTTTGCAAATCTTATTCCAATCTATTTCCCTTTGAAAGGGAAAAAAATGTGGTGGTCTAGCCTCCTAGGAGAGTGTAATATTGCAGCCTCCTAGGAGTATACTTTCCCCATTTTTTTTGTCCTCTATAGGGCATGTGTAATGGCTCAAATTCCCTTTCTCCCATTTTTTGGTCATACCCCATTTTGGTTAAAAAGTTAGCACGTCACAGCCTTTGGTTTCCCCCTTCTTTCCCCATCCATCTCCCTTCACCTTTGTTAAGCCATAGCCTTTTAAAAGGGAAACAAAGGGAGGAGATGCATCCCAATAGGCCACAATATCACGGCCTATTGGGAGAAATCTCCTCTTCTTTTTCCTTTTCAAAAGGCTATGGCTTGTTAAGAAAATATATTCCTTTAACTAGATTCTCTCTAGAATTTATTGCTATGCCATGTGTAGGGAAAAGAGAATGGGCAACAACATTTCTTACTCTAAACTATGCTCTAAGTAGGACTATTAAAAAAATGGTCCTTCTCATATTTCCCCTCTAAAAATGGAGGGTAAGTAATGTAAAATGCTAATAGTGGAGCCTTGTTAAGGCCATAAATTTTAGGAGGAAGTGTCACCCAACAAGCCACAAGATTGCAACCTCTTGGGAGACATGTCCTCCCAAATTTTTGGCCTTCTCTACCCTCAAAGGGAGAAGTGATGAAATGAACTCCCCTATTAATGATGTATGGAAAATATAAGCTGTGGCCCATACACAATCAAGTTTGACAAGAAATATAATTGTGGTTGAAGAGACTCGTAGATCAAGCTATGTTCCAAGTCTAGTGGAACTACTACTAATCAAGATGATGTGATAAGTACTGATGATAAGGGTAGAAGGTGCAACAAGAAGGTTGTGAAACAAAGAGTATAAGGATGGAGCAAGGACAACATGGGACCCTAGGAAGGAGTATGGACAGTGATGAAGGAGGGAGGAGATGGAAAGGAGCAAGGGTGGGGATGAAAGCGTGAGGATAGGAGGATGAGCATGGGGCAATATGAAGAAGTAGGGGAAGTGAGGAGGTAGTGAGGAGAAGGGGTGCGAGGAGAAGGGGGTTGAGGATCAAGGGGGTGGTAGAGACAGAGGTGTAGGAGTAGCACACTGAGAAGGAAGAAGGGAAGAATGCCTTAACACTACTTGGTTATTTCTAACTAGAAGTTAGATTCAAAACTAGTTAGTTGACTAACCACTAGTTAGGCTTACAACTAACCAGTGACACTAGCTACTAGTTAGACTTAGAACTAACTACTTGACACAAATTACTACTACTTTACACTTATTATCATACTAGTGAACAATGACTGCTAACTAATAGCTTGAGTCCACTAACTACTATGGACTAGATTAACTCTACTAACTTCTACTAATGTGAACAATGACTACTACATACCAGTAACTAGCTAGACTCTACTAACTACAACTAACATAATAATGAATAATAACCACTACTAACTAGCTTGACTCTGCTAACTACTAATATCTACTATTTATGAAGGGGGAGTGTTGGATTGTGGATTTAATTTATTGACCAGACCTTTAGGTTCATAGGGTGGTTCTGATTATTAAAGATTTCAAACCTTGGGTCCTAGGAGAACCATGCCATGGCATTATGTCATTGGTGTTGGGAGTGTGAAGATACTGGGAGAGAGGGAAGGAGTCTCACTTGCAGCTTTCTCACATGCACAAGGGGAATACACACAAAGGTGGAGGCTGAAAACAGTTTTCCTCTTCTTAGTTGTGAAAGCCAAAAGAACTCTAGTACAAAGAAATAAAAGAACCCTATATGTGGGTCTCAAACCAAAGTCAACTAACTAAGGTGGCATACTAACTGAGCCACGAACTAGTGTAGATAAGGATAGCTATCATCCAGCTATTATTCGTGGGCGGTGTACCAACCGCATCTATAGCTAACAAGTCGGTGACATAAATGCACAACGGTCACCCTGGCATATCGCGAGTGGAGCTCGATATCTCAACACTCCCCCTTAAGCTCAATCCCAATTCCTGCACACCAAGCAGGTCTCTGAACTTGCACAGCTTCTCTGTGCCCAATGCCTTCATGAATATGTTAGCTACCTGATCCTCTGTGCTGACATAAACTAGATCAATAAGACCTAGTAAAACCTTCTCCCGCACATAGTGATAATGCACCTCAATGTGCTTTGTTCTAGCATGATAGACTGGGTTATTTGCCAAGTGTATACTACTCATGTTGTCACAATAAATGACAACTGGCCCATCTGTAGACTGATGCATATCATAAAGTAGCTTATGCAACCAAGCTACCTCACATGCAGCCATTACTGCACCCCTGTACTCAGCCTCTGTGCTCGACAAGGCAACTGTAGGCTGTTTCTTGCTGCTCCAAGTGACTGCAGCACTCCCAAAAGAGAACACATATCCACTGGTAGATCGTCTATCAGAAATACTACCAGCCCAATCAGCATCAGTGTATCCATGCAACTGTATCTGAACCCCAGCCTCATAAAATAGTCCATACTGCAATGTGGACTTCACATACCTGAGTATGCGCCTAGCTGCATCCAAATGCGGTTTCCTTGGAGCCTGCATAAACTGACTTACCAACCCAACAGCATAGCTCAAATCTGGTTTGGTAATAGTCATGTAAATCAAACTTCCTACTATGCGTCTGTACATAGTAGGGTCTTCCAGAAGCTCACCTGCATCTGCGCTCAGCTTCACATTCTGCTCCAAAGGAACTGAAATAGGCTTACAGCCTGTCATCCCATATTTGGACAGCATGTCCAGTCCATACTACCTCTGCAAGAGCTGTATCCCACTTGGTGATCTAATCACCTCAATGCCCAAGAAATAACGTAGCTCTCCCAAATCCTTCATCTCAAACTTCTGCCTCAATAGCATTTTCACATGAAGGATATCTTCATCACTATCACCTGTGATGATCAAATCATCAACATAAATGACAAGCAGCATAATCCCTTTCTCTATTTTTCTCACATAGAGTGAGAAATCTGCCTTGGAAATCTGAAAGCCAATAGTGACATGATACTGTCCTATCTTGTCAGACCATGCTCTAGGTGCTTGCTTCAAGCCATACAAGGCTTTCTTCAACCTCTGCAAACAAACTCAGGATGAATAGCATGAACATAACCTGCTGGCTGCTCCATAAAGACCTCTTCTTGCAAATCACCATGCAAGAAGGCATTCTTTACATCCATCTGATGTAAAGACCATCCCTTTGATGCAACCATAGCAATGGCTGCTCTTACGATTGCCATCCTTGCAACCGGACTGAAAGTTTCTTCATAATCAATGCCATATGTCTGTGCATACCCCTTGACAACTAATCTTGCCTTGTATCTATTCACAGAACCATCTGCATTGTGCTTGATCTTATAAACCCACTTACAGCCAATTGCATTCTTGTCTTTAGGCAAAGGCACCAATTCCCATGTAGCATTTGCATCCAATGCATCCATTTCTTCATCCATGGCTTTCTCCCATTTTTCATTTCCCATGGCTTGCTCAAAAGAAGTGAATTCTGGTTCCTGTATCACTTTGACCATATAGGCATAGTGAATGGCTGTAAATCCATCATATTTCAGCCTATCCACAGGATACCTAACCCTGGTAGACCTGCGCAAAATAGGCTCACTTGCAGGTGCTCTCAAAACATCCCTGGTCTTCCTTACTCCAGGTGTAACAACAGAAGGAATACCCAACTCATCATCAATGCTCTGCTTTGAGCCATTGGATTCACCATCCACATAAGAGTAACCTGCATTCACATCAAACATGGGCTGATCTACCTTCTCTTTTCCTTTTCGTGATACCTGCGTACCACTATCTGCATTGCTTTGAGGAGATTCTCCTGATCTCAATCTACCTGTCCATGGCGAGGTATGTGAACCACTACTAGAGGACACTGCAGGTCCACTGATATTTTGTGATTGCTGTTGTGAATTTTGTGCAGCATTACCATTTTGTGCATCTACATCAATCATCACATTTACTGGTTTATACCAGCTACTCATCTCATAAAAAACAACATCTCTGCTCACTGTGAACTTACGTGTAGAAGGGTTATAGCATCTATACCGTTTCTGCTGCAGAGAATAACCAATAAAGATGCACTTCTCAGCCTTTGGATCCAACTTGGACCTCAACTCATCTGGCACATGAACATAGGCAATGCAACCGAAAATTTTCAAATGAGAAATGTCTGGTTTCCTACCAGTATACATCTCCTCTAGCATCATGCCATGTATTGCTGCAGTGGGAGTCCTGTTCATTATATAAACTACTATAGCAACTACTTCAGCCCAATAATAATCTGGTAGATCTTTTTCATTTAGCATGGCCCGAGATATCTCTCCAATATGCCTGTTTTTCCTTTCTGTAATTCCATTTTGCTGTGGGGTATGACTGCATGAATATTGCTACTTTATGCCATGCTCCTGCAGGAACCTTGCAAACTCATTTGAGAGGTACTCTCCCCCTCCATCTGACCTTAGGCATTTTATTTGCAGGCCTGTTTCTTTTTCAACCATAGCTTTAAAAGCTTTGAAGTGCCCAAACACTTCACTTTTCTTTTTCATAAAATACACCCAAAGTTTTCTACTGAAGTCATCAATAAATGTGACAAAATAGTGACAGCCTCCAATAGATGCAGCTTTAGTAGTCCACACATCAGAGTGGATTAATTCCAATGGCTTTTTACTCTCTTGAACATGCTTAGGAAATGGTTTCCTTGCCTGTTTTCCAAATTGACAGGCTTCACACACCTTATGCATTTCTGCAACCTTAAATTTAGGCAATCCTGCAACAATATTTTGGGCCTGCATTGATTTAAGTCGCTGTACATTAACATGACCAATGCGTTTATGCCAAATATCAATATCTGCAACTACACTGGTCCCATGTGCAAACATTGCTGCACTCAATTCAGGCATGTCCACATCCACCAGCGTAAACATCCTGCCCTTCTTCTTTCCTTTTGCTATCAAGCGACCATTATTTTTCATATCCTCAACAAAGCATCCCTGAGGATTGAATCTGACCTGCAAGCCCTGCTCAACCATTTGACCAACAGAAACCAGGTTCTTAGTGATGTTCGGGACATGAAATACATCAGACAAGTATTTCTTTTTCCCATCCTGCATAGACAAAGGAATTTTGCCAATTTGCACAATAGGATGTGCAGTATCATCACCAGTCTCCACAAATCCTGGTTTTTCCATTTTCCTTGCATCCTGCATCCATTCAGCATGACCTGTCATGTGGTTTGATGCACCTGAGTCAACATACCACACATCATTGCTTTCTTCTGCACTTGTCACAGAATTTGTCATATGCTGTACCATAAACAAATGCTCATTTCTGTCATCACCCTATCTACTAGAGGATGTATAATTGCCTTGCTGCAATTTTCCATTCATAATGTCATTCTACTTTTTGTAGCAGTCTTTAGCCATATGCCCCATTTTACCACAGTAGTAGCATTCAACATTACTGTTTGCATTTTGGCCTCTCTGCCATCCACCGCGACCTCTTTGGCTCCCCCTGCCTCTAGAGTTATCACGTCCTCCTGCATAGGACTCATTTTCTTGCATTTGCTGCATATTCTGATTTCTACCATGGCCTGTAGATCGGCCTCCTCTACCTCTGCCTCTACCTCTGCCAGCATTTGAGTAGAAGACAGTTTCTTTTGAAGTTCCTGCTGAAGAAGATGCACCACCATTTCTCTGCTCTTCAAAAATTAGAAGAGCAATCAACTCCTCAAAATCAGGAAATTTTTCACGGACGGCAATGGATGTCCGGAACTGTGCATAATCGTTTCCTAGACCATTCAAGGTCACAGAAACTAAATCGTCATCATTTACTGGGGACCCAATGGAAGCAAGTGCATCTGCAATTTTCTTCACCTTCATGTGGTAGTCATTGATGATCATATTTTCTCTTTGCACATTGTGCAGCTCCTGCTTGAGCTGCATTTTCTTGGCCTGCGTATTTGTGCTGTACATTTTTGCCAAAGTATTCCATGCCTCCTTTGGCGTACTTGCATCCTGAATATGCACAATCATGGAGTCCGAAATACTGATAGACAGCCAGTACATAACTTTCCTGGCTCTCTCATGCCATCCTTTGAATGCCTGCATTTCCTGTTGATTGGGAACATTAGGAAGAACAGGTTCTTCTTCATTTCCTGTAATGAACTCCCAATAGCCTTTTCCCATCAAGAAATTCGTCATTCTAAACTTCCATGTCTGGAAGTTGTTCTTGTCAAGCTTTTCAGTGACAATCTGTGAAAGAGAATCAGATGCCATTACAGAACACTGCAAAATATTCTGTCACTGCAAAAAACACAGCTTTTGCCTCACACGGGCAGATCTGCAAAACTAATGAAAGTGGTATTTCACCACACAGTCACTTCCTAGTGACGATTTTGCATCAACAAGCAATAAGGATGATTCTGCAACTCCCAATGTCTCTGCGCACAGGCATACGATGCAATTTCTGCGGCAACTTTTCACCGACCTACAGAACAGTGGTCGCACAGCAAAAACAAGGCCTTTTTCTGAGTGCCTGCGGAGAACTTCCACCTCCAAAACGGGCCCCGAAATGACCTCGAATCAAAAAAATAAAGTCACCCAGGGCTTTGCCCTATCCCGCAGCATATAATGCCCTCTCGCCACATCGCGAAGGGCGTCTCAATCTGAGACAATGTACTCTTGCACTTCGGCTGTGCTACCTGCAGAGATTTGCTCCCAAACTCGAAAAAGGAAAGCAACACTTGTCCTCTTACTAGGACACTGCGAACTTGGTTTGCTTTCTTGAGCTCCTTACCACGAACAAGGCTCTGATACCATGTGAAGATAGTGGGAGAGAGGGAAGGAGTCTCACTTGCAGCATTCTCACATGCACAATGGGGGAATACACACAAAGGTGGAGGCTGAAAACAGTTTTCCTCTTCTTAGTTGTGAAAGCCAAAAGAACTCTAGTACAAAGAAATAGAAGAACCCTATATGTGGGTCTCAAACCAAACTCAACTAACTAAGGTGCCATACTAACTGAGCCATGAACTAGTGTAGATAAGGATAGCTGTCATCCAGCTATTATTCGTGGGCGGTGTACTAACCGCATCTGTAGCTAACAAGTCGGTGACATAAATGCACAATGATCACCCTGGCATATCGCGAGTGGAGCTCGATATCTCAACAGGGAGGTTTAGATTCTATAATTACTATGAGCTAGACTCTACTAACTACTATTGATGTGAACTAGAGTCTTAAATTCTGCACAAAGATATACTAGGATCTATATTGGGTTAGTGGCAATAAAAGAACCATTTGTGGCATAGCCCTCCCATGTTGCATAGTAATCATAATGGCATATCTACCCCATGGGGATTCAGTTGTGAGCTCTTATAATCTCATGAAGAGGGGTGAGTGACCCACCCTCATCCACTAAGATATTTCCTTTCTTGCAAAAAAAAGAGGATAGAAATTTAAATGTAGGACAATCTCTCCATGATATTCAATGCATTACATGGCTCATATTGAAACATAATCGTGCATGCCTCCAAATTCCATATGAGGCAAGGAATCAAATATTGATGATAGAATTCAATAAGGAATAGGCCATTTCTTGTCACTATTTGGACTAACTCTCTCTCTCTCTCTCTCTCTCTCTCTCTCTCTCTCTCTCTCTCTCTCTCTCTCTCTCTCTCTCTCTCTCTCTCTACCACATTAAAGAACACCTGTTATCTTGGCATATTTTTTGACATAAAAAAGAACTTTTCTCTAATTTGTTAAATAAATTAATCTTGTGGTTAGTACTTGTTTTCTTAGAGCATAATGTAAGTCATGAATCTTTGACGTTAGGTGATTTTATTATATATCATCACATAATCTTTGGTAGCATGCACCATGTATTTCCATGTGGCACCTAGATCTCCTTAAAAGCTCTCCAAAATTGTTAGTGATCAAAATATCAACTGTCTAATTAATTCCTTTGGCCTATCATAAATAGAATCTTCATAATCCTACTCAAACATGTATTTTGCATATTAGTACACACTAGAAAAAAAATCTAATATAGTCTACATTTAGGCCATGATCTTAACAAAGTCAAATTTTTTACATCATCTTTTTATGGTATCATTATGTAGTTTTTATGTATGTATGTTAATTCCTTTGTATGACATTTGATATATAGCATTTTGCCTTAAGTTTTTGACATTGTACTAGAGTGATAAATAAATAATATAATTTAACCTCATATCATTACAATCGTATACAAGTCAATATTTACAAATATATAATTCCATTTATTGATGGCAATATTCTATATCTTACTACAATATATTGTGGTGTACTATAATTTGTTCAACCCCTATGAAGTCACATCTGGCATAGTGCCAGATTAGGCCATATGCATGATACAAATTAACACATTAGTATCTAATATACATAGATAGCTTGCTACATCATGTTATTGTACTAGGCTAAAAGTCAATAGCTATTGAGTGTGGATGTTTGCAAGGGTGTCTCAAGGTCTCTAAGGCTTATTGTACTAGGCTAAAAGTCAATAGCTATTGGGTGTGGATGTCTGCAAGGGTGTCTCAAGGTCTCTAAGGCTTATTGGTAATCATTTTGAAGTGTCTCATGGCCATGCAATGTGATTATTGCATGCTTATGACATTCATAATGTGGTCCAATTGATGCATGGTAGTTTCTATAAAGTCTTGATTCGATGATGTTGATCTTTCTTTTTTAGTTGTCCATGCCAAAGTGGTGGTCTATGAGAAGTAATTCACATGAGAGTCAATCCATGGTGCTTCTTAGTCATTAGTCTAGTTGCCAAGCCTTTTCAACTGGCTATAAGTATTTAGTAGTGCATATAGTCATGGTCCTCAGTAGTGCTATATCTCAATCCGTGGTGCTTCTTAGTCATTTGTCTAGTTCCCAAGCCTTCTCAATTGGCTACTATAAGTATTTATAGCGCATATGCCCATGGTCCTCAGCTAAGTCCCATCTATCCTCTATTAATGTAAGTAGCTAAAATCCCTATAGGGATGCACTACAACAATTAGTCATATGTTTTGAGTCTTTAGTCCTAATTAATACAAGAAGATTTGTGTCTTCAACAATGTCAACTACTTCTAGTTCTCTATATATTATGTTATACTTCATGTGGTGTTTATATTGAGTTTTGAGTATATATAAATGTTATTGCATGCTTGAATTTAAATAGTCATATCAAAATCCTCTTCATGTGAATAGGGACCCCCAAATTGAATTTGGGCCCCTATTAATTAATTTTTGCGCAAAAGGGGGAGGGCAAATGTCCAATTGATGTAAGCCAGTGGCACGCGTAAATTTTCAAGGCTGCGATACATTAATTTTCAGGGTTGTGCGATGCTTGGGTGAAGCTTCTAGAAGAAGCCTGTGGCTTCTACATCCAAAAGCTTCCAGCCTGAGCATTATAAAAGGAGGGGGGCATAGAGTGCGAAAGTGTAGGTAGGGGGGCTGTGAAGCCCTCCCTAATACAACCAAGAAGAGACAGGAGGAAGGGGGGGAGAGGGAGTAGAGGGAGTGAAGGAGGTAAGGAGGGAGGGAGAGGAGGAAGTGAGGGAGCAAACAGAGGGGTAGGGAGAAGGGGGAGAGAGGGGAAGGGAGAGAGAGAGAGAGATAGATAGATAGAGAGAGAGAGAGAGAGCACGCTGAGCGGAGGGAGAGGGAGAGGGAGAGGGAGAGGGAGAGGGAGAGGGAGAGGGAGAGGGGGGGAGAGAGAGAGAGAGAAAGAGAGAGAGAGAGAGAGAGAGAGAGAGAGAGAGAGGGAGAGAGAGAGAGAGAGTAGTGAGCGGAGAGAGAGATAGGGGGGGTAGCATGAGAGTAGGTGAGTGTAGGTAATTAATTAGTTAGCTTAGGGTAATTGATAGGTAATTAGTTAGCTTAGGTTAATTGTAAAAATAAGGGCAACATGAGTGTAGGTAATTAATTAATGGTATGAGAGGTACAAGTGAATAGGGGAGGTAATATCCTCTTCATGTGAGTAGATGTAGGATTTTGTTGACGCCTAGGTTGAGGGTTGTGTGTGAGAAACTATGCAAAACATTTGTGAAGAGCTACATTGAGTTGCAATAAGGAAATATGGATACTATTCTTCATGTTGTGAGATGGCTTATGCCATGAACTCTAGCAAAAAGAAAGCCTGAAGAAAAAAAAGAGAGAAGAATAACGGGGAGGAGCTACTGAAATGTCAGTATTGTGGGAAGGATGGGCATGTTGAGAAACTTTGATATCAAAAGGCATTTGATTCTTAGAAGAAACAAAAGAAGGCTTGTTTTGTAGAGGAGATTCCATCGATCAAGGGACATGCATGTCTTGATTAGCTGAAGGAGATATAAGCATGGATGAGGGTTGGGCATTATAAAAGATTCAGATACTTGTGTCAAAAGGTTCCTTGCCTTGTGTTAATCATGCTCTATGTACATGTGATCACTCTTTCTTTTGGTGGTCCTAATGTTTTTTGTGCAACCCTATGTGGGCATGCTACTCACATAACTTGGTGGTTATTCCCATTTTCAGTGTTTATTTTTTCCCCCCCTTAAAATTAAGGGGGGATTGTTGGGTGTGATCCTTGGAGGGGATGTTTTCAAGGGTGTTTCAAGGTCTACAAGGTTTAGTGGGTGGCGTTTTGAAGTGGATCTTGGAGGGCACACAGACCATGCAACATGGCCCTTACCTGTTGATCATATGTTGTTCATAGTGTGGTCCAATTAATGCATGGAAATTTCTACAAAGGCGTGATTCAATGGTGTTGATATTTCTTTTTCAATTGGTCACACTAAAGTAGTGGCCTATCACAACTATTTCACATGAGAGTCAAGCCATGGTGATTTGTGGTATCCAGTCCGATTGCCAAGCCTTCTCAGTTGGTTGTATGCATGTAGTAGTGCATATAGTCATAGTCCTCATTTGGGTCATCTATCCTCTATTGTTGTATGCAACTACAAGCCTCATAGGGATGTTTTTGAGTTGTGACAATCTAAACATTATTGTGTGCTTGAATTTCAAAATTATCTCCCTAAATTTACACATTCTTAGTTAATGGTAGCAATACACAATTTATTTATTTATTTTGTTAAAATACAGGTTTATATTATAAAGTCCAAAAGATATACAAACTTTTTATATCAAAATGTTCCTACCCCTACACAGGAGGGGAGCGTACGGAAATCTAAGACTTCTATCAACTGATCTAGGTAGATTGGCGGGTAATTCGGTTAGTTTCATTTTTCAAAACCACGTGGGACACAACTTTGATAACAATTATGCATGAAATATGCAAGTGGGGGCACGAGCACCTATGCTTTTGACCTTTCCTTAGTGTTGATCGCTGAAGGGACTGAATGAATTATTCCCTTGACATGTTTTCTTTGCATACTTTAGCCAATGCACTCTCCGGGTCAACTTGAGAAACTGGTCTTTTCAAAGGTGGTGGGCTTAGCGAGGCTTTCTACAATCCAATGGGGATAGAGTTTTCCTAAGCTTGAGCATGTAGGACACTTTGCATCACTGCTCTCTCTTATGGCACGAGGGAAGGTAAGGTAGCAGGGTCGAGAGAGAAAGGGGGAGGGGTAGCATCCTGCATGGCAGTTGAGCTCCTTAAGGAGTCGGGCTTCCATGTTGTTGGCGTAGTGTCTGTTCTCTTTCATTTGTTTCTGTCTCTGCAAGTTCTTGTAATTGAGCCAGTAGGTTGCTCTCTTCTTGGGCTAGGTCATCCTCTTTCTGGGCGAATGCGTCTGGCTATGAGAATTTTCAGTAGAATGTCACTACGTTCTTGGTTGCATACATAGATTTAGAAAGACATTAGTAGCATCAATAACATTGTCGTTAAAAACTTTTGCACACCGAGACAACCAAGTTGACCAAAGTGCAGACACTCGGATGGCATTCTAGGTGGGGGGTGCTCTACTAAGCAAGTCTCCCAGAAGAATATAAGCATAATTGAGCAGTAGTTTGGCGTGTCAAATCTAGGCTAAGGACCATAAGATTCTAGAGAGTCTATAGTTGAGAAATAGGTGCAGTATATCCTCCTAGGCACTTCTACATCTCTTGCAAATTTTGTCCGTGTCTAACCCTTCGTGCTCTTCTAACTATCTAGACTCCTTTGTGTACAATTAGCTAGAGAAGGCAAGATTGCTTCTCAGAGATGTTCTTGTCCTACACCTTTTCAAATCTCTTCCTCCATGTTTCACTCAAATCTCTCCTATGCCTTTTCAGGTTGAGAGTCCTTATTATCTCTTTGTGCCCTTCCACCCAAATTGTGATAGGAGTCAATTGGTTTTTCCCTACCCATCTGAATTCCTTCAGATATGGTCTGAGGGGGCCTCCCATCCACGGCATGCTTTCTCTTAACCAGAGCAACTATCTCTCTTGACTAGAGCATTTGACCAAATTATAGGGATCCATACTAAGCCTTGACTACAGAGGGTGCCCATCTTTCTTGAAAATCCCTTCCACTTGATATACTATCGAGTTAGCTCCCGAGCTTGCCACATTCCCTTCCAAAGTTCTGACCCCTTGAATATACACATTTCATTACCCAGCAGTGCCACATTAAAGAGAATATGTTTCCAGTGTTTGCATCTCTTGAGCCTAACTTTTTTAAGATTGCATATAATTAATGTTGCCCATATTGGGTTAGGGTCTAAAAAAACCTTAGTTATCCATTGGTTCATGAATCTTGCCACTAATCTCTCAATGTTAACTATCCCCAACCCTCCTGCGTCTTTGGGCATCGTGCATACTTTCCATTTAACTTTGGACATCTTGTGGTGGTTAGCATCCCCCCCCCATATGAAGGAATGACGAAAAAGGCTGTTGATTTCTCCCAACCTCTTCTTGGTTGGGTTCCAAAATGAGATAAAGTAAAGGTTCAAGGGATGAGATACAATTTGTTTGCTGATGCAACATGTAGGCCACCTTTTTGCACTGCTATGAGGAAAACAAACCAAAATATAGTATGTACAAAAATGTGATCTAATTACACTAATCAACCTATGGGAAAACAAAACAATTTCAACCCATGGGCTGGTTTAATACAATCAATATAATAAGGTACTAGCAAAACAAAACAATTTCAACCACCATGTTGGTTTAGGACAATCACAATTTCAACCACCCGGCTAGTTTAGGACACGCTCACAGTTTCAACCGTCGGGCTAGTTTAGCCTGACAGTCACAATTAGACAATAACAAGTATATTGCTTTTCATTTATGAATTTCACAATTTATTGCTTTTCATTTCTATACCAATATATTCATTTTCATTTCTTTCTTTTTGTTTGACCACAATTTCAATCAGATATGTTGGTTGACTTCAAACAACATGGGGTTGGCTTAATGATTAAGAACAAACTTCCTTCTTGCCAAAGTTGGCTATAGGCCTTGCCACTTGTTAAATTTATCCTTAACTTTATCTCTTACCCAGTCCCACCAATTATTTAGTGAGCATCTGAAGCCCATCAGGATTCCAAGAAGTTTGAAAATTTCTCCTTCCCTTATAGCCTTGCATCCTTTTTCTAAGAGGAGTTGGGGAGGAGGGTTCCTGGTAGTGTGTATGCCTATTTTTTCATGGTTAATTCTAGAACCTGAGGCTAGACAAAAAACATTTAGGCATTCCAAGGCATCAATCACTGAATGCTCCATGGTGATGAGTCAATTTGGTATCATCCATGAATTGTTGATAGATGATATGTCTCCCTTCTTCTTCTTGTATTCCTTTCAAGGTGCCACCGTCAACCTTGTCCTGAATGAGCCATCCAAGTGTATCCGCTGCTAAAGCAAAAAGTAGGAGAGCTAGTGGGCATCCTTGTCTGATGGACCTCTTTAGAACAAAGGATGGAGAACTCTTGCCATTAATCTAAATCTTCCCTTTGGCTTGGGAGAGGAGGATCCCAATGTAGGTTATGTATCCAGGGCCTACTCCCATGTCCTGGAGTGAGGAGAGGTTAAAGCTCCATTCCATCCTATCATAAGCTTTATCAAAGTCTACTTTGAGGAAGCAAATATCATGTTGGGTTTCCTCAACAAGCTCTAATCCTTCCCATAGCATGAGGATAGCCTCTAGGATGTGTGAAGCATTTCTGTTCTTCTCTTATCCACCTCTTCATCTTGATCTTTAACCTATTAGCTAAAGCCTTGGTAAAAATCTTCTAGCTAGTGTTCAACATGGTCAGTGGCCTCCAATTTTTTATCTCATCTTTGGGGCCTCCTTTCATAATTATTTTGATCATCCCTGTGCTAACTCTCAGATCCAAGGAGCCTTTTTCTTTTGAGTCTTGCTAGAGCTCTAAAGGGCAAGGTCCCACTATGTCCCAGAAGACCTGGTAAAACTCCACCGGGAGTCCATCCTCTCCAGGAGTCTTTCCTTTAGCCATAGCATCAATTGCTTCTTTTAGTTCCTCAAGACTAAGGTCTCTATCTAAGTATTGACAATCAAAGGGAGACCTACTTAATCCTCTTCTGCCTACAGGGGTCTCTAGCTCTTAGCTTTTCGGTTGAGAGGATCTCAATCTCTCCCAAATTAGCTTGAAAGTGGGAGATGACAAGTTCCATAATCTCATTAAGGTCCTGCACGAGCCTCTCATCTTTCTATAGCACATCTAAGGATTCCTTGGTGTGTTTCTTTCAGAGGCTTTTGTACATTTCTTCAATGACCTATTGCTTTTTATTGCCCACCACTCTCTTGTATATATTACGACCTGTCTTGCTTTGATTTTTGCCTCAATTTTTAGGTTGTTTCTTGCACTTCTTAGTTGTGCCTGTCCCTGAGATGAATTATCCTCCTCAAGTCTCTTGATCAGGTCTTCTAGGGATTTTCGCCTCTTCAGCCTCGCTTTGTCTGAGATCTTTTAATCACTTTCACGAAGCACCCTGTGTGTTCTGTGGCTCTCACCCATTTATCTATCATGCTAGCTGTTCCTCCAAACACCTTTTGCCAAATTCTTGCAATATTAGTTTGAACACACTGTAGCTGAAAGAAAAAAGGGTTGGCTTTGAACCAAGATTGGAACCTCCTCCCTTCTCCTTTTTCCATGGAAATTAAAATCGAATTATGGTCCAAGAAGGGGAGGGATAGAAGAGCACTAGCCTTGTGACAAAGGGTGTCATCTAGGAGTCTTCTAGAAAATTAGACTCTGTCCACACGAGCTTTTATATGGTTTTGTCCTAATTGCTTATTAGTCCAAGGTAAAGCAGTGTCTTCTGAGGCGTCAATCAAGAAAGCTTGATATTTTAGCTTATTCCAAGCTATCAACTCACTCCTAGAACATTGCCTAGCCCATTCCATCTATCTCTTCTACTTTCGACCATGTTGAAATCCCCTAGGAGGATGGTGTTATCTTTTCAGGGTTTTTCCTTCCCACATGAATACTCTATCTCTAATAGTGTTGGGGGCATGGACCGAGAACACCCGACACTCTAGATTGGGGTGCATGAAGTCGACCCCTGTTCCATTTTGACTCAAGGTAGTTAAGACCCCTCCTACTACCTGGGAAAGGTTCTTGGAAACTAGTAGCACTGCCCCCCCTCTACCCTCTTCATGATTATTGCAAAACCACACTCTTGTGTCGTGAATTCGGCTAAGTTGCCACTTGAGCTTTTATCCCCTGACTTTGACTTCCTGTAGTGCTAGAAAGTCAGGGTTGAAACCTCTACCATGGATTTTCAACCGAT
Source organism: Dipteris shenzhenensis (assembly GCF_047967505.1). Taxonomy (NCBI): domain Eukaryota; kingdom Viridiplantae; phylum Streptophyta; class Polypodiopsida; order Gleicheniales; family Dipteridaceae; genus Dipteris; species Dipteris shenzhenensis. The sequence continues at coordinate 4,437,623 of NC_141599.1, forward strand.
TGGTTAACAATATGCCATCGTTGTGGTTCGTGATGTGATTTGATGTATAGTGGCAAGTTCATAGAGCTAGGATTGTGCCTTGTCCCAAGAGGATGGTAAAAGAATGAGAAGGGAGAGTGGTATAAAGAGATTAAAGTTGGCCCTCCTTTCAAAATATGACATGTATAAAAGGCCAAATGGTTGACTTTGGTCTTCATTGTTGTATGCACAAGTTTGGAATACAAGCTCCCCCTTCTCTTTAAAGAGTGTCTTTGGGTGTTCTCTTGTTTCCCTTGTAGTGCCTTTGTGTTTTCCACTCCATCCCCCTTCACTCTCTCCTTCCCTCCTTCTCCCTCCCTTCTTCCCTCTCTTCTCCCCTTCTCCCCCTCCTCTCCCTTCTCCCCCTTCCCTCTTTCTCTTGTGGAAACACATTGCAACAATCTGAGAGCTGCTTATGTGACACTTGCGAACGGCTCATGCTTTGTATTGCATTCACAAGGAGTATCTTGGAGTGGAGGCTCCATCAGCATTCCTTCAAGATCCCCACAACACGCGAGTCACTATTGAGAAGACACACAGATCCATCTTCTAATAATTGCTAGTTTAAGATCATTTGATAATCCTTAAACATTGATACTAAGGAAAGAAAATAAATCTTATTTTTACATCATTGGGTATTCCTTTTGTTTCATTTCTTCTTGAAATAAGCTTGTGGCACTAAGGTGAAGCCTCTTGATAGCCTTCTCTTCTCTCTCTCTATGGAACTTGGGTCCTTAGGTTTCTCATTTGGAGGCACTCATTGAAGACTTTGCCCTTCAGCCTACAAATATTTTCTCCCTTTCACTAGAGTAAACGGGGGATCACCTCTATCCAAGGCTGTCTAGGGCTTCATGTGCTGGTCATTCAAGTTGAGCTTCAAAGTCCTGAGTGTTTTCTATGAATTCTTCTTCCTCTGAGCTATCTGAAGGGTTTTTCCTTAGTGATCGCTCTTGATTCTACTTGGTCTACTTGTTGTTATTTCCTGACTTCCCTCCACTAAGCTTTATCCTTCCCATGGTCCTTGGTTTTGGGATCATCTAGGGGGACTTCTTCTTCTACTTGTACATTTTGAGGGGGGGACTAGGTGTCTCTGTGTTTTCTTTCCTACAGCTGTTCCTAGCTGGGCAATCCTTAATGAAATGTCCTGCCAATCTACAAAGGAAATAGGAGTTGGGCATGTTCTTGTAGAAGACTTTCCGTATCAGCTTCGCTCCATCCCCATCTAGAACTCAAATATCATTAGGAGGATCTGTCGCTAAGTCCATTAGGACACATGCTTGGGGGTTTCCTCTTGGGCTAATAAACCTTTCTGTTTCCAAGGCCAGGAACTAACCTAGATGGGTGCACAAAGCCTCAACTTGTGAGAAGAGGGAGAGAGGGAGGTTGGGGAACTCTACCCAAATTGGTGCTTTGGAGGGCGGATGTAAATGTGGCTAAAATTGGCACATTAACTATGCAAACAAATGATGTCAACAGTTATGGTTAATGGTTTACTATGTTTTAAAGGATTGAGGTTTTCATGTGTAAAATTTGGGCTCAAATGGGGTTCAAAGGTACCAAAACAACTAAGATGTTCCCTTAAAAATAAGGGTCCAATTTGACTATATTTCAAAAGAGGCTAAGAGCATAGATTATTTTGAGCACCTATTTTGCTTTTGAGGGTGTTAGGGTGACTTTCATTATCTTGTTGTGAGGAGGCTATTGTTATGGACTAGACCTCAAATTTTTTCCTTGATGTCCTGGTAAAGTATGGGTCGATTCTTCTAGATCCCACTTGATCCTTAGTTTGGAACCTTACTACTATGTAGTGCACCTTTTGTGAGAAGTCTCCATCATCCATTCAATAATTTTAATCTTGATGAACCTTAACAATTCCTCATGAAAAGTTTCCTTTTTGTGTCCCCATATGTCTTAGCAAATTTTACATAGAAACGCTTGTATCTCTTTAGTTTGACCTCAGTGTGTGAACCACAATCGTTGGACCATTTCTACACAATTTTTCATGGCATGCCTTAGTTATGTCTACCAATTTTGTGGATATGCTTAAATGATATTTTTTAAAATGAGATAAAATAGGCTTAGAAAGAGTCTAATGAACATTCTCATGATATCCTTAGTTAAAGGAAGGGAGATATAAAAAGATGATTATATACCTTTTTGAGTCAAAGTAAAGGCAAAAGAAAATATTCCCAAGCATGTTCATCTTAGCTTTATTTTTTTTTGTTCACACAATATTATTATGATGATCACAAAGGTAATATGATAATGGTAACATGAGAAGTATGATTATCACACTATTCTACTTTATAATAATCATTTTTTTTCAAAATGATGAAGCCATACATTTGTTATGTGATAATTTTAGTAAACGTGCTATAATTGTTAAAAGAGTAACACCAAAACTAGTATTGTTGTCTGCCAACCCACATTACAAAAGGACCCTGTTCCTGGTGGTGAATAGTTAAGCCTTTAAATACTTTGGCATAAAACAACTTACATGACCCTTGCCACCATCATATTGGTACATGACTAGTATGCACTTGACCCATGCCTTATTGGTGCACAACTAGTATGCACTTGTGGATTGACACATACCACATATGTCAATCGGACCTTAACAAGCACACAAGCATTAATTTAAAGTGAAAATGAAGATAATTTATGAGTCCAAGGGAAAAAAATTATAACCCAAATAGAAAAAACCATATGAATCCACCAAAACATGCATAAAAATGTTTGTGCTATAATGGCATTGTTGGAAATATCACATACATTATGCATTAAGGGGCATTGCTTTTTAGACATTTTCACACAAAAATTATTAACATATCCCCCAAAGCGAATAAGTAACTCCTTGATGTATCTAAGTTCCCTAAGAAAAGTAGCATTTAAAAACACCTTTTATTGAATGCACATTCCATGTTTACATCCTTACAATCCTCTTAGCACCTTACTTCCCCCCCTATGCCCAACACCCTAGATGCAGTCGTTAACATTGGTTATAAGTTATTCTTCATTATCTTATATTTGATATGAATCTCGCAAACCTCACGTCCAAGATTTAAGTACCAATTAAATACTTATCAGAGATCAAGCTCTATTATTTAAAGGTGGGATGACACCCAAATAAAATGAGGATTAAAAATTAATCCCAAAATTTCAAGGATTTATGATTTACTTATTACCTATGCTTTTTCACTAATTGAACAATAAACAAACAAAAATGTCAAATGAAAATGCACAACATGGCTATTGTGTTGAATCTTGATCTTCACAATTTTAAGGTACAAAGAAGAATTGGCACTATGGACTCTCAAACCAATTAAAAACTCAATATGATTGAATCACAATCACATCTAAAGCGTTGCACTTTGGTTGCTGCTCAAAGTAGTTGTAAGTCGAGATCATTGCAAAACGATAATGAACTATGATAGTTGCATCAAAAACCTAGATGTGAATGACACATGCTCATACACAAAATAACTTTCATAAATATTGCTTTTGTATTATAATTATCGAAACATTATGATAAGGACATATTAGCTCGCATACAAAGTCTATAACTACACAATGAACTTAAAAAAATAAAAAAGGGAGCATTTTTTACACGATTATTTTTATATGTTTATTCTCGGTGCAATGTTGCCTATTGCATGAATACACAAGAACACTTTAAGTGGGATTTTGATTTCTTTACATAGCCAAGAAATATATTAGTTGAGAATTAAAATTTTGTATAGACTCAACATCATAGCAAGTTACAACATAGAAGAAGAATTAGTGCTCACATTGTGCACCCTTTAGAAGAAAACAAATAAAACCACTCTCATCGACTTTGAACTCATCTTTAATAAAAAGGTAAGGTTAACTGTTTGCCATCCAAGGGTGCCCTATTCTACACAATACACCACCAATACACACACACACACACACACACACACACACATATTTTACATACATACATACATGCATGCATGCATGCACACACACACGCGAGCACACACACACACACACATATATATAGAGAGAGAGAGAGATGGGGCAATTATTTTGGCTCATACTTGTAATAGTTTGCGAATGGATGGCATGATTACTATAATGTGCATTCTCATATGTTTACTTAACTGTAGGACAAGAAATATAGTGCATCATAGTCGTATAGGTGGAACTTTCCCATGGAATGCACTAATTCGAAGAGGGCCACATTTGACTATGGGATCATGGCTAACCTTATACGAGAAATTTGAATGAGTACTTAAGATATCAATCTTCTGTTGAGATATCAAGCTCCACTCGTGATATGCCAAGGTGACTGTTGTGCATTTATGTCACCGACTTGTTAGCTGTAGATGTGGTTGGTACACCGCCCATGAATAATAGCTGGATGACAGCTATCCTTATGTACTCTAGTTTGTGGCTCAGTTAGTATGCCACCTTAGTTAGTTGAGTTTGGTTTGAGACCCACATGTAGGGTTCTTCTATTTCTTTGTACAAGAGTTCTTTTGGCTTACACAACTAAGAAGAGGAAAACTGTTTTCAGCCTCCACCTTTTTGTGTACTCCCCCATTGTGTATGTGAGAAAGCCGCAAGTGAGACTCCTTCCTTCTCTCCCACTATCTTCACATGGTATCAGAGCCTGGTTCGTGGTAAGGAGCTCAAGAAAGCAAACCAAGTTCACGGTGTCTTGGTAAGAGGACTAGTGTTGCTTTCCTTTTTCAAGTTTGGGAGCAAATCTCTGCAGGTAGCACAGCCGAAAAGTGCAAAAGTGCATTGTCTTAGATTGAGATGCCCTTTGCGGTGTGGCGAGAGGGCAATATAAGCTGCGGGGCCCATTGTGGAGGTCATTTTGGGGCCTGTTTTGGAGGCGGAAGTTCTCCACAAGCCCTGTTTTTGTTGTGCGACCACTGCTCTATAGGTTGGTGAAAAGTTGCCGTAGAAATTGCATTGTATGCCTATGCGCAAAGATACTGGGAGTTACAAAATCATCCTTATTGCTTGTTGATGCAAAATCATCACTAGGAAGTGACTGTATGGTCAAATACTACTTTCGTCAGTTTTGCAGATTTGCCCGTGTGAGGCAGAAGCTATGTTTTTTGCAGTGACAGAATATTTTGCAGTGTTTTGTAATGGCGTCTGATTCTCTTTCACAAATTGTCACTGAAAAGCTTGACAAGAACAACTTCCAAGCATGGGAGTTTAGAATGACGAATTTTCTTATGGAAAAAGGCTATTGGGAGTTCATTACAGGAAATGAAGAAGAACCAGTTCTTCGTAATGTTCCCAATCAATAGGAAATGCAGGCATTTAAAGGATGGCATGAGAGAGCCAGAAAAGTTATGTACTAGCTGTCTATCAGTATTTAAGATTCTATGATTGTGCATATTCAGGATGAAAGTACGCCAAAGGAGGCATGGAATACTTTGGCAAAAATGTACAGCACAAATACGCAAGCCAGGAAAATGCGGCTCAAGTAGGAGTTGCACAATGTGCATAGAGAAAATATGAGCATCAATGACTACCACATGAAGGTGAAGAAAATTGCAGATGCACTTGCTTCCATTGGGTCGCCAGTGGAAGATGATGATCTAGTTTCTGTGACCTTGCATGGTCTAGGAAAGGATTATGCACAGTTCTGGACATCCATTGCCGTCCGTGAAAAATTTCTTGATTTTGAGGAGTTGTTTGCTCTTCTAATTTTTGAAGAGTGTAGAAATGGTGGTGCATCTTCTTTAGGAGGAACTTCAAAAGAAACTATCTTCTACACAAATGTTGGAAGAGGTAGAGGCAGAGGTAGAGGAGGCCGAACTAGAGGCCGTGGTAGAAATCAGAATATGCAACAAACTCAAGAAAACCAGTCCTTTGGAGGAGGACGTGGTAACTCTAGAGGCAAGGGGAGCCAAAGAGGTCGTGGTGGATGGCAGAGAGGCCAAAATGCAAACAGCAACGTCGAATGCTACTATTGTGGTAAAATGGGTCATATGGCTAAAGACTACTACAAAAAGCAATTATGAATGGAAAATTGCAGCAAGGCAATTATGCATCCTCTAGTAGACATGGTGATGACAGAAATCAGCATTTGTTTATGGTGCAGCACATGACCAATTATGTGACAAGTGCAGAAGAAAGTAATGATGTGTGGTATGTTGACTCAGGTGCATCAAACCACATGACAGGTCATGCAGAATGGATGCAGGATGCAAGGAAAATGGAAAGACTAGGATTTATGGAGACTGGTGATGATACTCCACATCCTATTGTGCAGATTGGTAAAATTCCTTTGCCTATGCAGAATGGCAAAAAGAAATACTTGTTTGATGTATTTCATGTCCCGAACATCACCAAGAACCTGGTTTTTGTTGGTCAAATGGTTGAGCAGGGCTTGGGGTCAGATTTAATCCTCATGGATGCTTTATTGAGGATATGAAAAATAACGGTCGCTTGATAGCAAAAAGAAAGAAGAAGGGCAAGATGTTTACGTTGGATGCGGACATGCCTGAATTGAGTGCAGCAATGTTTGCACATGGGACCGGTGTAGTTGCAGATATTGACATCTGGCATAAACGCATTGGTCATGTTAATGTACAGTGACTTAAATCAATGCAGGCCCAAAACATTGTTGTAGGATTGCCTAAATTCAAGGTTGCAAAAATGCATAAGGTATGTGAAGCCTGTCAATTTGGAAAACAGGCAAGAAAACCATTTCCTAGACATGTTCAAGAGAGTAAGAAGCCATTGGAATTAATCCACTCTGATGTGTGGACTACTAAAGCTGCATCTATTCGAGGTTGTCATTATTTTGTCACTTTTATTGATGACTACAGCAGAAAAGTTTGGGTGTATTTTATGAAAAAGAAAAGTGAAGTGTTTGGGCATTTCAAAGCTTTTAAAGCTATGGGTGAAAAAGAAACAGGCCTACAAATAAAATGCCTAAGGTCAGATGGAGGGGGAGAGTACCTCTCAAATGAGTTTGCAAGGTTCCTGTAGGAGCATGGCATAAAGTAGCAATATTCATGCAGTCACACCCCACAGCAAAATGGACTTGCAGAAAGGAAAAACAGGCATATTGGAGAGGTACCTCGGGCCATGCTAAATGAAAAAGACCTACCAAATTATTATTGGGTTGAAGCAGTTGCTACAGCAGTTTACATAATGAACAGGACTCCCACTGCAGCAATACATGGCATGACACCAGAGGAGATGTATACTGGTAGGAAACTAGATATTTCTCATTTGAAAATTTTTGGTTGCATTGCCTATGTTCATGTCCCAGATGAGTTGAGGTCTAAGTTGGATCCAAAAGTTGAGAAGTGCATCTTTATTGGTTATTCTCTGCAGTAGAAAGGGTATAGATGTTATAACCCTTCTACTCGTAAGTTTACAGTGAGCAAGGAGCACTGTTGTTTTTGATGAGATGAGCAGCTGGTATAAACCAGTAAATGTGATTGATGATGTAGATGCACAAAATGGTAATGTTGCATAGAATTCATAGCAGCAAACACAAAATATTAGTGGACCTACAGTGTCCTCTAGCAATGGTTCACATACTTCGCCATGGACAGGCAGATTGAGATCAGGAGGATCTCCTCAAAGCAATGCAGATAGTGGTATGCAGGTATCACGAAAAGGAAAAGAGAAGGTAGATCAGCCCATGTTGGATGTGAATCCAAGTCACTCTTATGTGGATGGTGAATCCAGTGGCTCAGAACAGAGCATTGATGATGAGTTGGGTATTCCTTCTGTTGTTACACCTGGAGTAAGGAAGACCAGGGATGTTTTGAGACCACCTGGAAGTGAGCCTACTTTGCGCAGGTCTACTAGAGCTAGGTATCCTCTGGATAGGCTGAAATATGATGGATTTACAACCACTCACTATGCCTATATGGTCAAAGTGATATAGGAACCAGAACCCACTTCTTTTGAGCAAGCCATGGGAAAAGAAAAATAGGAGAAAGCCATGGATGAAGAAATGGATGCCTTGGAAGCAAATGCTACATGGGAATTGGTGCCTTTGCCTAAAGACAAGAATGCAATTGGTTGTTAGTGGGTTTATAAGGTGAAGCACAAAGCAGATGGTTCTATGAACAAATACAAGGCAAGATTAGTTGTCAAAGGGTATGCACAGACATATGGCATTGATTATGAAGAAACATTGAGTCCGGTTGCAAGGATGGCAACCGTAAGAGTAGTCATTGCCATGGTTGCATCAAAGGGATGGTCTTTACATCAGATGGATGTAAAGAATGCCTTCTTGCATGGTGATTTGCAAGAAGAGGTCTTTATGGAGCAGCCACCAGGTTATGTCCATGCTATTCATCATGAGTTTGTTTACAGGTTGAAGAAAGCCTTGTATGGCTTGAAGCAAGCACCTAGAGCATGGTCTAACAAGATAGGACATTATCTTGTCACTATTGGCTTTCAAATTTCCAAGGCAGATTTCTCACTTTATGTGAGAAAAACAGAGAAAGGTATTATGCTGCTTGTCATTTATGTTGATGATTTGATCATCATAGGTGATAGTGATGAAGATATCCTTCATGTGAAAATGCTATTGAAGTAGAAGTTTGAGATGAAGGATTTGGGAGAGCTACGTTATGTCTTGGGCATTGAGATGATTAGATCACCAAGTGGTATACGGCTCTTGCAGAGGCAGTATGGATTGGACATGCTGTCCAAATATGGGATGACAGGCTGTAAGCCTATTTCAGTTCCTTTGGAGCAGAATGTGAAGCTGAGGGCAGATGTAGGTGAGCTTCTAGAAGACCCTACTATGTACAGATGCATAGTAAGAAGTTTGATTTATATGACTATTACCAGGCCAGATTTGAGCTATGTTGTTGGATTGGTAAGTCAGTTTATGCAGGCTCCAAGGAAACCGCATTTGGATGCGGCTAGATGCATACTCAGGTATGTGAAGTCCACATTGCATTATGGACTATTTTATGAGGCTGGGGTTCAGATACAGTTGCATGGGTACACTGATGTTGATTGGGCTAGTAGTATTTCTGATAGACTGTGTTCTCTTTTGGGAGTGCTGCAGTCACTTGGAGCAGCAAGAAACAGCCTACAGTTGCCTTGTCGAGCACAGAGGCTGAGTACAGGGGTGCAGCGATGGCTGCATGTGAGTAGCTTGGTTGCATAAGCTACTTTATGATATGCATCAGATGGGCCAGTTGTCATTTATTGTGACAACATGAGCAGTATACACTTGGCAAATAACCTAGTCTATCATGCTAGAACAAAGCACATTGAGGTGCATTATCACTATGTGCAGGAGAAGGTTTTACTAGGACTTATTGATCTAGTTTATGTCAGCACAGAGGATCAGGTAGCTAACATATTCACGAAGGCATTGGGCGCAGAGAAGCTGCGCAAATTCAGAGACCTGCTTGGTGTGCAAGAATTGGGATTGAGCTCGAGGGGGAGTGTTGAGATATCGAGCTCCACTCGTGATATGCCAGGGTGACCGTTGTGCATTTATGTCACCGACTTGTTAGCTGCAGATGCGGTTGGTACACCGCCCATGAATAATAGTTGGATGACAGCTATCCTTATGTACTCTAGTTTGTGGCTCAGTTAGTATGCCACCTTAGTTAGCTGAGTTTAATTTGAGAACCACATATAGGGTTCTTCTATTTCTTTGTACAAGAGTTCTTTTGGCTTACACAACTAAGAAGAGGAAAACTGTTTCAGCCTCCATCTTTTTGTGTATTCCCCCATTTTGTATGTGAGAAAGCCACAAGTGAGACTTCTTCCTTCTCTCCCACTATCTTCACATCTTCTTACCTTCCAATTTGATTATTGTGAGTCCATACAAGATATCTTAGAAGTTGGATTTAGACAATTAGGAATTTTCATTTTCAATGTAAAAGATATAGAATCATGTATAGTCCCAATGCTACAGTAGGGTGCCATAGACTTTATCAAAATTTGGACAAATGAAAGCGATAATTTTGCTCTTCCTAAACAATGTGAATAAGTACATAAAAGCGAATTAAGATGATCATGACCACACTTCAACTAGACATAGACTTATTTAGAATGGGGGACTTGGTTGAGGATGCAAATTTTGATGTAAATACTACTTCTTGATAGCTTATCATGGATAGAGCTTTTCTTCATTTGCTAATGAGCTTGTATTTGCGTAATGACATTTCATTTCTTGACTTCATCATGATTATATGAAGGTATTTTATCCCAATATTAGTGTGAGGTTAAATTTTTTATCTTTCAAGTTATCTCAAGTACAAAGCAATAATTTAAGGGGGTCAAGGGGACATGCATGCTTCCCTCATCAAATGTGAGAGTAGTTATTTTAGATGCCTTTCGTGTAGCTCCCTCACCAACTTTGAGTAGTAATTTAAGGTGCTTTGGGCCTTGGCTATAGCTCATCCTTGTAGTGGTTGCATGCCTCCATTTTGAAAGTGTTTAAGAGTTAACTCCTACATGCAATACTCTAAGCACTAAACCGCAAGAGACACAAACAATAGATATGCAAAACTATTGTATTCCAATGAACCGAAATGACTACATCTCTACGACAACTCCTCTACTGCTTACAACATCTCATCATAGAATAGATCAGGTCTAGCAGGTAGCCGAGCATCACGCTCGTTAATCACCGCTTCTGACTTGAAGGAAGAGCAGCCACAAAATTTGTCAAAGATCACCAACTAACAAAGGTGCTCCAAACAACCTCTTATGCATGTCCATGCACATGAGCCATGTGGCAATGCTTCTACCAAACCTTCACAAAAAGACCCCATCGAGGCTAGGTTCCAATACCCCCCCTCAAGTTGAGGATGGGTAAACGTGGTCTCCTGCATGAAAATGCCTTGCAAGCAAAATCTCAGAGAACCCAAAGGATGAAATATGGACAGAGTTGCATATCTCTCACAAAATAGAAGTGAGGATTTATAAACCTTCTCCCCAAAACAAAACACACAGGCGATGACCTATATACCAAGTCAAACGACGTCTGCTAGACCAAAATGACCCAAAGTAGTTAAGTGAACACACACATGTGATCAACAAGAACTCACCTCAACCCTACAGGGTATTTTTGGCTTACAAACTAATCAATTTTATTGACATATCCTACTTTATTTGCTGCTAATGCAACATGCACTCTTAGAGCACGTACTCTTTATGATCAGCGTCGTAAATGACGCATAGTTCTTCATCAACATTGTGAGCACCTTCGTTGCCGGTAACGGCCTCCTTGTTCTTCTTAGATAGAGCCTCTTTCTTTCAAAAGCAATGATCTTCCTTATGTCCTGATTTGCCACAATAGTCACACTGAAAGTATTTGAATTTGCTTTTCAAAATACTGGTCGTATATGCTTTGTCTTCATTTTTCTCAAGATTCTGACATCGCTCTTCATCCAAAAGTGTTGCTATTAACTCCTCTAGACTTATGTTGGCATTGATATGTAGAATCTTGACCAGATCATCGTATGCAGGAGCTAGACTAGAAAGAAGAACAGTGCAAGAGCTAAACTAGTAAGAAGAATAGCCTTTGAGTCATCATCCTCAATGTGAACAGATATCTAACTCTGTGAGCTGACGAAGAATGGACCGCATGTGATTCAAGTGCTCACCTAAAGTGATACTTGCCTTCATTTCAAGACTGAAGAATTCTTACTTCAACAAGACTTTAGAATTCTTTAACCGTGATCCAAGCAATGCTTCGATGCTGACCCAGTTTTCATGAACTGATTTTTCAAAATCAAGATGATGATGAAACTTACTCCCCAAGGTTCTACCTTGGATTCCAAGTGCCTTCTCGTTGCGTGCTTCCCATAAGTGGATTTTCTTCGTGCCTTGATTGTTGTTGGGCTTCTTCTCCATACCCGCAACCACTGCCCATAAGCTCTTTTCCATGAAATACAATCTCAGACTGAGTTGCCATGCAAGGAAATTTCCCCTCGTGAAAGTGACCAACTTGGCCGTGTCGTTCTTAGCTTCCATCTTGACTCCTAGTGCTTTGATACCAACTGAAAGTGTTTAAGAGTTAACTCCTACATGCAATACTCTAAGCAATAAACTGCAAGAGACACAAACAATAGATATGCAAAACTATTGTATTCCCATGAGCCGAAATGACTACATCTCTACGACGACAACTCTACTACTTACAACATCTCATCATAGAATAGATCAGGTCTAGCAAGTAGCCGAGCATCACGCTCGTCAATCACGGCTCTTGACTCGAAGGAAGAGTAGCCACAAGATTTGTGAAAGATCACCACCTAACAAAGGCACTCCAAACAACCTCTTATGCATGTCCATGCACACGAGCCAGGGGGCAATGCTTCTACCAAACCTTCACACAAAAACCCCATCGAGGCTAGGTTCCAACACATTTGAATATTAAGTAATTTGGTCATGATCGGTTGTGAATATGTATAAGGTTAAGCAATGGATCATATGGTTTGGATTTGATGATGGGATTTAATTTCAATTTAGAGAGTGGAAAATTGCTATTTTGGGTGATGGAACATATCCTTTGCCTTGCATTTATTTAGTATTGTTAGTTGTTCGTGATTCTATGTCATTCTCTCTTTATACAAGTGTATAATTGATATAATTGTGATGATGTGAGGATATATTGAAGGATAAGAAATCATTTGTGATAGATCATTAGTTTCTTGAGGTCTTGAGAGATGTTTTGATGCATGCCCAATGATTATAAACTTAGGTTGTTGGATCTCATTATTTTGTTTGTTTGAATATGGATTATAAAGATATATTTTTATGATTTTCTCTCCTAGTAAATAGACATTGTCTATGATCCTCCTGCCTTGTCTTGACTTGTCTGACACTACCTCAACCCCACAAAGGAAGAAGAAGAAACAATATCTATTTATAAGCTCATGCATCTAACACTAATACAAAATATTAAAGCTTGGTTTATGTATTATCCTAGATAAGGGACATGTAAGATAGCACATGCATTAATAGGAAGGGGTTTATTAATTTTACATTTGACTCTTTTTTTTAATAGAAGTGTACTCATAGAAGGGATTTTTAAATTGAACATTAAAAGGGGAAAAGTTTGTGAAGGATTAGGATAGAAATCATATATATAGTAAGGGTATTAAACTTGACCCTTTGGATCCATGTGCTATCTAGGGTCTTTGAATAGTGAGCCACTAGGTATTATGGAACACTAGGGATGACAACACTAAATTCAAAAGCTAGCTAGAGCAACAAAAATCTTAGAGGCTATGTAAATGTTAACAGGCAAAGGAAACAAAGCCATTATGTGAGTCAAAAGTCAAGGATCCACTCACAACAATTTACAAATAAGCCAATTTAATCATAATCCTATAAAAACAAATGGTTTGTACAACCAACAAAAGCTTTAATAGAAAATGAACCCGCCTAAAACAATTAATTAAAGCCACTATGCACTTCAACATTTTTGAAGGAATTTAAAGTGAAGTTTTAGAAACAATGGTCTAAAAACAAATGGTTGTCACAATTAACCAAATCCATGATGTTAGTCAAAACTCTAGGGCCATTAAGGCCCACATATTTTATTGAGTTCCCTTTCCCATGTGTCATAGTGGGATTAGTTAATCTTTCAACATCAAATTATGCATATGAAGGCATCCAAAGAGAGTGAATATGCAATCAATAATATCCTCATCATCATCCAATAAATTAGAGAGCCTTATTCAATGTATTGACATATGTCTCCATGCGTGTCTTACAAGAAATAAAATGTATCAAGATTTGATTCCACATGGCAATATCCTTAAATATTTCATTGTACTTATCAATCCCCAAGAGTGAATAAATAAATAAAGAAATCTACAAATATTATATCTTAGGAAGAAATTAAAGTAGTGGGACCACCTTCACATTCCTCATAAAGCTTCCCATGACAAAAATCAACTAATTCTTGAACCAATCAATATCAAAAGGTAATGTATTCATCATAATATGTTACTAAATCATTTTAAAAAGATAACGCTCTAATCAATCAATATCACAAGGTAACGTGTCCATTTTTATGTTCTCAATACATGTAGGTCATTATATGCTTTACCTAAGGAACAATAAAGTATCACTTACTATGTATGTGCCAGAAAGGTCCTTTGATCAATGTTAAATTTTAACTAGCATTGTACATTATTACATGTTTCGGCACATGTGTGCATCATTTTTTGCGCTTTTGTGTTATGCATACATGCAATCGTTGACCATAATGTAGACATGACCACACCATTCATGTGTATTTTCAACTAATTTTGGCTAGATTTCATTACATATGTCTATAAAAGTTTAATTGTGATGCTATAATTTTCCCTATTTGCTTGGACACACAGCATATATCCCTAGCTAGGACAGTAACAAGGTATTATGGAGATACCCTAGCTATCACATAAAGATGCCTTAGGTGTCACATAAAGAGAGAGAGGACGGTGTGATCATAAATGTAGTGGTATTTTTGTGAAAAGAATATAAACATGTCACATCTTTGAAGCGAATTGCTATAATAATAAAATTTTGAGGCATGAGGATTCAAGCCTTACGTGTCAAGGGTTTTTAGTTTTTTAATATGATTATGGAAACATGGGTTTTTAGTTTTTTAATATGATTATGGAAACATGCCCTCGATTCTTGGGATATCATATTGAAGGGCACTATAGAGTTAACAAAATAGTCCTTCATGTTGTGGTGCTCCATAGGTTGTTATATGCATGTATTAAAAGGGGGACTTCTCAATTAGGGAATTGGAGTAGTCGAAGGGCTTGTGTTTAGATGCAACCAACATCAACTATGAATAATATAATAAAATAGGTATATTTTTGTGAAGGCAAAATCTATATACAAGGGGATCTTTTCGAAAGTCGAAAAATGAATGTGATGATGTCTCTATAATGCAATTATCTTTCATGAGAAGCTATATAAGATTTACAACTCAGTCTATAGACTAATAAACAACTATAGATGAAGGTATTTGGCCTATTTGCATGCTAGTGGTGGTCCTTGTGGGAGAAAAATCTAGGGAAACTCCTGGGGCGTGCACTATGTGAAAACCCGATATAGCATGTGTGTATGCTCAAAGGGTATTTATATCCTTGTATTCCTCAAATGTGTGCATTTTCTTTGGATGCACAAGAAAATAAAACCCCTTCTATTGAATGCATGCACTATCTTACATATTGCTTGGTGAACTCCCCAACGGGAAAATCCTCATTTCAGCTGCATTTTTGGGGTGGTGGAGGACTTCTAAATTCTTGATGCAATCCACAAAGTAATGAAGGGAATTTATATTGCATTGTCATGGAGTGCTTGTAGTAGCCAGAGTATCTGAAATCTTTGAAGTGTCATGTTTCATGTATGCATAACATCAACTAAGTAGTATAGGTAGTCTAGATGTTAGAAAAAGGAGCTTAGGACTTCTCGTGTGGACTTTTAACCACCAATGGTAGAATTTTTTTTCCCAATGGATAAACAAATCTCGGATAAACCTTTATCTTAAAATTAGGTGCAACACTATGGGACACAACCTTGCAAAGAGTGCGACTATGTTCATGGCTTGCTTTTGGACATTAGAGCACATTCCAACTCAAAGATTTTCCACCCTTTAAACTTTTTGAATGAGTTTTCCACCTTGTTTCTATGTATCTTTTCTTGCTACAAAGGAGCACCCTTGCAACGGAGAAAAGAGCGACACTAGGCGTGGCGTTAGTTGCTTTTGAGAGACTAGTTCTCCAAATTAGCTTTTGTAACTCAACATCGTGAAATTTGTTGATGTTGGTTGGCTTTATAAGGTCTGTAGTTTTGAGGACCATGTGGGGGAATTAAGGCCAAATAACCATTGTTAAATTATCTGTCAAAATTTTATAATGTCTTGATTGCACCTTATTCCCCCCCAGTGCTTGAAGGTTTAGGCATTAGATGGCATCAATGCGCTTGAGCCCAAGTGGTGCACTATTGAGTACAATTTTCTTGTTAGGACATCTCTTACCCTTTAGACATATTGAGGGAAACAAGTAGAAATTGATGAGAAATGGGCTCATAACCAAGCATCATCCTAATGGTGTAGGCAGGGACAACTTGTTGCCATGCCAAAGAGATTGCCAACTATGGAGACATCCTTGTAGAGCACAATTACACCATGGGTGGCCTCATTTTGCACTACTCATTCAGAGGGCATTTTTGTATCTCTTTGAGAATGCAGTAGGCCTTCTTCGTTGAAAAAGCTCAAGGCAATGAGAAACATAGATTCTCGATTTTATAGTTATTGTCACCTTGCAAGAAACATGTTGTCACCTTGCAAGAAGAGCGAGAATGGCTAGAGGAGTTCCGAAGCATGAGGAATGGCTATTAATGAGCTTAATGTTACCATTTTTGCGATTTTAGGGGAGCCTATTGAAGAAGGCGAAGCAGCCCATTTTTGTCTTTCCTGAAATTTCGATTACAGAAATTGCATTCGTGGGAGTGCGCTCTTAGCACTTTTGTTTGAGAGTTGAGAGTTATGGCTATTCTTCGCCTTTGTGAGCGATGTTTCTCATGAGCCGGGTGCACTCCTAGGGTGTTTACACATCGATGCTTGCTCACGCAAGAGAAGATATGTACCCTCTTCATTCCTTGCACGAAATGGGGAGCGCCCATGAGCTTTGGTAGCCATGACCCATTGCCCATGTGCGTAATGTGGGATGACAAAGGGATTTGAATGTTGCACCTGCCAATGGGAAATGCTTAGAGGTCCTTATTACTTCTTTTTTTCTGGTGTGCTCTCCACTTAGTGTGTAGGTACATAGTGCCTGCCCCTTCTCTTGTGTGTGCAGGCAGGCACCGGGCGGGGTGTACTTGACCTCAGAGGGGCGTGCTACATTGGCAAATATTTCGTTGTTGCTCGTTTTTGCAAGTCGTTGAAGGTAAGGCGCCCCCGTTTCTGAGTGCTCGTGTCACAAAGCCATTCGTTGAATAAGTTTGAGCGCCAAAGGAGAGGGTAGATTTCCATCTTCAACGGGGCATTTTGACGCCGAAGGAGAGTGTAGATTTCCATCTTGAGCGGGGCATTTTTACGCCAAGTAGTGGGGAACAGCAATTGGGTGGGGAGTATATCCAGGTGAAGGAACGGGAGCCTATGAGATAGAGCGAAACTGATGAGATGACACATCATCATCATCATAATCTTGAAAGAAAGCAGAAGTGCATAGGTACAACATGAAGAATCATCATCCATCATCATCAACGTCGTTGAAGCTGGCGAGAGTGGTCGGCTGCTGGTCTGCCATTCAAGCTCAGCTCCCGTAAATCCTCCAATCCAAACAGTGTGTGTGTTGCCTTACCTCTTCACTAATAAACATCTCTCGCTCCATTCCATCCCTCCCATCTCCCATTTCTATCGATTCATCATCGCATTGCACCTCGCCCCTCCAGCTTGGTTTCCCCAACCAACCAGCATCTCCCTGCTTAGATCATGTTCGTTATCCTCTCGCTCATCGACTCCACGCAGACCCTGCGCCCCTGCGCCACTAGTCCTTCAGCTTTGCGAAGCGCAGACGTGATCCAGTAACCGCTTGATCCTCAGTTTAGCTCTTACCGTATTTTCGAAGGTTTGAATTCCAGGAGTGGGCCGTCATTTACTGTGTAGCCTCTTCAATTTGCCCTGCGGATGAACTGTAGTAAGCCTCCTTATATCGTGTCACGTCTGTATAGGAACCAATTCATCCGACGAGTGGAAGGACGAGACAATGGCGCTGCAATGCTCACAATCAGGCCTTTTCTTTTCCCAGGTTGTTCTCTTGCTGACATGGGACATGGTCAAAAGCGTGTTTGTCCTGACGGGACTTCATGTGGCAGCCGCTCTGCTCGTCCTTAGCACGATGTTTACTGTAAAATAAAGTCCAGGGCTTCCCTTGCTATCTCGTCGTGAATTCTGTTTACCTTTGTTGAAATCGGAAAATTTTCACCTCAAACTCGCCTCCAATTTGTAGCTGGCACCTTCAGCACACCATCAACAAGGCCTTACTATAACTTGCTAGCATCCATGCCAGGAATACTGTTCCTGTGCGAAATTGAGTCCGCCGTGCCACTATATCACGCCATTAAGATACTACACTGTTAATGCTCCACCAGAGAGTTTTTTTGCCTTTTGCTTTAGACTGCTTGGGTTCCCCTAGTTATATGGCCCCTCTCCTTCCACGACATACCTTTTGTGGATCTTATCGATTTTGCTTTTATCAGTCTTTTGCCAAATCAGCCCAAGATGTTGCAATTGTTTTCTATCACAAGCGTGTTCTGCCACCCAGCCCCCCCCTCCGCGCCCCTTTCCTGCACCCCCTGTCCCCGAAAAAAGGGAAAGTCTACCTTTTATCCACATGCGCATTTAGAAGTTCTTCCAGGCAAGTTGTGTGCGTGTGTGTGTGTGTGAGAGAGAGAGAGAGAGAGAGAGAGAGAGAGAGAGAGAGAGAGAGAGAGGTTAGTGTCTCCTACAGATCCAGAGGCTCTAATAAAACTGTAAGGTATAAAAGGAGAGAGAAGGGATGTGTGGGTGTGTGTGTGAGAGAGAGAGAGAGAGAGAGAGAGAGGGAGGGAGAGAGAGAGAGTGGTTAGTGTCTCCTACAGATCCAGAGGCTCTAATAAAATGGTAAGGTATAAAAGGAGAGAGAAAGGATGTGTGCAAGAGAGAGAGAGAGAGAGAGAGAGAGTACTTGTGGCTGGTGCTTGGTCATTAATAGATCAGCTACTAACGTCTTGTTAGGTCAATTTGGGCATAGTCTGATGCACTCGAGCCTTCCATGTGTATCTTGCATTGCAATGGTGCGCCAATTGACTACTGCTTGGTTGTTAAGTAAGCCGTGGTGCACCTAAGATGATGTCTGCTGGGCCTAATTGGTTTAGAATGAACACTATTTCTCTGCCATCCCACTAATGCAGAGTTTGACATAAGATGCTATTGCTCTAGTACTAACTGGATGCTAGACACTCCCAAATGCAGTCTGAGACATTGCCAAAGGCCCATTGTGGATGTGTACAGGATCAAGCATACGGTTAGGAGATTATTTCGTAGTCTTGACACTTTATAAGAGGGTTTTAAGTGGGCTTCAAATGACGGCTGGATGGGCTGACAAGGTTGGGAGTACGATCGGAGTCAAATAGGATTGTCCCTTGTCACCGACCCTGTTTGGCTTCAACATAGATGAGTTCATCTAGACACTAGGAGGCACGGGCTTCTCTTTTTAGATCCTGGGTTTAGATTCTCCTCTACACAGACGATGTGGTCTTACTCTCGTCTTTTGCTGAGGGTCTCCAATGACATTTGGATGTACTTCAGACTTTTTGTGAGATGTGTGATTTGATGGTCAACCTTGACAAAACCAAGGTTATGATCTTCAAGACGTCCATGGGAGTCATGCATTGAGAGTAGTTCACTTCAATGGGTTGCTAGTAGAGATTGCCCTATACATATCTGGGAGTGCTCTTCTGCGGCCTGATCTTCATGATGAGACGAGCAATGCAGGGTCAATTGAGCAGGGGCTATGTGCACTTGCCAGGCTCGAGTGCCAATGCTTCTACTTTCATTCCAGGATCCCAGGACCAGGTCTCTTCTCTCTGATTCTCTGATCTGCTCAACTAATATGTATGGTAATCCATGCTATCCGACTGGAGTTGCTGGACTCAGAGTTTGCAGATGATACAACCCTGTTCGTGGAGGGCTCATTTAAGAGTCTAGAGACGGGGTTCACCTTGCCCTAGAGGTGCACTCTTTGGCTTCAGGCATTAAGACCATTTGTAATAAGTCGGTCTGTAAGCTTTGTGGAGCACCAGGTGTGGGGTGCTGATTTGAGCCTCCGTTGGATTTCCCCAGGACAAACTGTGAGATCCTTGGGTTGTCAAGTTTGAGATTGGATATTTAACCAAAACAACGGACTGCCTTAGTGTCACGGGCATCTACAGCCCGTGGACATACTGGTTGCCCTGCAGGTTGCCATGTCAGCACACTGCAGCAGCCACGTGGACTGCCACAGGTGCACAGCGGCGCAGACAATTGTGCCATGTCAGTGCTGCCACAGGTGCACAACAGGCGCAGATAGTAGTGCCATGTCAGTGCTGACATCAGCAAACTTGAACTGCCACGTGGCAATCGGATGACATCAGCGAGGGTCGGGAACATCAGCAGGGTTTGGTGGATCTGCAGTAGCTCGTCAGTCAGTTTAAATTTGTGTGCCCAAGGGGGCCTGTAAAAAGCAGCCCCTTGGCCCTCATTCTTCATCCACACCTGCAGGCTCCAGCCTTCAGCCAGCAGCAGCCCAGCAGCCCCTTCCAGCTCTCCTTCAGTTAGTCGTCAGTCCGGTTCAGTCCGGTACAGCACCAGATAGGGTCTTCCCTTCAGCAACCCTCAGTTCCAGATCTACAGTGAGGATATCCTTCCTCTATACAGCAGTCTCTATTCTCTTTGAAGTGAGGGTTCTCCCTCCATATAATACTTGTTCTTTACAGTTGCATTTAGCCCTCTGAGCTAGACATTGTTCAATTATTATTGTCCCTCTTCGGCGGAACACTATATTCTCTCCCTCTGATTCTCACACTCACTCCACTGTTCCACTTGTGTTTTTAGTGCATCGTTCTTTCAGTTCAGACAGTAGTGAGTAGGAGAGAGAGTGAGTTAGGCTATCTCCCTGGTACATTGGTATCAGAGATTCAGTTTTTCTTTTTTGAGATAGGGAGGGTAAGTTTAGAGACAGCCCCACGATTTTATGGAATAGATAAGATCTGGAAAGGACACCATGAATACAAGTGAGCAGTTCAACTCAAGCAGGGATGAGGGATCTGCTGCCCTGCCCAGCCCCACCACCATAGATTCCGGCAAAAGCTACGATGTCTGCCATGATGGCCATGATGTAGACTATGATGCAGATGCAGCAACAACAGTCCAAGAGTCTCTTCAACCACATGGTTCAGCTCCAAGACATGTGGGATGGTCGTGAGCAAGCTGCCAGAGAACGCAAGAGAGCAGCCCGGGAGGCAAAAGAAGAACATGATCGTGAGGCGAGGGAGGCGAGGGAGCTGAGAGAGCGTACCGCTCAGGACGAGAAGGAAGAACAAGACCGGCAACTCCTCATTTCTCTACTCCTACCACATGGAGAGGAAGGCAGGGAGAGAGTCCAGCAGCCCGTCAAAACTTATTTTCCAGGGAAGCTCAACTTTATTGTGTACGACGTTAAGGAAGAACCTCTAGTGTTGACTTGTGGCTCAATCAGTTTGAAAGGTACTACGTACCTTATAGGTGATGCGGTCACCTAATGGCTCTAGTGGTAGAAGGACCATTATGATGTAGATGAGGAGGCACCTCTTTACAGGTGGACGGAGTTCGTGAAAGACATCTGCTCACGGTTCTTGCCACCTAAGTATTCGGACAGGCTTCAAAGTCAGTCCTATGAGCAAAACCTAGGGGACACCGACATGGTGAATCATTATGCCAACAAGTTCACTCAGGTGTTCATACAGTTGTAGATGGAGGAAAATCAGAAGCTGAGTAAGTTTCTCTATGGACTGTGTTCAAACATCTGGTGGTATGCTCGTAGTTTTTAGGCCACGGGATTACATGTGTGCATACGACCTTGCTCAGAACTTTGAGCTTATGCGCAAGGGTCTAGGATCCAAAGCAGGTCAATAGTAAGAAGCCTTAGGACTCCCCGTTAGGAGATGGTGGGAAGAAGTCCCGCAATGGGTAGCAGAAGAATAATTGGATGGCAAAGGACAGCAATGGCTATGGTAGGTCCTTCGATGTAGTGGCTCGCTACCTATACAAATGAGAACTGATGCTTCCATTGTCATGTGCAGGGCCACATCAAGTAGGATTGCCTGCACTTTAAGAAGCAAGGAGCCATGTCAAGTGGTTCATCTACAGCTTTGACTCTGGGCAAGACAACCTCAGTGGCTATAGAGGAGATCAAAGATCAGCAGATTGGAGAACGTCATCAGTTTCTCACTATAATTCGATTCTACGGCCTTAAAGTCCTTATCCTTGTAGATTCAAGGGGTTCCGAGGATATATCTCCACGAAACCTGCACAACGAGCCAAGTTGACTCTCGTAGGGTAGGCAAGTACACGAACATTCAGGGTCTCACTGACTCAAGAAGCGGACGCCGTCTTGGGAGCCCGATGGTGGCACCAGTTCAAAGTTCGACGTGACTATCAGCACTTGGGTTTGGACCTCAGAAGTCCAGACCATGGGGGAAGTTTATTGCTTGGCTCAAGGATACTTTGACTTGCCCTTTGATTTTATCAAATCAAATGGCATGAGAGATCCACCAAAGAGGTGAGGCATACATAGTCTACGCCAACTCGACTAGTACAAACACTCCCGCCAAGGCCCCCGAATAGGAAGATTTGCTTCAACAGTACTAGGACATTTTCCTCACATCGAGCCTTCCTCCAACTCTACCTCTGATTTGGCCAGAGAACCATTGTATTCAGCTAGTTCTTGGATCATCACCCCCCAGCAAGCACCCTTACCATCTCAGCAAGATGATGGAAGAGGAGCTTGAGTAGCAGTTAGAGGAGTCATTGCGGAGTGGCTTCATATGCCCCAATAATTCTCCGCACGCAGCTCCCATTCTCTCAAGAAGAAGGATAATATAGCTTGATGTGTGGATCACCATGCATTGAACAAGGTCACAATCAAGAGCAGGTTTTCCATGCCAAAGATCAACTACATCTTGGAACATTTGGATGTGGCGAAGATGTTCTCAAAGATTGATATGAAGAGTGGGTACCACCGCATCCGGATTCAGGAGCCGAATATATAGAAGATGGCCTTTCGCATAGAGAAGGCCTAGTATGAATTCGTGGTGATGCTCACAGGGGCACCCACATCATTCAATCGTATGATGCTGCGAGTCTTTAAACCTTTGATTAATAAGGGTTTCTTTGTGTTCGTAGATGACATTTTGATTTTTTTCGACGCATCCCGCGTAGCATGTGAAGCATGTTCAACAGGTTCTTCAACTCGAGGGACAATTAGTTGTACATCAACGCCAAGAAAAGTAAATGATGTGGCCATGAAGTTGCAGTTACCTTCAACATAGACCATGCATCCCGTTGTTCATGTGTCATGGCTCAAGCTGTATGTGGGTCCAGCACTAGCAGCAGTTCCACATGTGGAGCAGCCCAAGATCGTTGATGACGCCAAGGTAGTTGAGCCAGAGTAGATCTTTGTTTAAGATAGGCACATGCAATTGACACACTTGTATGTATTGAAATTCAAGCACCAGAGCTCCCACGAGGCACCATGGGGGGAAGAGGATTTTTTCATAGATTACCTTGACCTCCTTGCAGCGTTTAAGGAGGCCTTTTCCATACCCTAGTCTGAGTTCAGCAGAAGGAGATGTCACAGGTATCCACAGCCCGTGGACATATTGGCTGCCATGCAGGCAGCCACGCCAGCACATTGCGCAGTAGCCATGGCCCATGCGGACTTGCACAGGTGCACAGCAGGCGCAGATAGCAGTGCCACGTCAGTAGACCCAAACGGTCACGTGGCAGTTGGATGACATCAACACGGGTTGGTGACATCAGCAAGGGTCGGTGGGTCTGCAACAGGTTGGTTGGCCAGTTTAGCACCCAATGGGGCCTATAAAAGGCAGGCCCTGGCCCTTGGCCCTCATTCTTCATCCACACCTACAGACTCCAGCCTTCAGCCAGCAGCAGTCCTGAGCGCTTGGATCAAGGCAGAAGAGTCTACAGCAGCCCAATAGCCCCTTCCAGCCTTCCCTCGGTTAGTCTTCAGCCCGGTTAAGTTGGCTACAGCAGCAGATAGGGTCTGCTCTTCAACAGCCCTCAGTTCTAGATCTACAGTGAGGGTAAGTGAGGTTCTCCCTCCATACAATACTTGTTCTTTGTAGTTGTATTTAGGCCTCTGGGCCTGACATTGTTCAGTTATTATTTTCCCTCTTCGGAGGCCCACTATATTCTCTCCCTCTAATTCTCACCCTCTCTCCACAGTTGCACTTGTGTTTTGAGTGCATCATTCTTTCAGCTAGATTGTAGTGAGCAGGAGAGAGAGTTGGGCTATCTCCCTGTTGCATTTAGTGTTAGAGATTGTTCGGTGCAAGCTTCTTTACTGGAGCTTGACTAGACTCTTTTGGGCAAGAAGAGTGCTGGTGGTGAACCAGTCCTTTTTGGTGACAAGCTGATCCATCACCTCTTGTTGGTGTTTTCATGGGCAGATGAGATACTTGGTGCACAATTTCTTGTGGGCAAGCTTGGACAGCTCACGAAATACCCGAGCTAGAGCCGTCTCGCTAAGCACCCCCTTCTTACGCTCATTAGATTCTGAACGAGAACGATTTCATCTAGGCACCATGATACAAATTTCACCTTTCCCATGTAGTATGAATCACCATGGACTTCATCTCAGTGATTCAGATCGAGGTAGGACATGAGGTTGCAGCCATATGACATCGTAGAGATTTGAGAGTTTACATGCTTTGTGACACCCATGGATACACAGATATGGGGAGTCATTGATTACGCACACCAAAGATGCATTGTACTATTTGTGTATGAGGTTACTTGATTCTTAGGTTCAAACATGGGTCCTGGTTTCAAAAAGTAGGAGATCAAAGAATTCTTCTTCATGGGAGAAGCAACCGGGAGGCATTGTGCCTGTGACTCTATTCTAGAAATGCCATGTTAGCAGGAGATTGGATATAGGCCTTGCAAGCACCCGCCCCATCCAAGGTACCATCATGATTGAATATCAACATGAGGCTACTTCATGGCATCCATGAGTACACCCTACTAAGAGGAGTGGAGGACGGCAATAATATATCTCAGACATGTTTTAGAGAGGCCGAGATGGGACCCCAGTCATGCCTAGACGGAGGTCAGAATAATGATGACAGACACATGATACATGACACATATTGGGACATGACAAGAATTACTCTGACACATGGAGTTCTTGTTGCTCCTAGGCTCCCCAGTTAGTGGTTCTCTCTTTAAAGTGTGCTAGACACCTCTAGTTGTCCCCTGGGGGGTGTTTCCCCCATGGGGCGTGTAATCTCATGTTGATTTCAACTCTTTGGTCTCACAGGTTTTTTTTGCCTTCCACAGACGTTAGTTTTTTTTCTTTCTAATAGACGGATGTTCACTTGTGTAAGTCAATTATGTAATTTGATTGTTTATGAATTTCTGGCACTCACAAACTTATTTTGTATTCAAATCTAGTATCTTTGCCTTCTACAAAATTCAAGTGCATGCAGTGTGTTCATCTCAATAAAGTTTCTTTTGTGCTTGTGAGAAGAAGGTTAACAAGGCAGTCTACCCTGCAAAGATTGAATGTAATGTTGATTGATATATGCAGACTGCTCGTCCCACCGATGTTCCAAAATCACTCTTGGGGTGGAATTCAAAGACGTGGACATGTGCTGTAGCTTCAAATTATAACCAAATGAGGCTCCTGCAATGGAAACAACAGCAAGGGAAACATGGTTTAGGAGAAAGGTCCCATTTTGCAATGAAGAACTCTTTGCATAATCTCTCAAAGAAGACCTGCAAAACTACAGCTTCTGCTTTAAGTAAGTGCTACTCTAGGGGCTAGTCTGTCTTCCTTTGCTTAATTCATTTTCTCTTCCCCTCTTCTTTCCTTCTGAAAAAAAATCCTTCTCATTACATAGAAAAGAAGCTAACACATACCTTGGTTGTGCACAAAGTGTCTCCATTTGCACACTTTCATTAATCTCTAGCCCTTTAATCCCACAATGCAAGCATTGTCTGTCAGAGGTCAAGTTCTCGCTGTAGCACCTGCATGCAGCGGAAAACAAACGCAAAGTATTTCCAAAACACACTGAACAGTATGCTGTAAATGAACCCAGAATAACACAGGTATGCAGGAGATAAAACAGCAGAAAGAACTTCACAAAATACTCAGTCTATTCATCGACTGATGTAGGAAAGTAGTAGCTCAAGGATCACACAAGACCTCTAGCAAGTGCTGGGTAAAACATAGCCAGGTGTGGATGACAGAAACTGAGAGAAGAGGAAGGCTGCTGCTGCCTCTGTATGCTCCTGCATGCCTTTTTGACGAGGGCTTCCAGCCCTAAACCTGGCTGACCAGGTTCAGCCAACCAGGTTCAGCCAACCAGGCGACCAGATCTGGACAGATCCAGCCTACTTGATCAGGCAGACCTGGTTTGTGACTTGGTCAAATGACGTGATCCATGCGTTGACCCAACCAGGTAGGCCGTACCTACCTGTCATGTGGTGACTGAACAGGTCAGTCCTGCACGCCTTCTAGGGTATATGAGACTGGAAAAAGTAGATACAATGAGCTGAATGGATGGACCTTCCAAGCGGGCATTTACACACTCGACAAGTACATCGTCAATATGAAAACACTAGTACAAAGTGTCTGAACCCAAGGAGAGCATAGAAGCTGTAGTGTGGCGTCAGTCTGGTCTGTATGCTAGTGGAGGAGTCAAGTATGGGGCTACGGCAACATAAACCCCATGATAGAGCCGTAGTCCGCTGTGGTCTCTTGGTTGTGGCCCTACATCTGACAAGTGCCATTGTCGCACTTTGGCCGTGCCCTTGGCTGACAAATGTGGAGGGAAGATCTTTGAGCCTGATTTGTGTATCAATATGCTGATAGGTCTGTAGTATCTCTTGCTTCAGGTCTCGGCTATGTTGTCTCATTGGGGCCTGCTGGTCTGTGCTATTTGACTGGAAAAACTCAGTGATCACACTTTGAGTGGAATTGGTTGAGCACCCTATGATCTTGTCTCTGTGCCTTGAGCAGCTAGTCTTTGTGTTGTACAGCCTCATGAACTGATGATGACCTCGTACACAAGGTATGCGAAAGCGAAACGATCCTCTGGCTCAATCTCTTGTAGATCACAGAGTGCAAATGCGGCCTCGCTAGGTACCGCCCGTCCAGTCTCAATGCCCTAGTCGGTGTGAAAGAAAGAAAGAAAGAAAGTTTATTAAAGTTTTCGGAAGACCGATGGGTCTGTGAGACTGTGAAACCGTGGTGCAATCAAGCTGTGAGGGTGGAGCTACTAAATGAGCATCCACACCAATGCATAATGTAAAAATAATGCAGAATGATAGTTCTAAGTACTAAGTACAACATAGTCATGTCAGTGATCGAATTACAAATCAGTCACATCATCATCATCATCCTCATTAGGACATTAGAGGTGGATGAGGCACTGGAGGCAAGAAATAGGCGATAGAGTGCTGTTGGCCACTCAAGGGTGCGGTCCTGTAACGCCTCCTGGTCATAGCTCTATGCCTAACAAGGGCTACA
Source organism: Dipteris shenzhenensis (assembly GCF_047967505.1). Classification (NCBI taxonomy): domain Eukaryota; kingdom Viridiplantae; phylum Streptophyta; class Polypodiopsida; order Gleicheniales; family Dipteridaceae; genus Dipteris; species Dipteris shenzhenensis. The sequence goes on from NC_141599.1 coordinate 4,464,922, forward strand.
GTAACCCCTGTTAGGCGGGCTCCGATGGTGAACATGGAGGTGATATCCCCGAGCGTAATCTGTGCGTCTACCCTCTGTCTGAGCTGTTGAGTCACGGGCTCTGAGTCCCGATCATGTTGAGGTCTTGTCTCGGGAGGGCTAGGAGATCTGGTTGAAAGAACTCCGTGATAGAGCTCTGGGAGTGGTCTGCTAAGGAAGAAGTCTGCTCCTGTCTCCGTGATCGAAGTATCCTCTCCTGGTGCCTAACTACCTCATGAATGAAGCCTACCAAGCATCTTTGATCTGGATAGGAGAGGAATCGGGATAGGGTCCTATAACTATCTCTGACGAGGCAGTAGAAACGCCTGCGGATCTCATAATATATGGGACACCTGAAGATGAAGTGCTCCTCTGTCTCAACCTCCTGGATATCGCATAATGTGCATAAGCGCCTCTCCCTAGGTAGACGCTCTGCCCTGCCGCTCTCTATATGAAGTCTACGTGAAGAGACCCGGAACTGCCCAATAGAGAATCCTCAATGAGTGGGGTAAGTGAATCCACGTGTACCCTAGTGGATCAATGAAACCCTCATCTGTGATATGTAAGCGCAGATCTCTGTAGAAGCTAAGCTTCACTTGGAGTTCGCTCAGTGCCAACCAGGTCCAGAATGTGTGTAGCTGTAAGAGATCCTCATGGATCACCTGGTTGACATCGTGTGACATGAGGGGTGAGAAAGGAGCATCCAAACTGTACTGGAAGGGAGGGAGTCTATCCATGTGGAGTCCCAACCCCTCAAACCATCTCTCTGTGCATGCATACCAGCATCTTTGGTCACCTCCTGCTGAGAATGCCATAGAGGAAGATAATGCCAACCATGGTAGCCTCCTACGTCCAGAAGGGTAATCCCCATACTCTTTGACTCGGTACAGATATTTGAGAACCTGAAATGCAGCATCTAGCTCTAGTGGAGATGACCCACACTCAGCTTGTATGATCTGGTGAGGAACTGATGGCTTGCCGCGAATCATCTGTGATAGCATGAGCACCTGTAGTCGCTCCACCCGTGTCCACTCTGTATTGGATAGATATGGCCCCCAACAAGGGCTGCCATACATGCCTGCTGGGCAGACCAAGGAGTTAAATAGCAGCTCCTTAGTCTGTGGATCCTAGAAGTGTGAGCGGAAGCCTTGCCTCTCTAGTCTAGCCAATGATGTGTATCCTCTTCCCAAGCGTGCTTGCATCGTAGGTCTCGTAGTGAAGGTGGGCCCGGAGAAGACAACCCCCATATATGTATATGATGAAACTATCTCAACAGGTGACCCATCAAACGTGAAATGCTCCTGGCGCATGACGGCTCGAGATGTATTGAAGATCATAACCTTGGTTTTACCGAGGTTGACCTTCAAATCATGGGAGTCACAAAAATAATGAAGTGCGTCAAGGTGTCTCTTCTGTCTTCCTCTGCAGAGGAAGACAGAAGAGCCACATTGTCTGCATAAAGCAATATCCGGATCAACATGCCAACGAGAGAGCAACCAGCCCCCCTGTGCTTGCATCACTGCGTCTATGTAAAGGCCAAATAGAGTGGGTGATAAAGGACATCCATGTTTGACCCCAATAGTGCTCATGATCTCATCTGTCCACCCAGCCCCTGCCCGAACTTGGGCTGAGTCAGTGGCGAAGCAATCCCAGTGGTATGAGGGAGAGGTGGCTGGCTGAGAGGGAGAGGGGATGGGAAAGTCCAGAACAGTGGCCCTGCGTGCGTCACCTCCTATGGGGGTGACATGGGTGGTGGAGTGGCTGGGGTCTCCAGAGCAGCGGGGAGGACCCCAACAAAACGCCGCCTATCACGGGAAGGGGTGTCGAAGCAATGGATTTGATTGGTGTAGTCGAGGTCGAAGTTGACTTCAGTGGGAGGGCTGAAGCAGGCCCTCTAGGCGGAGGTGTAGATGTCGGTGGGGCAACTCCTGTGGGAGCAGATATGGTTGTGGCTGATGATGATGATGACCCTTTATGGATCGTTCGGCTGTCCACTCCAAGCCCACTCCATGATGAGAGTCCTCAAAGACTAGGGGAGGTGGGTATGTGTATAACCTGATGGATTGATGAAGCCCTCCTCAGATATCTGTAAGCAATGGTATTTGTAGAAGTGGAGCTTCATAGGAAGCTTGCTAGGGGCTAATGTATGTAGCTGTATGAGATCCTCCCGGATAGTCTCGTTAGCCTTTGTAAGTGATGGAATAGAAGGGGCCTAAAGGCATACAGAAAGGGGGGTCATTTGTGCACATCGAGTCCCAGAATAGACCATGTGTGCTTAGGAGTGTACCATCACCTTTGATTACCCTCAGTTACTAAGTCATGGATGAGGATAATGTAAGAAAACAATACAACGTCTGTGCTCAATAGATAACAAGATCTCGTATGCAAGAGAGAAAAGCAGATAGTATGGAGAATAAAAAATTTGATTACCTATAAAACTGATACAATAGATGGTGCTGCTTCCCAGCCGTGCGCTCCTGTGAGAGAAGCTTCGATGGCGTGCTGGAAATAGTAGAGGACGGAGGCTGGATGCTAAGGAATCAGGGTTGCTGTAGCCAGTGATGATGATGGGCTTCACGGGCTTGCTCTTATATAGCCACCGACGCAGTCTGCCCAAAACGGCTGACTGGGGGTGGTCCCGAAATAGGCCATTGACCACACGATAGAACCATGGTGCAAAATAGAGCAACTATCCTACGGTCTCTGTTCGGTCCAAGCCATCCGGGATTATCTGGGGCTCCAAATGGGCCCCGCAACCCCAGAGTGGACTACCTCGGGAAATGCTCCGTCTACCCTCAGTGTGGTTAGTCATGGGATGTCTTCACGCACTTGCATGTAGCCTAGTTGGTAGTGTGCCAACTCTATCTGAAGCCGTCTATCCATCAGGCCACACATGGTCCCCATCTGGTGTCCAAACCAGGGCCTACCGGATACCGAGCTACTCAAATGCCTTCTCCTCATACGGGGGGCTTACAAGTAGAGTTAGCTGGTTCCCGCGTAGTTACACGAGAGTGGAGCATTGATATCTAACACCCCCCCTCAATGTCTGTTGGAAAGGTTACCTCCCCATCTGTAAGCCCCCATATGAGGAGAGCATGGGGGAGGGAGACCTAGGGCAGTACCCAACAGGAAAAGAGAGAAAGGGGCTGCCACATAGACAGCATCATGGCTGGCATGTGGGCAGCACATCTAGGACTGTTAAGGGCAGGACACAGGGCCAGGAAAGTACTGAGCAGAAGCAAGACAGTCTGGGACAGATTGCGGAGGATCTAGGACATGGAGACGCACTGTTTGCAGAGGCGCAGACATGGCAGGGAGTGCAGGCTCAGATCTGCAGCAAGGAATGTGACTGTCAGTGGGCAGGTGGCAGGCCTTTTATAGGCTGCATAATTGCCTTGAATGGAGGGCCAAAAGCCCTGGAAGTTTGGGCCATAAAAGGCCTGAATTGTGAGCCCTTTAAGGGCGGTTTTTCCCAAGCAGTCTGGTCGGTTTTCATACAGACTGGGTCGGTTTTTGTACAGACTGGGTCAGTTTTTTGGCCAGGCCCTTGAGGGCCATATAAGGGGGCCATTCAGGCCTCATTTGAGCATCATCTGGAGCAGCAACTCCATCAGCAGAAAGAGCAGCAGCAGGGCTATCTTTGGGCCTACAGTTAGGAGGAGAAAGTAGTACCTTGTGCTGCAGACTTAGCTTACAGGAAGCTGCCCACCTAGACTGGTTTCCAGACAGCAAGGTGGAGAAGATCATTCTAGACAGAAAGTCTACTCACGCTCGAGGTGGAGCACGCGGACTCTAGTCTAGAGATAGCCAGCAGATAGGAGAAGGACTTTTGTGGTAAGATCAGAGGACCACACCATTGGTGGGACTCTAGATCTGTCTCTTTTATATTGTGTCCATAGTTGTGGACGGAAATATATTATTTGGTGGTTTCTCTATCTAGTTTGGTTCATTGTCTATTGATGAGTCTGCACACCTATTGAATGCACATAAGTAAAGAAGTCTGTGATTCCACACCCACACCGCACACTGTGTGAGCTCCTGGGCATTACTATAAGTCTTCCGCTACGTGTACCCTCTGTTGGGTATTTTCTAATATGGTATCAGAGCCCAAGTAGGAGGCTCACAGGTGTGGGAGCCTGAAGGCAGGGACCTTGCTGAAGGACGACCCTGATTCAGAAGCTGTAGGGAATCGACTTCCACGACTGGAGGATTGTGCCCTTGCGAGAAGGAGGGTGACTCAGGTTCAGTCAGGTGGGTTCAGAGTTCTGGTTTACTGCAAATTGAGTTTGGTTGACTTTGCTGTGCGGTATATACAGCAGAGATGTCGACAGCCTCTTCAGCCCCTGCTATCCCTTCCTCCTCCAGTTTTCTCTCTTTCACTATCCCTTACTTTGGAGAGTCCGGGAACCTGGACGGGACTAATTACCCGATCTGGAAAGTGAAGATCCGGAGTCATTTAGTTGGCTCGGAAGTTGTGGAAGCCGACCACGGGAGAGGAGTCGAAGCCGGCAGACATGGTGGACAGTAAAGGGAAGGTACTCATGGAAGTAGACAGAGAAGAGCTTGAAGCTTGGGAAGAAAGAGATGCCCATGTCCTGGCAATAATCATAGGGACTACGGCAGACTCTGTTCTTCCGCATATCCAGTTGGCTGAGACGTCAGTAGAGGCGTGGGCCACCCTGAAGGATCTGTACGAGACAGATAATACCTCCCGGATCGTGCTTCTTCAGCATCAACTCTACAATCTTGATATGGAAGAAGGCGATACGGTGCATGATCATCTGACGAAGGTCAAGGTGGTGCGGGATCAGTTAGCAGCGATTGGTCAGAAGACAGACTCATGCCATCTGGCCTTGATGGTACTGAGGAGATTGCCTCGGAGTTTCAAGAGCTTTGTTACAGCTGTGACAGCAGGACAGAGGACCAAACCTCTGACATTTGAGGAGTTGTGTCCCTTACTGCTATAGGAGGAAGCTCGGGAGAAGCTCTACAACGGGGACAAAGATGACAAGGCGATGTTGGTGAAGGATTCCGCAGGTAAGGGAAAGGGCAAGCCTAACAGTGGCAAGTCCAATAAAGATGACTCTGATGATGAGGGGACTTCGAAGAGGAAGCACAAGAAGAAGTGTTTCTATTGTGATACGCCCGGACATTTTGCAAAGGACTGCAGAAAGAAAAAGGCGGATCTGAAAAACAAACAGGAGTCTAACCCAGATTCAGAGGGAAAGGCCAAAGCTAATGTGGTAATCGAAGAATTGTTCCTGGTGACATCACCGAGTGTTACCGAGGTCAGATATGTTGATCCAGAAGTCACAGTAAGGATGTCTGACATAGAGATGTGGGTCGACGAGGAGTCAGATGCCTTTGTGAAGGTGAAGGACAGTATGGATTGCTTGGTACCTTCCAGATGTGTAGCTGTTGACACTGACACGAGGGTGGATTCCATGGAAAGCCCTGGGGTCTCATGGTCAGATGGATGCTGGACTTCAGAAGGGGACAGTACAGGATTACACAGGATCTTGACAGGTGCCTTATTGAGGTACAGGGTTTGCTTTCATAGCGAACATTCAGGCAGTACAATAGTCTGGTATGTATTTGATATTCTGCATTTGAGTCTTTATAGCATGCTGTGGGGAGATTCTGCTCTTCATTTGTCTCAGGTGATAAGAGATTGGAAGGAATTGGCCTTCTTCGAAGGCAGAAGGGGAAGTTTTGGTGCTTCTTTAAATCTCGGACTTAGATTGCTAGAAGGTGGTGGACAAAGAGTACTGAAGCCAGAAGAGTACCTGCTTGAGAACTCAGCGAGAGTTCGTGGTCCAGGTTATCTGGATAAATTCATTGGTTGCAGACCTTGCCAAAGGAAGGACGGGTTGAAACAGACCCTCAGAGCATGGTGCCTGGAAGACTCCAGGTTGTTCACTCATTATGAGGGGGACGACTGGAAGATCGTGACGGCTGGATTGCTCGAGTTCAGAGGCGGGAATGTGACTGAAGTAGGTGGTACCAGGAGGTGCTACCAGAGATGGACCTGTGTACCAGGATGGTGTGCGGAAGCAGAACCGGACCTGGTGGAGCAGGAGCCACTGGATGAAAAGCCAAGAAAAGATTTCGACACCGAAAGGTTCCAGAGGACTACGACTAGGGAGTTACTGGAGCATCTTCATCGACGTGTTGGCATTGGGCTGAGATGTGTCGGTGAGAGGGGGTGTTGGAAAGGTCACCTCCCCATCTGTAAGCCCCCATATGAGGAGAGCATGGGGGAGGGAGACCTAGGGCAGTACCCAACAGGAAAAGAGAGAAAGGGGCTGCCACATAGACAGCATCATGGCTGGCATGTGGGCAGCACATCTAGGACTGTTAAGGGCAGGACACAGGGCCAGGAAAGTACCGAGCAGAAGCAAGACAGTCTGGGACAGATTGCGGAGGATCTAGGACATGGAGACGCACTGTTTGCAGAGGTGCAGACATGGCAGGGAGTGCAGGCTCAGATCTGCAGCAAGGAATGTGACTGTCAGTGGGCAGGTGGCAGGCCTTTTATAGGCTGCATAATTGCCTTGAATGGAGGGCCAAAAGCCCTAAGTTTGGGCCATAAAAGGCCTGAATTGTGAGCCCTTTAAGGGCAGTTTTTCCCAAGCAGTCTGGTCGGTTTTCATACAGACTGGGTCAGTTTTTGTACAGACTGGGTCAGTTTTTTGGCCAGGCCCTTAGGGCTATATAAGGGGGCCATTCAGGCCTCATTTGAGCATCATCTGGAGCAGCAATTCCATCAGCAGAAAGAGCAGCAGCAGGGCTATCTTTGGGCCTACAGTCAGGAGGAGAAAGTAGTACCTTGTGCTGCAGACTTAGCTTACAGGAAGCTGCCCACCTAGACTGGTTTCCAGACAGCAAGGTGGAGAAGATCATTCTAGACGGAAAGTCTACTCACGCTCGAGGTGGAGCACGCGGACTCTAGTCTAGAGATAGCCAGCAGATAGGAGGAGGACTTTTGTGGTAAGATCAGAGGACCACACCATTGGTGGGACTCTGGATCTGTCTCTTTTATATTGTGTCCATAGTTGTGGACGGAAATATATTATTTGGTGGTTTCTCTATCTAGTTTGGTTCATTGTCTATTGATGAGTCTGCACACCTATTGAATGCACATAAGTAAAGACGTCTGTGATTCCACACCCACACCGCACACTGTGTGAGCTCCTGGGCATTACTATAAGTCTTCTGCTATGTGTACCCTCTGTTGGGTATTTTCTAACAATGTCCACCCGCAAGTGAACTTACTTTTTCGGTCCAATGCCAAGTCGATGAAGATGCCTCTCCAATAAGTCTCTTCCAAGAGCCTTCGTGAAGATGTCCGCAGCATTCTCTGTAGTCGGACAGTACACCAAGTCGACCTCTCCATCCATGATGAGCTTGCGTACAAAGTAATATTGAATCTCAATGTGTTTTGTGCGAGCGTGGAACACAGGGTTCTTTGCAATTGCCATGCAACTCTGATTGTCACATGATAACTGCGTAGGCTTGTTCTGCACTGCACCCATGTCCCTAAAATCCTCCTCAACCACACTACCTCAAAATAAGCAAAACATGCTGATTTGTACTCAGCCTTGGTAGAAGAAAGAGCAACTGTAGGTTGCTTCTTACTGACCCATGACACAGCTCCAGATCCAAGTGAGAAACAGTAACCTGTCACTGATCTCCTGCTGTTCACGTCTCCGAGTCATAGAATCCGGTCAAGATGTTGCCCTTGGTATAGGTGATGCCATAATCAAGTGTGCCTTTGATGTATATCAGCATCCGCATCATAGTTGCACGAAACGCACGTTTCGTGACAGGAAACGAAAACGGCGAAACGGAAACGCCGTTTCGTCAAGAAACGGCGTTTCGTTTTTGCTGTTTTTCCCAGAAACCCTAAAAACGGGTTTTCTCTGTTTTCTTTCAGATTTCGCCGCGGCCTGCTCCGTTTTTCGCCGCCTCCCGCTTTCTTTCAGCCTCCTTCCAGAATCCAGCCTCCTTCCAGCATCCTTCAAGCTCTCTCCATCCCATCCTTTGCTCTTGGACCTGCCCTCACCTCCATCCGTCTCTGAGCTCTCTCCATCCTCTTCATCCTTTGCTCCATCTTCTCCATCCTTAGCAGCCTGCTCTCCTGACTCCATCCCTCCATCCTTCTTCTCTCCATCCTCTCTTTAATCTTACCTTCTACCTCTCCATCCTCCTCCTCTCCATTCTCCTTCACTTCTACCTCTCCATCCTCTCCATCCTCTTTTACCTCTATCTCTCCATCCTCCTTCTACAGTCTACCTCCCATCCTTTCTCACGAGTCACTTGTGACCTCTCCATCCTCCTTCTCACCTCTCCATCCTCCTCAATGCCGAGAGATGCTTATTGGGTCCATGTCTCCCTCCTGGTAGTTATAAAGGAGGCGGTGGCTCCAAGAAGTGGAGATGCAACTATTGCGGCATAAGCAAGACGGGGTCTGTCACACGGGTGAAAGACCATCTAGCAGGTGTTCCCTGCAAGGATGTAGGACCTTGTGAGTTCGTGCCTACTGCAGTGAAAGGTGGCCTAGTAGAATGGAAGCGTGCGCGTATGGCAGCCTTGGCTGCAAAAAGTAGAGGACAAGGGCTGCAAGATGAAGAAGAGGCTGCTGACACTGAGCCATTGGATGATGCCAGCACATTGGGTTCTGCAAAGAGAAGTAGAGGGGCATCAACTACATCGAGCGCAGGTCCTAGTGCCACAAGAACGCCCTTGCCACATGGATCAATTAGTGTGGATGCTAGTGCGGGGAAAAGAGGATCACTGCAAAGGTCTAGCATTCAAGCACGCTTGCAAAAGCAAGCAGTGAAGGAGGCCACTAGTGAGCTCACAAAGCTCTTCATACAATGTGCAATACCCTTTCATGTGGCGAAGACTACACGATGGAGGAAGGCCATGAGAGCCGTAAGCCGCATTGGGTATGAATGGGAAGGGCCTACATATGAGGCCTTGCGGACAAGAGAGCTAAGAAGAGAGAGGGAATGTGTGGAAGACCAAATGAAGCCCTTGAAAGAGACTTGGAAAAAATATGGATGCACACTCTTATGCGATGGATGGTCAGATGCACGCAAGAGGAATGTGTACAATATTTTAGTATCTTCTTGCAAGGGAACCATGTTCTTGAGAGCCATAGACGCTTCCACTGCAGGTACAGTGATTACAGGGCTATATATTTGGGAGCATTTACGGGCAGCCATTATGGAGATAGGTGTTGAGTATGTGGTGCAGGTGGTGACAGATAATGGCAGCAATTGTGTGTCAATGGGTGCCATGTTAGAAGATGAGTTCCCTAAGATTGTGTGGACACCCTGTGCCTCACATTGCCTTGATCTTTTGATCGAGCACCTAGGGAAGATACCTTGGATTGATGCCATCTTCTCCACAGCCCGCAGTATCGTGAAGTTTGTCACGAAGAGACCCAAAGTCCTCAGCATCTATCGGGCTTACAGTGACCTTGAGCTATTGAAACCTCCAACCACAAGGTTTGCTTACATGTTCATAGTGGTGGAGAGGCTTGTGCGAGTGCGCCAGGGCTTGTTGCGCACGGTTGTGTCTCGGGAGTGGGGAGATTGGGATGATAGAGGCCAAGCAAAGTCTATCAAATTTTTTCGCATGATCATGGATGAGTCTTGGTGGAATGAGGCGGAGGCATTAATCAAATCGATTAATCCTATCTACACGGTGCTTCGCATCACAGACATGGAGGGAAGCACATTAGGGCTCTTGTACGAGTTTATGGACAAGATTGGAGAGGCCCTCAACAGAAACACTTCCCTATCGCCTGATAAGTAAGACTTTTTACTTTTGTAATATGTATAATTATTGCAGTTACTAAATGGCAATTTGTTATCATGAAGCCTGGAATTTTCAGATATATATTATGTATGTACTATTATCTATAGTCTATGAATTTTGCATGCATAATGCATTCTAATTTCTTGTGGCATGATTTAGGGTTGAGTCCATCCGTGCTATATGGAATAAGCGGTGGAATTGGTTCCACCGCCCAATCCATGCGGTGGCACATGTATTGCATCCGCTCTGGCGCAGTCAAGAGCAATATGAGAATGACGAGTTGGAGGAGGGGATGCAACAGTATCTACAAAATTGGACGGGTGGTGACTTGGAGATGCAACGAAGATTGGAGGATGAACTTCTATTGTTCCGCAATCATAGCCTCTCCTTTGGTCGACCTACAGCTAGGCTCCGAGAGACACAGTTGCAACCTGTCTCCTGGTGGGAGAAATATGGCAACTGTACTCCTACTTTGGTAAGAGTCTAAGAGACAAGTTCCAACGCCACTAGTTGGAGCTTAGTCGTTAAGTAATTTGAAGTTTTATCTACTACAAATATGTTTAAAGTTATCAAGTTCCTGATACTTATCTCGGCTTAATTGGCTTATGGCAGAAACGCCTTGCTATACGTGTTCTCTCACAGGACTGCAGTTCCGGTCCTTGTGAGAGGAACTGGAGCACTTGGGCCCTCTTTCACACAAAGAAGAGGAAGAGATTGAGCACGGCTCAATTGGAGCGGTTGGTGTTTTGTCATTGCAACCTCCGTCTCCTTGAGTTCACCGCCGGCTGCCCCGAACCTCGCCAAGTGAATGTAGACAAGGTGGACGTGGAGAAGATGGAGGTCATACCAGATATCCCACGGGAGGAGCTGGACATATACACCATGTTGTATGAGGAGCTGTCAGCACCAGCACACCACACACGATCATACACTCAACCATCTGGAGATGGTGCTAGTACTTCAGTTGCACCCGATGGTCCTGATCCTGATGTTGATGATTCTTCTTCAGAGAGTGACACAGATGCCTCGAACTTATCTGAGGACGCAGAGGATGACGATGACGAGGAGGCCATGGATGATGCAGATGATCAGTAGTCCTACTGTTTTTTTATATCATCCATGAGTGCTTTTATTTTGAGTCTTGCATGACTCATGAGTCATGAGTCATGAATCATGATCATGAAATTTGTGGACCATGAATCATGATCATCTATGGAGTCTGGACATTGAATACTTTCAAGTTTCAAGTTTCAAGTTTCAAGTTTCAACTTGTGTGCTAAGTTTAAACTTTAAGTACTTCAAACTTCTAAATTTCAGATTCTTGTAATGCCAAACTTGTTAGTCATGACTCATGATACATGTTGATTTCAGATTATTGAAGCATCATTCAAGAATTTAGAATCATAGAGGCATGAATCATGAATGATGCATTGATGCTTGAAGGCTGAAGCCTGAAGCTTCAGCATTTAAGTATAGATAATTGTAATTTGTATTATGTATGATTTGCACTCTATTGATAATTATATTATGTATAAAAAATAAATTTTTATACATAAATTGTATCATATTGCCGTTTCTTCCGTTTCCGTTTCGGCGGGGCCCAGAAACTCCGTTTCTTCCGTTTTCGTTTCTTCCGTTTCCGTTTCGGCTGGTAACTATGATCCGCATCCCTGCCCTCCAATGGTTCTCCCGGAGCTTATTGGAAAACTTGCTTAGTGCACCAGTCGCAAAACTAATGTTCGGCTGCGTGTTGCACAAGTAAATCAAACTGCCCACAAGCCTTCTGTACTTCGCTTCGTCCACAAGTGGTGATGAATCCTCACTTGAGAGCTTCACGTCAACCTCCATGGGAGTGCCAATTGTCTTGCACTTAGCCATGCCAAATGCCTTCAGTATCTCTCTAGCATACTTTCAGCTGTGAGATGAAGATCTGTTTTGGCTCTTGCCAAACTTCAATCCCCAAACAGAAATGCATCAGTCCAAGGTCTGTCATTTCAAACTCTCTTCCTAGCAAATGCTTTGTTTGCGAGATCTTCTCTTTATGGTTCCTTGTTATGACAAGGTCGTCCACATAAAGGACCACGATCATACAACTGCCTCCTTCTCTGAAGATATACAAATTTGCATCAGATGGGCTCCTCCTGAACCCGTTTTACAGAAAGTAGGCATCAATCTGCTGGTACCACGCTCGTGGGACTTGTTTCAGCCCGTAAAGTGCCTTCTTTAGTTTACAGACTTTACCTTCTGAACCGGGGATCACAAAACCTGGTGGTTGTTCCACGTATACCTCCTCCTTGAGATCTCCATTCAGAAAGGCGAATTTTACATCCATCTGAAACACAGGCCAACTTCCCTGTGCTGCTAAAGCCAAAACATTGAGAATGGCAGAGGATACTAGATGGAGACTTTGGATTTTTCAAGGTCGACCTCTTGCGGAGCTTGACTGTGACCCAAGTGAGTGGGCATGGCCTGCTCCAGTGGCAGGCGATCATCCTCTTTCCTTTTTCCAGTACTCGATGAGGGCAAGTTACAGGCTTCAGCAGAGAGACTCTCATCACCTACCATTTGCCTCCCAGCATTGGCACGCACAGGGACTTACTGCAGAGCTCTTGCTGAGCTTCTGGACTCACTTTTGGGGCATCAGTAGAGCCAGGAAAGTCTCCTAGTTTCTTTGGCTCACTATACATAGGGGCATACCTATGGGTACTTGGCTTCAGCAGATGGGTAGACCCTCCTTGTGTATGCGTTGTCAGCTTGCAGAGGAATCTAGCAAGCATTGTTTATGGAGCTGCCCCAGCTCTAGAGTGGTATGGACAAGTATCTTCAGGTTGTTCTCACATGTTACATCCGAGTCCTTTCTGATGACATGGGGTGCTGCCCTTTGGGGGAGAGGATCTTGAGCCTTTACTCTCTTTGAGTCAGAGCCAGGAGACCACGGTTTCTTCATGCAACGTTGCTAGAGACGGGGTCCCACAGAGGCCAGTATCATGGAGCCGCAGGATTTGGTTTTGGTACCTGTACCAGCTCAGGATTCCCTGCCTACTTCAGCTGCAGGGTCAGCCTGGGAGGTGATTTCCAGCATTACCCTATGGCGGATATGGTGTTCGCGATGTTCTTTTGTCCTTGGGGGCCATTTATGCACGGAGGCTGACACTCTCGCTTCCATTTGGGCGGAGATTTCTGGGAGGGCTGAAACGGGGAAACGCCACGTCAACAAGGGGGGGTTTAGAAAAGGGGGTTTTGAGATGAGAACACACACATTTAGATTGCTACAACCTATAACCTACCTATAACTTAAAATATAGTGCATAATACTTACCACAATGTCACCTAGAAGTTAGAACTTAGAACGCATTACAAATTAGAACTTAGAAGTTAACTTAGAAGGCTGAAAGAGAGGGCTGAAAGAGGGAGCTGAAGGAGGGTTGAAAGAGGGCTGAAGCATGAAAGAGGGCTGAAGGAGTGGAGTTAGAGCTTTGAAGGAGGGATGAAGGGGAGTAGATGATGATGGAGGGGGGCTGAAGCAGCCTGCAGGAGAGAAAGGAGTGCAAAGGAGTGAATGGGGCTCAAGGAGGGTTGGAAAACCTTGAGGATGGAGAGAGTATGATGTTGAAGGAGTGGAGGAGTGAAACATTGCACAGGAGGCCAAAATTGAAATTAGAACGACCAAAATCGGGTTGGCGGCGGATTTTCGCGACATTTGGAGACCTTAGATGCTTTGTTGTCTGAAATGGGCCACTTCTGTGCCCTGAAACGCGTTTTAGGCTGGCTGAAATGTTTCAGCCAGCCGTTTCAAGGTCTTGAAACCTGAAACACGTTGCAGACCCTGAAACGTGTTTCAATATCCAGGCTTCCTTGAAAGGGCGTTTCAGGCTAGGTTGGGATCTGAAATGCGTTTCAGTGTAACTATGATAACCGTAGATGCGAGAAATCATTATCAACATTGAGACAAAGTCAATGTGCATTAAAACAATACCCATAACTCGTGAAGGCTATTGCATTAAAACAATACCCAGAACTCTTGAAGGTTATTGCTTTTACGTATTTATTGTAGATGCTTATGATTCCTAAGTATACATTTGAGAACCTTTATATATGCCTGAGAATTGTAACTTAAGAGGCACTACCAGATGTGGAAATTCACAATGAAGAATATTCTTGCTGCTAAGGGATTATCGGGAATAGTTGATCAGAATTCCAAATGCTTAGTTAGTGGAGATGAAATATGGGAATGCCATATTAACTCTTGCTTTGGTCATGAGCAGCAATGGTAAGGATGTTTAGAAGGAATATGAGGTCGCCAAGATATCCAGAGTGTTGAATGTTATTGACGTCAAGATGTAAGAGAGTTGGTAAGTCAGAAATGTGTTTTAGCCAGCAGGTAGAAGAATGCTCCACTGTTGGAATGGTCACCTCCCCATGTGTAAGCCCCCAAATGAGGAGAGCGTGGGGGAGGGAGACCTAGGGCAGGATGTGCCCAAGAGAGAAGAAAGAGAGGGGGCTGCTACATGGGCAGCACCTCACAGCCAAGAGTGAAAGAGATGGCTGCCACATGGACAGCAGCAAGGCTGTCATGTGGGCAGCACTGCTCAAGAGCATCTTGGAGAGCCTGGAGCGAAGAGGTCTTTGGGCTGTGAGTATCTGCAGCAGACGTGCAGGCGGACAGCACAACTGTACAGGCCAGTACGGAGGGCTGGAAGCAAGGTACGGAGCAGATGCAGATGACCAGAGGGCTGGAGCAAAGGCGCGGTACAGGTGGGTCAGGAGAGCAGGGTGAACAGGCGCTGACATGGCAGGAGATGGAGCAGCACATGGCAGCCCATATGGAGGGCTGGTTGGGCTGGGCAAAGCCATCCAACCAGGCCCTATCTAGGGCTGGCCAAGGGCTCAGCCCTTGCATGGAAGTGTGGGCCAAAGGCCCTAGAAAAGAGAGCCCCAAAGGGGCGTTTATATACAGTCCAGGTCAGGGCCTGGTCGGCCATAGGCATCCTGACTGGTCGGTTTTATGACTGGCCTTAGGGCCTATAAAAGCAGAGGCACTTGCCTCATTTCCATATCCAGCAGCCAGCAGTTCCAGGACAGAAAGGAGCAGCAGGAAGCCTACTCTGTGGACCTATCTACAGGAGGTGAGAGAGTGCAACAGGTGCTGCAGACTTAGCTCTAGGGAGAGGCTGGACCTTGGCTGTCTTCTAGGGCAGCAAGGTGCTGAGATCATCATACCTTCTGGAGCAGCCATTCACAAGCAGGCTGGAGCAGTGGAACAGGGACCTGTGTGCTGCAGACAAAGCTTGGCAGGGGCTGCCCACCTAGGCTGATTCACAGGCAGTAAGGTGGAGAAGAACACACTGGACGGAAAGTCTACTTACGCTTGAGGTGGAGCACGCGGACTCGAGTCTAGAGATAGCCGGCAGATAGGAGGAGGACCTTGTGGTTAGATTAGAGGACCACACCATTGGTGGGACTTTGGATTTTACTCTTGAGGCTTCTCTATCATGACATTTCGATGCTCTGACGCACAGCAACATGCATGCATGCACACACGAGCAGCACGCACGCACGACATTTCGATGCTCTAACGCACAGCAGCACACACGAGTGCGTACATTCCCACTCACGTGCTCTCTCTCTCTCTCTCTCACACACACACACACACACACACACTTTTTGTGAGAAGAAATATTTTATTGCTATAAAATAATTATATTCATAGTTACTTCAAAAGTGGAGTAACTACTACTCAATTGAAAATCTCAGTATAAGCTGTATATACATCATGATCAATCAAATGAGTTTGAAAGAAATCATATAACGATTGCTGCAGAGATCGTTTGAAAAAAAGAAAGGATGGAAAAGTAGGATCACCAAAAACTTTATGATTTCTGTCCATCCATAGAGTCCACAGTGCCCAGTAGCGCACCCAAACAAAAAATAAAATCAAAACCCTGTCTAGCTGGATGAAAACCAAACAACTAGAAGAACCCGCCAAAAGTAACAGTAGGAAATCTCACTTGAAGCCCCTGTTAGATGAGAGCGAGGAAATCACAAGTGTGTGGACAGTGCCAGAAGATGTGAAGCACAGATTCAGTAGAATGTAGACATTTGCGGCAAGCAGCCGGAGCAATATGTCTATGTGCGAGTAATTGCCCAGATGGAAAAATGCCAAGTAGGACTCACCAAAGGAAAAGCTGTTGTTGAAGAGGGACTTTATAATCCCAAAGGAGATGCAGCCGCTTTCTCCACCACTTTAGTGGGCGATCCATATGCCAAATATCAGAAATCCAAGGCGGAAGTAATAACACTTTATACAAAGAAGGCATTGTGATATGTGAGAGCTTCAAAGGATGGGCTGAAGAGGAAGAAGAATGTAGAATCCAATCCTCAAGCCTATTTTGAAGTTCCAAATGAGGTACCGGCAAGAACGGTTGAAACATTTCTGAAATTTGATGCCACAAAGGATGGTAATGAGCTCCCAAACCATATTTGCTAGCAGCCATAGAAAAAGATAAAAGAGTGCCATCATCCTGAAGTACATCCGCCACAGAAGAAATGCATTTGACGCCACAGAAGAAATGCCTTTGAAAGATAGAAAATAAGAACGCCTGGGTTCTTGTATAGCCAAAGGAGGGTGGAATACTTTGGACCAATAAATATTCTCAGCCCTCAAGGAATCTCCCGACAAAGAATCTCTGCCATTCCATTCCAAGTGGGATAAAATATGCTTCCAATCAAGAAGCAAACGAGAGACAAAAGGGCAGCCTCCGATCTTGCCTTGAATAGAGCCGAATAGGAAATCCCACTGTGTAGGCTACCAATGCCCAAAAGCAAAAGTATCAATATGCAACAAAAGAAAGCGGATCATGAAAGCCCAAGGCTGATCCCCTTGCATAAACTGCAACATCATTTTCCCCATGTGAGCAAGTATATGCATTTGAATATTGAGTATGTTCAAACCCCCGTGTATAGCCAAAGGAGGGTGGAATACTTTGGACCAATAAATATTCTCAGCCCTCAAGGAATCTCCCGATAAAGAATCTCTGCCATTCCATTCCAAGTGGGATAAAATATGCTTCCAATCAAGAAGCAAACGAGAGACAAAAGGGCAGCCTCCGATCTTGCCTTGAATAGAGCCAAATAGGAAATCCCACTGTGTAGGCTACCAATGCCCAAAAGCAAAAGTATCAATATGCAACAAAAGAAAGCGGATCATGAAAGCCCAAGGCTGATCCCCTTGCATAAACTGCAACATTATTTTCCCCATGTGAGCAAGTATATGCATTTGAATATTGAGTATGTTCAAACCCCCGTGCATCTTTGGAGAGCAGAGACGATGCATAGAGAGTAATATGAGACTTTTCTTGCGATTTTTTGAACACCAAAAAATCTCCATGATAGCAGACATAAAGGAAACCAGATCTGCCTTAGTGAACATGATGAGAGGCAGATAGAATTGTATGTATGCTATCAAAATGGATTGCGTTATTCGCAAACGAACATGTAATGGCCAAGTTGCAAGCTTCCAATATTCAAGTTTCGCCCTCAACTTTGTGAGCACCCAATCAGTTTGTTGAGAACGAGTGAGCCCCCAACCTAGAGGATAGCCATCTCTCTCTCTCTCTCTCTCTCTCTCTCTCTCTCTCTCACACACACACACACACACACACACATACACACACATTTTGGTGAAACCACTGTATACATTAAGAAAATATTTTAGCAATGTGAATAGTCTCATAAAAAATCAGAAGCAGTGGAAAAACACCTCAAGACAAGAGATATCTAAATCATCTTGTTGACAAGGGGTGTGATTTTTTGGTGAGCTTTTTGTCACGAGCTTTTTTTTGATTTTCATGAATATTGTGAGCTTTTCATTCACCTGAGAGAGAGAGGGGGGGATGGGGGGGGTCATGGAGTGGGGTGGGTTGAAAGTTTGGGTTGTGGTTGCGGTTAAGAGGAGAGACGGGGGAAGGGGAGATAAAGGAAAGGGGGAGGGACGGGCACATGGGTAAGATGGCATGGAGAAGGGAGGGGAGGTGAGTTGGAACATATATTCGTTATCATAGTGGAGAACGTAGAGGGGGAACTTATAAGGTATGCAAAGAGGAGTGCAAGGAGGAGAGAGAGGATGAGGAATATGAAAGTTATGTTCATCTACTAAATGCAAAGGGGAAGGGAGAGCATGTGGGAAATTTGTTCATTTTCAAAGTGTATAATTTGAAAGGTTTGACCTCATATTTGGATTCCTCGTCGAATTCCGGTCATTTTGAGTACCAGCATGACCATATTCCAATAAAAATTGAAAAAATGGTGTTTTTGTCATGAATTCAGTTTTGGCTTGTTTTGGGCCTATTTTGAGTCTGCGTAGACTCAAAATAGGCCCAAAACAGGCCGAAATGACAAAAACGCCATTTTTTCAATTTTTATCGGAATATGGTCATGTTGGTACTCAAAATGATCAGAATTCGACGAGGAATCCAAATATGAGGTCAAAAGTTTCAAATTATACACTTTTAAAACGAACATATCTCCCATAGTTCCTCCCTTCTACTTTGAATATGGACATATATTCCACAATTTTTTGCCTCCTACTGCCACTCATATCCACCCCCCCCTTGTGCATAGTATACACTCTTCCACCCCTCCCACATGCTATGAAAATGAACATATCCTATATCCTCTCCTCCTCTTTCTAACCTCCCCATCTTTCTTATAACAAAAACATGTATGGATTTCTAAAAAAAGCTCGCAAAAACAAAGGAAATGGCAAAAAAGCTCACATTAAAAATCTCGCCAAAAGATTTTCCTGGCTGATAAGCATCATATAGAGATTGTCTCAATGATGCTCTGAAGAACTCCTATGGCTGAAGCAGACTTGATTTCTCTGCTTCCAAATTGTCCACAGTGCCCGAAATCCAACCCAATGAAAAAAGAGAGAGGATTGGGCTTGTATTGGAGCATATCTTCCAAATAGCCAAAAGAACTTGCCAAACTGATGGCCAGGAAACCTGAGTTGAAGGCAGTGAGAGATCCTATCAAGAAGAAGTATGGAATGAGGACAAAACCATAAAAGATGTGGGACAGTCTCAGCAGGATGGGAGCACCTCAAACAATGAGGAGCTGCAATTTTGCGTGTGGCCAAAGTGGCACCAATTGAAAAAACCCCCACTATACATCTCTAGAGAAACAATGTTTTTTTCCAGGGCAATTTACTTTTCCATATCAGTTTAAGATTGGACTTCCACCATGGAAGACACACACACACACTTTTTTTAATGGTGAAATCTTATATTTCTGTGTGTGAAACCCCTAAAAGAGGTAAAATCCCACCAATAAGTACAAAGGAAAAATTTACGAGTAAAGCCTCAGAGCAAAAGTCATGAGGCAGCCAAGTAAAAAGTTACAAGACAAATTGGAGGAGGATCGAACACAACATCCTCTAGTTTAAGATTGTTGCTTTGTAAAAAGAGATGCAGTGAAGAAACTGCACCGTCAATAAAAACCACCAGTTTTTTGCCCTTGTGATTCTTCTTAATATAAGCCCGGTGGCACCCGAAATTTTTGAATCACACACACACATACTTTTTTTTTTGTAATATCCAGTGCTGTATTTATATGCTCATAAATTTACAAGATGGGAAGTCTCCAAAATAGAGAGTATCCCAAAGATCAAAAACATAAAAAGAAAAGCTCTATGCAAGAAGCATCTATATCACCCTCATGGCAGGCATCATATAAGGATTGCCGCAATGAGGCTCGGAAAGATTCATATGACCTGTGAATCCGCCGACCTAAGTATGCCAAATTATGCTCACTCCAGATTGTCGAAAGAGCCCAATATCTCACCCAAGAGAGAAATAGTGAGTATTGAGACAAAGACCTCATAAATCTGCCAAACAGCCAGAAATGTTTCCCAAATTTGTGACTCGGGAAACGGAGTCGAAGATGATTTGAAATTCTTCCGAGGAGGTTTCTAGAACACTGGCAGTGCCAAAGCAAATTAGGGACAGTCTCTGAAGGAGCCTGACATCGTAAACATGTGGATGGTGCAATGCGACGTTTGGCAAGTGTGACTCCCACTAACAATGTGCCTATCATGCATCTCCAAAGAAAAAGTCTTTGTTTCAAAGGCATTTTACACTTCCATAATATCTGGAGATTCTTCCGCCACCATGAGAGGGGCTTCTTGATATGCCATAGAGTATTAGCATATTGCTGAATCCATGGAGCAGGCTAAAGAAGCCTGTAGGCTTTGATGGAGGTCAAGGCAGGTAGAGGAACAGGATGAGAGCATGTACCAGAGGGTTGCAATTGCCAATCCATAAGCCTGTCTGTGTCAGCCACAGGGGGAACAGCCACACACACACACACACACACACACACACACACTCATAGGTACACACTCTCACATGCATAGGCATGCGTGCGCGTGCACACAGAGGTATTAGCTCATCAAAAATGTGTGGGAGGGGTTGATTGTGATGATCTATTGCCCCTCTTAGGAGAACTATATTGACATTCACATGAAGGAACTCTCACAAGGCTATAGCTCTCTACAATACTTGGTCATTAATGGGGAGGTTTGAAGGATAATGTCCAAGTTTGCATTGCATTAACATGCATTGTCTCATCATTTTGAGTTGTGATGGTGCATCTTTGAATTAATGGTTGGACATTATTTCTATATCACTTGCGTTTTCTGGGCATATGCAAAATTGCCTTTTAAGGGCTGATGTGGCACCTATCAACATATGATGCATCCTAGACTAGGATTTGGACTTCAGCTTATTATATAAGCTTGAAGTCTTTGTTTGTTGCTCATTCTAGCATTTTTGACTTTCGCATTTTGTACGATATTCTTGCCTCTAAAGTTGTGCGCATAGGATTTTAGGGCTTCACAGTTCATGCGCTAAACTCTAATAGGCAGAACCAGTTACAAACCCAGCCTAAAAATGCCATTTCCAAAAGAAGACACCTTCCAAAGTAATGAATCTCTAAAGTTGTCCCCATTAGCTACCTCCTCACGTGTTAATTTGTTACTACCACTAGCTCCTCCAAGATTGCTAGCTGCTTGGAGTTAGGTGCAAGCAATTCCTTGCATCAAACTTGCTCTCCTCAGTCACATGAGGCTAATCCCCTCTTCAGGTTTTCCCATGCGCATAGATGAAGTAAGGGTAATGGAAGGGTTTCTTACGCAAAGAGGATGTGGGCACAAGTTTGGGCTTGCAAAACATGATAAGCAACCTTTGTAAAGGGATGAAACTCCAAAAGATAATGGCATGGCACGCACGCTGAGTGCCACCATTGCACTTGTCATGGTCACCGTTGCTAAACAAACCTGTTTTGGCTACTTTTGATGCCATGAATTAGAAACCACAATCCAACGTCTGACCAGCTCTAACAATGCATATAAAGCTTCGTAGTTTGGTATGCCACATGTTTGTTTTGGTGCTTAGAATGCCCTAGCAACTTTTGACTCAATGCTTTTTAGTTTGGAATGTGTATGCTTTGAATAGGTCATATCTATTCGTGTTGTTGTTGCAGTGCCTGTAATAGTACCATCGACTGGTCAAGCTGCAAGTGCTATCTTTACATTTGGAACAGCGTTTGTGGTCCCATTCTACACGGTTATGATCCTTGCTCCACGTGCAGAATGGGTAAGCTTGTCTCTTTATCATTTTCAAGATTACAACAAAACTCTCGACCTTGACTATTTGAAATAATCTTTGCCCTTGCCTCTGTTTTCATGAGGCCCCAAATGTTCAATGAACTTGATGTTATTATGATCAAAAGTATCTAGAGCTCCTTGTTCTTTATCGTTTTTGGTTTGCATGCTAACATTTTTATGTTACATGTGAATGCATGGAAAAGAAAGGAAAGTAACTTTCAGGATTTGTAAAAAACATTTAGGCTTACGGAATTAATTGTACCTATTAATGCTTTCAAAACTTAAGGTGTCCATGTGAATGCATGAAAAAGAAAGGAAAAGTAGTTTTGAGCATTTGTAAAGAACATTCAGGCTTGTGAGATTGGATTGTACTTGCGACTGCCTTCAAAACTTAAGAGCGTGTCAACTCTCGCACCCCTAAGCACTGTAAAATGCAATCTTGAAATTGTTACTTGCTTCTTTAAGTCATATCAACTAATATGCAAGACATACATCCAAGGTTGCTTAGAAAGGAGATGCAAGGTGCAATTCACTAGTATTCTGCGATAGATTCTGTGGTTTTGTTGGCTTCAACTTAAATGGAGACACTATCCAGGTGAGGAGTGATGTAAACCGCCTTCCAAACACCACTTCATAAGGTGTGCGACCAATGCTCGAAGAATAGGTATCGTTCAAAATGGCCTGCACAAGTGGAAGAAACTGTTCCCACTTTTCCAGAGCATCATGGCAATATGATTTTAAAATATCAAACGCCATACCTTTATACTTTTCCGTCCCTCCATTCGATTGCGGATGGAACGCACTGGACATCTGCAGCTTAGTACCAAAATTATCAAATAGGGCTCGCCAAAAATGAGATGTGAATTCGGAATCCCTGTCGGATATGATGTTCGTTGGCAACCATCCAATGGGATACCAATACTTTATGAACAAACGAGCAACGCCTTCAGTGTTGACCGTCTGCTTGCAAGGAATAAGCATACAATATTTACTAAAGCGACAAACAATAGTAAGACATTGAGTGTTACACGTACCTGTGAATGCTGGAAGTGCTCCCACGAAGTCCATGCT